>NC_053035.3:159339201-159682326 GCF_002575655.3 Aegilops tauschii subsp. strangulata | reverse complement strand
CTTCTCTTGGTCCCCGTGTTGAGTGAACTCTGTTATGAGAATTTAATATCTCTAGCAACCTTGTTACTTCAGAGTTAATGGACAATAATTCCAATGTAGTGTGCTGGTTGCTAAATTTCCATTCTGACGTTGGTCGTGCAACCCATCCCATATTTCGGGTGCCCCTTTCAACCAATGTTTAATTGTGTATGTTTTCCTCGAGCATACATCATTATATCGTTTGATCTGACAAGTGTTACCACCTGTTCACATCATTGTGGAAATCCATCTTTTGTTAACCTCGATGAATAGTCGCTGAGTCCATCAGCCAGCTCCTCATCTTCTCCTTGGCTTAATGATGAACTCTTGTTTCGGAACTTGCTTCCATAGTTCATTTCCCGAGAATCTTACAATGTCATCTCGTCAATTGGTGTTGCGCCTTTTCTTCTCAGGCATCCCGAGTCTGAGGTATCCCGACACCAATTAGATCTGAACCTCAATCAGATATGATGGTGGGAACATATTTCCAAGAGTAATAACAATGGTCTTTATATGACACGGTAAGGTGATATCGTGCCTGGCACACCTGGCCGGAGGACCTATTGTTACCATTTCCTTTTTAGCAAGGCTATCCTTTCTTCCATGAGGAAATTGTAAGACTTATTCTATAAGCGGTTCCTGATGGATCCTTTGTGTTTCTAAAGTCTGATATTCACCTGATAACCATGTCAAGGCTATCTCGATGCATGTCTATGGTACTCCGATTTTCAACAGGAGCATTTGAAGTCCGATGCTAAATATTTCCTGCTCAATTATCCAAACACCGCTGGGAAGGATATATCCCTGAAATATGTGTTTATACACATTTTCCTTTCCATTGTTCTGTTTAATCTGATGATCACCTTTTCCTTTCCATTGTTTTGTTTAACGTTTCTTGTGAATTGTATGATCTAAGCAGTAATAATTCACTGCTTATGTAAACACCTTGGTGTACAACTCTGTTAGTGAGACCCTGTTTCTACTGTTGATGACATTCCGGTAGCCACCGATGGACGGGAACTTTGCCTATCGGTCCGCCTCGTTCAACGAGCAGGAAACTGGTTCTCTTCGTCCCTCGCCCTTGGTATCGACGTTGTTGCCGACATAATCGACAGGCTACCCTCTGACATGCCTTGCTTGCATGATCACGCAAGACGTCTCCGCCCTTCCTACTTTTAACCCACATGTTGGGCCCATAACCCACAGTTCCACAAGATCGAAACCTGACTCTCCTATACAACCCTGTTTCTAATGGTTATTCCCCACGCTTGGCTTTGTATTTAATGTTGGGGAACGTAGTAATTTCATAAAATTTCCTACGCACACGCAAGATCATGGTGATGCATAGCAACGAGAGGGGAGAGTGTTGTCTACGTACCCTCGTAGACCGACAGCGGAAGCGTTATCACAACGCGGTTGATGTAGTCGTACGTCTTCACGATCCGACCGATCAAGTACCGAACGCACGGCACCTCCGAGTTCTACACACGTTCAGCTCGATGACGTCCCTCGAACTCCGATTCAGCCGAGTGTTGAGGGAGAGTTTCGTCAGCACGACGGCGTGGTGACGATGATGATGTTCCACCGACGCAGGGCTTCGCCTAAGCTCCGCAACGGTATTATCGAGGTGTAATATGGTGGAGGGGGGCACCGCACACAGATAAGAGATCTCAAGGATCAATTGTTGTGTCCCTGGGGTGCCCCCTGCCCCCGTATATAAAGGAGCAAGGGGGAGGCAGCCGGCCAAGGGGAGAGGCGCGCCATAGGGGGGAGTCCTACTCCCACCGGGAGTAGGACTCCTCCTTTCCTTGTGGGGTTAAGAGAAGGGAAGGGGGAAGGAGAAAGAAGGAAGGGTGCGCCCCCTTCCCTAGTCCAATTCGGACCAGACCATGGGGAGGGGTGCGGCCACCTTTTGAGGCCTTTCTCTCCTTTCCCGTATGGCCCATTAAGGCCCAATACGAATTCCCGTAACTCTCCGGTACTCCGAAAAATACCCGAATCACTCGGAACCTTTCCGAAGTCCGAATATAGTCGTCCAATATATTGATTTTTACGTCTCGACCATTTCGAGACTCCTCGTCATATCCCCGATCTCATCTGGGACTCCGAACTCCTTCGGTACATCAAAACTCAATAAAACTGTCATCGTAACGTTAAGCGTGCGGACCCTACGGGTTCGAGAACTATGTAGACATGACCGAGACACGTCTCCGGTCAATAACCAATAGCGGGACCTGGATGCCCATATTGGCTCCCACATATTCTACGAAGATCTTTATCGGTCAGACCGCATAACAACATACGTTGTTCCCTTTGTCACCGGTCTGTTACTTGCCCGAGATTTGATCGTCGGTATCTCGATACCTAGTTCAATCTCGTTACCGGCAAGTCTCTTTACTCGTTCCGTAACACATCATCCCGCAACTAACTCATTAGTCACAATGCTTGCAAGGCTTATAGTGATGTGCATTACCGAGTGAGCCCAAAGATACCTCTCCGACATTGGAGTGACAAATCCTAATCTCGAAATACGCCAACCCAACAAGTACCTTTGGAGACACCTGTAGAGCACCTTTATAATCACCCATTTACGTTGTGACGTTTGGCAGCACACAAAGTGTTCCTCCGGTAAACGGGAGTTGCATAATCTCATAGTCATAGGAACATGTATAAGTCATGAAGAAAGCAATAGCAACATACTAAACGATCGAGTGCTAAGCTAACGGGATGGGTCAAGTCAATCACGTCATTCTCCTAATGAGGTGATCTCGTTAATCGAATGACAACTCATGTCTATGGCTAGGAAACATAACCATCTTTGATTAACGAGCTAGTCAAGTAGAGGCATACTAGTGACACTCTTGTTTGTCTATGTATTCACACATGTATTATGTTTCCGGTTAATACAATTCTAGCATGAATAATAAACATTTATCATGATATAAGGAAATTTATAATACTTTATTATTGCCTCTAGGGCATATTTCCTTCATTTAATTCATGGGCCACCTTCCTAGTGATCTATTCTGGTATCAGGTGCAATACTATTTCTCGTTGCTCTGGACCCCTTTCACACTTTGTTCAGGCATCGAACGATTGTCTACCCGCTTAAACTTCTCATGGTACCATCTTACTTTGCTTCGAAATTTTCTTAAGTTTCAGTTCGAGAGTTACTTTCTGCCACCTTCCCCCGATGTTAGCTACCAGGTAGTCAACCTTGCAGAGGTCCGTTCTTCCGGAATAACCACCATTTATTCTTTCGTAAGTACGATGGAGTTCTCGAAGAAAGGATGGTCTCTTCATCATGATGACATGAAGCAGAGAAATGGAGACATCAACGTAATGGATCGACCTCTTCGAGAAGAGCAACCAAGACTGAGAGGATTCGTTAGAATTTCGTAACTAGATCTTTCCCCCTTACTCCCCCTCTTAAATCTCGGGACGAGATTTCTTGTAGTGAAGGAGAATTGTGACGCCCGGATAATTAAGCTACAGTAATCCCATGTTAACGATGCCACGTCACCTCTGTTACTGTTGCTAAATCTCGCGTAGTTCAAAACCGATTCAAATTTAAATTTGAAATTAAGTCAAACGATAAAAGTTCTCAAATGCTAAAACGAAAATGCTCTAAATATGAAAAATAAATCATAATTAATATTTGTGGAGAAACCACACTTTTACAAAGTATTTAAATGTCCTAACATAATTAAAACAGCAGTTAAAGCAATTATATAGATGCATTTTAAATAATAAACAAATACTAACTATTTTATTAAAGTGCCAAAATATTTGTGGCATTGGAGAAATTATTAATACCAATTTAGGGATTAAGTTTATATTTTATAAACTAAAAGTAGAAATGAAAGAAAATAGAAAAAACCAAAGTTAAGAAAAGAAAACAATAACAACAACCTCACTCTGCACTTGGCCTAGTTTTTCCTACAGTGCGGCCTGGCCCGCCCAAGCCCGCCTTTCATCCCCCCCCCACTGGACCCCTTGGCCCAACTGGGCCATGGCCCAGCCGGCCACCCCCTGGCCTATAGGCCACCCCCACACCCCGGAAACCCTGACCCACCCCCATGATCCCCACTTCCCCCCACCTCTCGATACACTCGCTCTCCCTCACCTCCCTCGATCCAGATCGGATCGAGGCACCGGACGCCGCCGCCCGGAGACGCCACCCCGTCGCCGCCCGGCGCACGTCCCCGTCGCCAACCCCAGCCGACTCGCCGGACGCCATCGCCGGCCCGCCTCCTCTCCGTCGCGACGTCCCCGACCTCCACCTCGTGCCCCGCTGCCACTCCCCTACAGCCACCGTGAGCGCGCGCCCTCCTCCCCTCCTCCTGTCTCCCTCTCGCGCGCCGTTTGGCCACCGCGCCCCCCCCGCTCCGGCCCGCTCTGCAGCACCCATCATAACGGCCCCCTGTCACGCCGTCGCAGCCTCCCTCTCGCGCGCGCCCCACACTCCTGCTCGCGCGCCCACGTCCGCGGTCGCGACGCCCGACCATGCCGCTCGCGACCCATGGCCGCGCCCACGTCACCTCCTGCCGGCCACTGCAGCTACCCCGCGCCTCCGGCAACAGCCGCGCTGGCGCCCCGCCGCGGCCCCTCCCGGCTCCTCCGCGCGCCCCCTCCCGCCTCCTCCGCGCACCCCGGGGGGCTCTACACCGCCTCTGGTCGTGCCCCTCCCGCGAGGCACTGGCCGCTAGCACCCCATCGGGTCCGGCTGCTCGCCGTGGCCCTACGTGTTGGCCGTGCCCGGGTCTGTCCCGGCCGGTGCCCACACCCATTAGCCCAGCGCCCGCGCCCGTAAACCCAGCACCCGCTAAGGCCCCCTGTGCCTATGACATAGGGGCCCCACGCCCCAGAACGTTTAATAAAAAAAATTAAAAAATAATAAATATAAAAAACTAATTAATTAATTAACTTAATTAATTCTGTTTAGATTAACCTAATCATTAGGTAAACTAATTAACCTGCTAATTAAACAGCCTATGACATGCAGACCCCACACGTCAGTTTGACTAGTCAACACCTCTGTTGACTGCTGACGTCATGCTGACGTCATGTTGATGCAATAATACTAATTTCGAATTAATTTAATAAAAATAATTTAGAAAATGATTTAAAACTTTAAAAATTAATATAAAATAATCCGTAACTCGGATGAAAATACTTTGTACATGAAAGTTGCTCAGAACGACGAGACGAATCCGAATACGCAGCCCGTTCGTCCGCCACACATCCCTAGCATAGCAAACACACAACTTTCCCCCTCCGGTTCATCTGTCCAAAAACGCGAAACACCGGGGATACTTTCCCGGATGTTTCCCCTCTTCTCCGGTATCACCTAGTACTGTGTTAGGGCACACCTAGCACCGCGCATTGCCATGTTATGCCTTGTGTTGCTTTGATTGCTCTATTATTTATTGTGTTCCCCCTTCGTTACTTCTTTCCGGTAGACCCCGAGACTGCCGGCGACCCCCAGTTCGACTACGGTGTTGATGACCCCTCCTTCTCAGCTGAGCTTCCAGGCAAGCCCTCCCCCCCTTGATCACCAGATATCGCCTATTCTTCTCTATACTCTTGCATTAGAGTAGTGTAGCATGTTACTGCTTTCCGTTAATCCTATTCTGCTGCATAGCCTGTCTTTGCCACTACTGTTATTACCTTTACCTGCAATCCTACATGCTTAGTATAGGATGCTAGTTTTCCATCAGTGGCCCTACATTCTTGTCCGTCTGTTGTGCTATACTATCGGGCTGTGATCACTTGGGAGGTGATCACGGGTTTATACTATATACTTTATACATTATACATGTGGTGACTAAAGTCGGGTCGGCCCGTGGAGCACCCGCGAGTGATTCACGGATTGGGGGCTGAAAGGACCTTTGTCCCGACGGCCCTCTGGGTGGATCTTTGTGGCGGGGCGACAGGGCAGGTTGAGACCGCCTAGGTGAGAGGTGGGCCTGGCCCTGGTCGGTGTCCGTGGTTACATCAATTAACACGCTTAACGAGATCTTGGTATTTGATCTGAGTCTGGCCATTTGGTCTATACACACTAACCAACTACGCGGGAACAGTTATGGGCACTCGACGTCGTGGTATCAGCCGAAGCCTTCGTGACGTCAGCGACTGAGCGGCGCGCGCCGGGTTGGACCGCGTAAAGTGACTTCCTTTGAAATGGAGATTGCTAGGTCTGCTCTCCGGCCGCGTACGCAACGTGCAGGTGTGCAATGGGCGATGGGCCCAGACCCCTGCGCGCATAGGATTTAGACCGGCGTGCTGACCTCTCTGTTGTGCCTAGGTAGGGCTGCGACGTGTTGATCTTCCGCGGCCGGGCATGACCCAGAAAAGTGTGTCCGGCCAAATGGGATCGAGCATGTTGGGTTATGTGGTGCACCCCTGCAGGGAAGTTTATCTATTCAAATAGCCGTGTCCCTCGGTAAAAGGACGACCCGGAGTTGTACCTTGACCTTATGACAACTAGAACCGGATACTTAATAAAACACACCCTTCCAAGTGCCAGATACAACCCGGTGATCGCTCTCTAACAGGGCGACGAGGAGGGGATTGCCGGGTAGGATTATGCTATGCGATGCTACTTGGTGAACTTACCATCTACTCTCTCCTACATGCTGCAAGATGGAGGTGGCCAGAAGCGTAGTCTTCGACAGGATTAGCTATCCCCCTCTTATTCTGGTATTCTGCAGTTCAGTCCACCGATATGGCCCTTTACACATATACCCATGCATATGTAGTGTAGCTCCTTGCTTGCGAGTACTTTGGATGAGTACTCACGGTTGCTTTTCTCCCTCTTTTCCCCCTTTCCCTTCTACCTGGTTGTCGCAACCAGATGCCGGAGCCCAGGAGCCAGACGCCACCGTCGACGATGACTCCTACTACACCGGAGGTGCCTACTACTACGTGCAGCCCGCTGACGATGACCAGGAGTAGTTAGGAGGATCCCAGGCAGGAGGCCTGCGCCTCTTTCGATCTGTATCCCAGTTTGTGCTAGCCATCTTATGTCAACTTGTTTAACTTATGTCTGTACTCAGATATTGTTGCTTCCGCTGACTCGTCTATGATCGAGCACTTGTATTCGAGCCCTCGAGGCCCCTGGCTTGTATTATGATGCTTGTATGACTTATTTTATTTTTAGAGTTGTGTTGTGATATCTTCCCGTGAGTCCCCGATCTTGATCGTACACGTTTGCGTGTATGATTAGTGCACGATTGAATCGGGGGCGTCACACACATCTACCGAGAGGGCGTCTGCGGCAGCCGACAGGGCAGCTGCAGCAGCCGAGACGGCTGCAGCTGCTACTGCGACGGCGGCTGCAAACGCCGAGAGCGCTCGAGCTGCCATCCGTGCCGCCGATGTCGCCGTGGCTCGGGTCAAGGCCATCCACACCAATATCGAGGATGCACACGCGAAGATATTCCAGGCCACCTCGGAATCCAGCATGCAACCCACGTACGAAAAGGCGACGGTGGCCATGGAGCGCCTGCTTCCTCATGAGATCGCCGAGCGGGAGCTCGAGATGCAGGAGGCGGCGGAGATCGAGGAGCGCCGGGAGGAGGAGTTGCGCGTGGTCGAGGTCAAGGTAGAGAAGAGTTTGTCCATCGAGGAATCGGCGCTGGAGTACCAACGCGAGCTCTGGCGCAGCCACTACTAGGAGTACTACAACCTTGAGGACGACGCCGAGGACGAGGACGAGGACGCGGTCGACTTCAGCAGGGGGACGCGGAGTCCACCAACAGCGGCATTTCGCCAGGACAAGTCATCGACGTCTCATCTCACACCGGCGATGCATAGGCCGGCGCGGCAGCGGATTTGTTAAAGTTATGCATACTTAGGCTTTGTTTTTAATGCTGGTCTTTTGTTAGAGCAATGTTTAAGTCAACTCGCTCTATTTAATTACTAAAATTGCTCGATTCAGTAAGTGTGGTATGTGTGTTGTATGCTCTTTTGTGTGCCCAAATTAGCAAGCGATGTTAAATTATGTAATGACGTACTCGGGGAAATTTCCACCAAAATTTGAATTATCAAACTCATCCCATGTGCGTAAAGTAGAAGAATCGTTTGCGATGCACACAATCGTTCAAAGTGAATGGTGTCCGGCGGCATCGCGCGCAAAGTTTCCCTCCAGATTTCCAAATTTTTGGCCTACCGCCAAAATATCTACCCCCGCCCCCTCCCCCCTCCCCCTCCCCCCTTCCCCGCCCCCTTTTCTCTCCGACCAGAAGTCACATTTCCCCTGTTTCCTCCTTCCTTCCTTCGTTCCTTCCTTCCTTCCTTCCTAAGCTATAGCCGCTTCCTCGCTTGCTTCCTCGCTCTCGCCATCGCGCATCCTACCGTCGGGGTCGCCACGGTCTTCTTCAATGACCTCTCCAGCGGTTCCTCCTCCTCTGACTCCTTCACCACCCGGGTATGCCTCTCTTCTCTCTCTCGGGCTATGACTTGGAATGAAGGATTTTAACCCCGCGGTCGATTTGAGTCATTTCTTCCTCTTGTAGCTCCCTAGGACCATCAGTTGTAACGAATCGAGCGGGGTGGCTGAAGATATGTCTGCTCGTTGTCACCATCAATCTCCATGTGTGAAGCTAGTTGCGTTTGAATCTGTGGACAGTGGGAGGAAGTTTCTGGCATGTGCAGAGAAGGTTAGACCCTCTTCGTTGTTACAAATCATTTGTTAGATGTGATTCAGACACTGTCACAGTCCCAACCCATTCATATCACACCTTCAACCAAACGCATCCTAAGACAGTGTCATAGTTTGTACCTAGTATCTAAAAATGTTGTCATCTCATCAGCGGTGCCATTAGAAAATTATTTGGCACCGCTTTAGCAGTTTGTGCAGCCAGCTTTGGTCCACAGATCCGAGCAGCCAAGCAGTAAAATATTAAATCTTTATGGCACGAAGGAACTGGGCATCGAAGCAACTAGGTGCTCCGGAGTCTGGGCCCCTGATTTTTTTCTGCTGCATCGGCTCGCCAGTGTAGGGCACCGGTGCAAGATGTAGTAACAGTTATCTTTACACCGGTTTTGGCATACATAGTAGACGACCTTAGTGCTATTAGTTCTATGTTACTAAATTTGTGCATGTACACACCTGTTAGTATCAATTTGCTGTCATCCAAACACTGTCGCTATGCTGTTGCAGTTATATTTACCTTCCTCATAAAATGTTCAATTTGTTATTTATAGTACATGAGTAAGAACATATAGCGTTGTTGTAGTTAATTATAGCTTTTGATGTTTCAGAATTTGGTTGTTGTCTCAGTAGCAATTAATTCATTTGCACATTGATCTTTTCGAGAAGATATGCCATAATTAACCTGTTTCTTCAGTTTTTCAAAATAAGTATTGGTTATTTTCTATGTTCCTATAAACCCATTTCCCTACAATTGTTACTGATCTAGTTTTAAATATTATAGGATGAACGAATGTGTTCTTACTTGGAGTGGGTCGATTAAGAGTGGCCACAGTCTTTGAAGATATGCCTAGCAAAGCTCTGGAGCATGTATGAGAAAGAGAATAGATGTAGGCTTAGAGAAAGTGTTGTCAACACTGAAGAATATTTGAAGATGTGGGATAAAAAGAGAAAGGTGGAGAATGAGCTCATATTTTTTAAATCAGACTTTGCTAAGATGGTGTTGACGAAGGAGGAGGCACTTTCCCAGTTGGACAGTGCAAAACAGGTTTTACTAAACTGGAAGCAGAGGTGGATAAGACATGCCTGGATGATCTCGATTAGGGAAATGTATATATTGTTCTAATATTATTCTTATGAAGTTGAAGTAGCTATATGTTGCATTGTGTTGTTTTCAGGTAGCTATCATACTGTGATGTTAAAATATATTTATGTGCGTGATATGACATTGGCAAACAGCTGTTCGATATGAAATGTGAATTTGCGTAATATTGGAATTACTAATTGTAAAATAATAAACCTGCTAAATGGGTCATGAAACTTTGCAAACGGTTCTAGCAGTAAAAGCGCTTGTGATGGATAGCCCAATGCCACACAATTTTCTTCATCAAATCGTGTGTGATGTAGTTGCGATTAACCAAGGCAGAGCATGTGTGATAGTTACACGTTTCACACACGAGCCTATACATAAAACTGTGTGGGATGTACATATGAACGGAAACGTTTTCTCTGGATTGACTGTGTGGGGTGTACATAAGAACGGAAACGTATTCCTTGGATTGACTGTGTGTGATATACATACGAACGGAAATATTTTTCTGGGATTCATCGTGTGGGATGTACATACGAACGAAAACGATTGGGTTTCGATGCCTCGCCCGATCGCACACGAGCTCATTTTGCCTCAGCCTGTGTGCCAGGAGGGCTATCCCCGACGGTTTCTGGGTCGTGTGGGAAGGACCCCCCTATCGCCCACACTCACTTGACGATGGTTCCAAATGCCGTCGCGGAAAAAGGTTAAAAACCATTTGTATAGCACCGACGCGTAACAGTGTTTGCCAACAAATGGTTTACCATGGATAGGCAACCCTCACAAACAACTTACGTCTTGCAGCGTAACTGTCATTTCACCTCTGGTAAGTGAAAACTATTTGTCTCAGGCCACCAACGCTCGACTAATGCTGATATCAAATATTTGTCGACATTGATTTTTCTTCATCTTTGCAATCTGGTAAAAGCCTAGGTTCTCTAAGGCTGAGGTGCCCAAAGGATCATGGAATGCCAACAAGGTGACACCGCACATTCAAGCAATTGTCAGGCTGCATTAATATATACAAGAATTAGTCTCAACTCAACAACTAATCTAACAGACCAGATGCAAATTTATAGGACGCTCACATTTTCCCAAGCTTTTGATATTTTGTGTTGGCTGTGAGACATCCATAATAAATCACTGAAACACCCAGATGTACTCATTGCCAGCAATGGTTGCTTCTTCTAAATTGGATGAGAAACCAGTTAAATCAAATTAATGTGCTCCCCCGTAAAGAAATATAAGAGCGTTTAGATCACTATTTAGTGATCTAAACGCTTTTATATTTGTCTACAGAGGGAGTATTTCATAACAAACCACCACAATTTAAGGATTGTCAAATACAGTGGAGCATTAGTCTAACCGTGAATTCATCAGCTACGGAAGGGTTGCAATGAAGACCGATTGTTAATTCTTTAGTTGAGCCTTGCTTATTTGCTTCCAAAATTGCATGACACACACAGCAGTTGCAGACGCCTAGATTAGGAGAGGAAGAAGGGTGGAGACAGAGGGCTCACGTTGATGCAGTCGTAGTCAGCGTTGTCGGGCGCATCAACTTCGGAGGTGGGTGGGCCGTCCTTGGTGGGGACGATACAACGAACGTTGGCGGAGTCCGACGGGAGCAGCCGCGGCAGCGAGGGGTTTCTATGGCGGGCAAGATGCAAGGGATTGGGAAGTGGGACTAGCGGCGAGGAGGTACGTGAGGGGAATAAGTTAGACAGAGCATTGGGGCTGCAGGAGCACCATTACCGGTGGCTGGATAGTGGCGGTGAGGAGGTACGTGAGGGGAATAAGTTAGACAGAGCATTGGGCTGTAAGTTCAGGGGATTTGGAGCTGGGTCGCAACAAGACACCCGACGCTACTAACAATAGCGTCCACACCTGGACGTGGTTACAAGAACGGCCCGACCTAGACGCATTTAATCACAGCGTCCTTACTATTTTGACAATTTCCAGCGGCCCTTTACCACTTTCATAATTATAGAATTAGCACTTATTATTAATAAAAAATTAGAACAGAGTGCATGCCCAAATGCGTTTACTCTGCGCGCTAACATGTGTGCATGCAAGGAGCCTCTCGCGTCCTACGGTTGTTCCCTCTCGCTCGCTCGCCGGCCGGCGGCCTTACGAGGTGCCGCAAGCTGGGTCGCTTGCCGCCCGCGGCCTTTGGAGGTGCCGCAAGCTGGGTCTCTCCCCGGCCGGCAGCCTTTCGAGGTGCCGCAAGCTGGGTGGCTCGGCGTCGGCGGCCATGACGAGGACCTCACCTGACTCACTGCACCGGCCAAAAGTAGGTCTCCTGCCGGCAGGGGACCATGGTTTTAACTTGTGTAAAGCCGGACCTGTTCCAGCCCAAACCAAAACCAACTGGTCTATACAAGAAACCGAACTAAACCAAACCTCTTGTCAAACAGGACCCGTTTACACCCGAACCAAACAACCCACGATGGAAAACTGACCCAACACACTCGGTTTAAAGAAAACTATTCTCAGAAGATTTATCCACAGCCGAATCCCCTTCACACCTCCCGCTGTGGCGCCGCGAGATTTCCCGATTCGCCGCTAATCCGAACGGCCCGGAGCGGCGGATCAAATCCTGCGATATCAGATTCTCGTCGCAAATCTCTCTGCTGCCATGGCGGAGCTTTTGGCTTCTTGGGCCGCCGAGGAGCGGTGGATGTACCCGGCCTTCCTGGCCATGTACGCCGTCATCTACTGTGTCGGGCAACTGGTCTTGTTCCGGCGTTGGGAGTGGAGGCACCGGCTGGACGGCGCTAGCTGCCTCATCTCACTCGCGCACGGCTCCGCTGCCGCGCTGGCGGCGGTCGCAGCCATCGCCGCGCAGCCGGCGGGGAACCGGGGTTTCGCTGCTCCTAATTCCCGCATGCAGGACCACGTCCTCGACTACAGTGTCGCCTACTTCACCATGGACCTGCTCCACTATCTCGCCTTCCTCCCCGGGGACATCCTCTTCATCGCCCACCACCTCGCCACACTTTTTGTCTTCTTCACCTGTCGCTACGTCGTCCACCATGGCGCATACGCACTCCTCGTCCTGCTCTTTCTCGCCGAGGTAACCAGCCTCCTGCAGAATGTGTGGACACTCGCCGGGATCTGGCGAGCCGAGGTTCCCACTGCTGCAAGGGTGTACAACACTTTGTCGCCGCCGTTCTATGTGCTATACACCATAGTCAGGGGCGTCGCGGGACCGGTCTTCTTCCTCAAGATGAGCCTATTCTATCTGTCCGGCCAGGCTGTGGATCTCATCCCCTGGTGGGTGCGCATATCCTGGATCATTGTCGTCGGCGCTGCTATCACGGTGAGCAATTTTTGGATTTGGAATCTTTGGAAGACACTGTTTAAGGAACGGAAGCACAGCATTGGAAAAAAAGACACATAGTAGAATAATTATTAGTGGCTCAATTTGTTAGTATTTGTGGTGACACCTGAAGAGGATGAAAATTCCTAAAACATGTTGATGAATTGATGATAGCTGATGATGACGGATATACTTTGAAATGTTGTATACACAATGTCTCTCCATTATTTAATTCAGTCATTCAGGCTTGAAATTTAGTCAGTAAGATAATGCAATTTAAGACTCAATCTAAGGATTTGTGTTGGTGTTTCATTTTCAGTATTTTGTCAAAATGTTAGAATTTTCTGTGCCTTTAGTCATACTAGTAATTGTGCACGTGTGTTCATATGTCTTGGAAATAGTTTGACCCACCAATCTTTGCCTCTAGTAGATTACTCATGTCTTGTCTACCCTATCTAACTCCCCCTCTCTATGTCTTGTCTACCCCATCTAACTCCCTCTTTTTATCCATGGAGTTCTTTTGACCACATGAAATTAGTGTAGATCTCCATTATTTTAGATAAACATGACCACCTTTCTGCCACCAGAAATTAATATGCTGAGGATGACATGGTTGGTTTAAAGAGCAATATTATATGTTAAGATGAGATAAAATGCAAGGATTGACCTTTTGCCATTGTGTTTGTTACATCTGTAAGCTGAAATAGCTAAACCAAATGTTTATGCCCAAACAAAATGTACAATAATGTCTTAATGTCTTATATATATAAAATGAGTTCAAAAACAATGTACTACTTAGTATTAATAAAACATAGTAGTGTCAGAGTCCTAATAGTGGTGGACTGAAGTATTGATTTTTTTTTCCTGATATAAGAAGGTAAGCCTCAGTCTACCTTATATATTATATTCCAAACACAAAGTATGGTTCAAAACAGGATACAAAGCAAAATAAGAAAGACAGACAATAAAATAATAGAAAAAACTGAAAGTAAAGAAGGAGAAAGGATCCTTTTAGGAACGCTATACATGGTATGGGAAAAACATTCTGCAGAAGAAAAGAAGAAATCCTTCGGCGCTTGGTTATCATTTGAATTGCTCCATAGCTTGATTGTGTTTACAATTTGTTGCCGTGAGACAAAAACCCGTTTGTTGCAGACTTCCCAGAGCTGCACAGCCCATGCCGCGAAGATGATGTGCCAACGTCAGGCTTGGCAGTCTGCAGAAAAGAAAGAATATAAATAGATGAATCAGCCAAAGGCAGGAGAGCCAAAACTGTCTCAAGATCATGTACTGGTTTGCATTGGAGCAAGATCTGGTTAACTATCTCCCAACAGCCAGGCATGCAATAGTCACAGAAACATTCTTGAAGGTTCACCCCACTTTTTTATCACATTCTCATGCGTATCGAGTCTTCCTCTGAAATCCAGCCAAAGGAGCACATTGTTCTTCTTGCGGATCACAGAGCACCAAATGTATTTTAGCAGGGGACCAAAGGACGCCATGTGTGTATAGCAGCCTGAAGAAACAGTAAGTAGAAGAGTATTAGTTCCTGTTCCAAATGAATGGAAATGAAATTTGCGGCAATATGCCAATCAATGAACTACACACAAAATCAAAATTGGGAGTTTGGTCAGACTGAATTACAGTAGCTGCAAGAAAGACTGCTAAATAAAAAGTCATCTTAAGATGTTATGATAGGTTAGAACATATACGAACTCAAATTGCAGCTGAAGAAAGACTGCAGCAACATTATCATTCATGGTTTCAAGGAGGGCATGATCCTGGTGTTATGCTCCCCAAGTGCTCTGCAACATTGGTACCAAAAAGAATACATGGCAATTGGAAAGTAAACACGATTGGCAAAGAAGCAAAGGGAACCCAGGGAAGATACTGAATAATTAAAGAGTGACACTCACAAGTGCAAGGCACTGGATATTACAAGAAGGATAAATTGCATAATACTACCTCTATAACTAAAGATAAGACGTTGCACAAACGTCTTATATTTACAGAGGTAGTACTAAAATGAAGGTAGTTTTCTATACTCTGGCTATTTCCTAGAGAAGGAGGTAAGGCTTTGCACATAGGACAAAATTAGCATTGCTGCTGTAAATCGGTTCCACCCTGAGAACTTTTTTCTTTTTTGCGGGGGAATACATGTGGTGAATTAATCAAGAAAATGGACAAAATCTAAAGGTGATTTAAATATCGTGGAGCACAGCGTCGCTTTCATATTCCATTTTTTTCCTATGGAGTATGTGTAAGAATAAACTCTTATTCTTTGAAGGTGCTTTTTCATAGAAAGGACCAACCAGAATAAAAAATGCATTTTCTATTCATCGGCAGGTATAATTCTCTGCAATAGGAAATAAAACTGGACTGAACTGAATTAAAATGAACGTCCATAAAATGCACAAGAGTATAGTACAGTGGCTGTTCATCGCAAATCATCACAAAATGAGAATTGTTTGAGCATGTTGTTAAATTTTTACCCTTTTACCCAAATGATAAGTGCCACAAGTGTGGCACGAAGTAACACCGCCTTGACATTTTTACAAGAGTCAATTACACTGGTGGTGCTACAACTTGGCGTAAACGATCGCTTTGATGCTAGAAGTTGTGGTATACATCGAAGTGGTGCAAAAACTTGGCATTGACGTGTAAATACAGTCCTTATCTCGTTTGTATACAGAGTCGGTGTTGACCAGGCGTGTGGGGCTGGCTGTCGTCCACTGTAGCTGAGAAAAGGGACGTGTGGCCTGATTTTTTTCAAAAACACCCTCAAAATATTATTTTCTTTCTAAAAAGGGTGTGTCTAGACCTCGTCTAGATGTAACACCTCATGTAGTCATGTTATAAGTAAGTGAAACACTTTCCTACAGATGTCTGATGAGAGCTATTCTTCAGACCGGTCGGATGCCGTTGATTTGCATTTTGATCTCGCGGCTGAGAGATTCCCTGAAATCAAGCCGATGTTAATCATCTGATTTTCTGGCCCACGCCCTATAATCTCTCCTTAAATTAATCGCCCGAACTAACCCTCTCATCTCCCATCGCGTGCAAATCGCCAAACTCGCCATGTCCCTGGTCGCCTCTCCTCTCACCCCCAGCACGAGTTTCAGATCCACCCATCAGCGGCCTCCGTTCCACCTCGTCGGTGCGCCGTCTTGTGCAGCGGCTGCGCGGAGAGACTAACCCACTAACCTGCTCGCCGACGAGCTTGTAACCTCCCTCGTCGCCATGCTTAACTCCGCGAGGATCGGGCCTGGCTACACCTGCGGTTTTGGCCTCCCGATCCACCTCGCCTGAGCGCCGGATCGGATTGGAAACAAGGCCAACAGGGGCAGGTTCTCACGCCATGCAGGACTGTGGATTACCAGGCGATATTGTATCTCAGCAAGTAAGCACCACATGGCCAGGTAGGTGATGAGGGTGAAGCTGCTTGAACTGGATTGCACGTACATCTTGAATGAATGGAGAAAGCATAGTTTGTAGGACGTGGCTCGCGGGCGCACGGGCGCCCGATTGCAGCCCCGAGTGCTCTCCCAGAAAAGGAAGGAGCCACCCGCGCGCGACTAGACAGCCAGAAACGGAAATCAGCCACCCGCGCGCGAAAACAACCAACCCAAGCCCGCGCGAATCACGCGCGCGCCCCCCGATCACACCTGGTCCCCCCGGCCCCCGCTTCCTCGCACCCGTCGTCCCGGTCCCCACCCCCTCCCTGCACCCCCGCCCACGCTTCCCCTTGCGGACGCCTCACGCAACCCCCTTCTCTTTTTCCTTGAAGGACAAGCCCACGCACGGGTCCCCTTCTTCCTCCTTGCTCCTGCCTTTCCTCCTCTAAACAAGATCGGAACAAGATCTGCCCCATCTATGGCGTCTTGAAGAACAAAGCCGACGCAGGAACACCTGCTTCCTCCTCCTTACTTCAAAAATCAGATCTGGAGAGAAAAAATCGGACCTACCTGCCCCTAAGAAGGTAAGCACCACCTCCACCCGACTCCTCTCTCTTCCCTACTCAACCACCCCTGCTTGAACATCAACTAGTCCAGTTTTTAGTTCGTTCTTTTGATCTCGTGAAAAAAGCAACTATAGTGGGAACACCAGTACGCATCTTGAGCAACTATTATGATACAAAAAAGCAACACCAGTACAAAAATAGAGCAACTCTAGTGGAAAAAGAAAATGCAGGACCATTGCGTTTGTGCAGGTGCATTGCAACACGAAACCTGCTTGGCTTTCTTTCCTATCCTATTATAAGGTGCTTGGGGTTCATGAGCAACCCTGATCAGGAAAAAAGTAACCTGACAACTTGAACAATTAACTGAAGCAACTATGTTCATTTTTGAAGCAACTCTGGTAAAAAAAAGAGCTATGCAACCGTAGCTGTTCAGAAATTCTAGAGTTGCCTCTACCAGATGTGAGAACATGTCAACTCTAGTACTAAAACACATGCAACTTCCCTGTGCATTAAAGCATGAACTATCAAGAACGTAAAAAACTCAAGTTATAGACAGAGGTAGAAAGTATTAACTTGCATGTGTTAACGCACAGTTTTTGCTATGTCAGTATGGTTCTCGCTAAAAAGAAGACACAAACGACAAACGCACAAAACAAAAGGCCGCGTCATAAAAAACAGATTCAAACAATCCCACACTAAGATACTTTGCTACATTCCATATGGTCCCACTGAAAAAATAAAAAAGACATAAACTACACCAAATGATAGGCCTCCTGCTCCTGGTAAGCTCTCCGTCAGATATGCACATTGGTTGTTTCTTTCCAATCATCAAAAGTTGTAATCTGCTGCTGAAAAAAAGGCACAAATGAATCAGCGCATGTCGTGTAAAAAACAAAACTTTGCTGCTGTATATGTGTGTCATACTGGTAGAACATAACACATATAAGAAAACAAAGAATAAACAGGAAACTTTTGAGGAAAAAGAAGATATGAATTACCTCTGTTTAACTTTATAGTTGCCCAAACAAGTGTTTATAGTTGCTCCTTTATATTCTACAACTACTTTGTTCATAAAAGGTCATGCATGCTCTTTGCTGCTGTATATGTGTGTCATACTGGTAGAAACATAACACATATAAGAAAACAAAAGAAGAAACAGGAAACTTTTGAGGAAAAAGAAGATATGAATTGCCTCTATTTAACTTTATAGTTGCCCAAACAAGTGTTTATAGTTGCTCCTTTACATTCTACAACTAGTTTGTTCATAAAAGGTCATGCATGCTTTTGTGGTGGGCTAACACACAATTTGTTGCAGGTTGATTGTTCATGATGATTGATCTGAATGAACCACCGCTTGACGTAGAGTCCATCAACATTTCAGTCGAGTTGGGTGCACCCTTCTTGCATGCAGGGGTGAACAGGGACATCAACAACTGGAGGAGGAGGTTGGTGAGTCTCCTGACCCCAATGTTGGATCTAACACTACTCATGTCCCGGATAAACGTGTTGCCGCTCCCCCACCTATGGTTGCTCCTGCTAATGCTTTAGTTCATGAGGCACGTGAGTTGGAAGATGAAGAAGCTGGATCACAGCCACAACAACCTTATGTTGGCATGCGCTTCGACACATTAGAGGATGCGAGGGAACACTACAATCGCTATGCTTTGATGGAGGGCTTTTCAATCAAGTCAAATACGTCTTACAGGTCGGCCTACACAGGTGTGGTGGAAAAACAGCAATTCTGCTGTAACAAGTTCCGCAAACCAGTAGAGAGGGTTGGGATCCCGGATGTTCCCTCATCGAGCAAAAACACTACATGTCCAAGCTCACCTGAACAAGATGTTGAAGATGATGTCGAGGAACACACTTTCAAGAAGAAGAGGAAACGGGAAACTGTGAAGCAAACAAAATGCCGTGCTAAGATGGTGGTGAAGCTTAAAGATGACAGATGGGAGGTTATCACTTTTATTGCAGATCATAACCATCCACCGATTGAGAAGCCATCGCTTTCGAAATACCTCCGTTCTCACCAAGGAATCCCGCCGGAACAGAAAAAACTACTGACTCACCTAAATGACTGCAACTTGACAGCAGGTACAAAACTCACATTGCGTTAAGTCTTTTTACCACAGAACTGTTACTTATTCCTGCATCAAAGTACCTTGTCCTGAGCCAACTACGTTCATTTTTTATGCAACTATGTTCATTTTTTGTGCAACTCTGGTAATTAAAAAAATCATGACCCAAAACAGAAACACCTTGGTGTTGCCTATTCCTACCTCAACTACTTGGGTTTGTTTCATATCCTAGTATAAGCTGCTTAGGATTCATGGGCAGCCCTGATTAGGGGGAAAAACTGGCAACTTGAAAAGTAAACTGAGGCAACTATGTTCATTTTCCGTGCAACTCTGAAAATAAAATAAAAGACATCACCCAGCAAAAAACAAAACTTGGTTGGATACAGGCTTGGTTCTTGTTCTGCTTATGCATAAATGTTACTTTATGTTATCTATAAAAAACATGTTGCTCGCTGCATTGTGGTTAGTTAGTCCTGAAAAAAACAAGTTTCTGTTTTTTATGGCAGGAAAAATGATGATGTTAATGTCATCATACTACGGCTCGGAGTTGATTGTTCCGTACACAACTAAAGCCATCCATAACCACTGTTCGAAGCTCAACGCCCCAACTAAAGACATTGGCATTGAAGAAACACTAAACTAATTTTGCAAGGTGATGGAAAATGACCCAGGATTATTCTTTAAATGCAAGACAGATGCGGAAGGCGGGACAGAAAACTTGTTTTGGGTGGATGGTGCGGCACGGAAAGCATACACGGAGGCTTATCATGATTGCGTGTCATTTGATGCAACTTACCTCACGAACATGTACAATATGCTGTTTGCCCCCTTCATTGGAATCAACAGACATGGGCAGTCAATAATGCTTGGGTGTGGATTTGTCCGGCAGGAACTAGCCTCAAGTTATGACTGGTTATTTGATGCTTTCCTAGAAGCAATGGATGGTTTGGCTCCGGACAACATCATCACGGACCAAGATGTTGCTATGGCACAATCTATCAAGAGGAAGTCCCGGCAATGATTCACCGTTGCTGCGGTTGGCATATAATGAAGAAAGCACAAGAGAAGCTTGGCCCCGTGTTGGCTAGGAACCCGGATTTGGTAAAAGACTTCAATGAATGCATTGACTTCAGTTTCACCTCGGCTGAGTTTGAAAGGAAACGGGCTGCACTTCAATTGAAATATGAAGGTCTTATGCATGGTCACTTTGAGAAACTCTATGAAGATCGGGCTACATGGGTGCCGTGTTACTTCAAATTCAGGTTCTTCCCTTTCCTTCAGTCAACGCAACGCAGCGAAGGGTTCAATGCTGTGTTGAAGCGCTATGTGAACCCACACAAGTCAATTCTCAACTTCGTCAAGCAATATGAGAAAATTCAGGTACACATACTCGTGAGGGAGGACGGGAACGACTACCGGACAAAACATCTAGAGGCACAAAGATGGTCGCGTTTCCCCATTGAGAGGCATGCCTACAAAGCATACACTAGGGACATCTATGTGAAGTTTAGAACTGAGTTTCAGATGATTGGCCAGTACGATGTGCGTCCCGCTAGAATCAACTTCTATTACCTTGAGCCCAATACAGAAGAAGTCCTAGGGTATGGCTCGAGGAAGTACCTAGTCACAGTGAGACCAGAGCCAGCTATCTACGATTGCGAATGTTGCAAGTGGCATAGGGACGACATGCTTTGTTGCCATGTCTTGAAAATCTTCACACACCTTGGCGTTAATGAGATACCTGAACACTACATCAAGCGCCGCTGGACGCAACATGCAGTACCAAGTGCACCACCGCCACCTAACGAGGGCCCTCCGCATGACTTGCCCGCTGAGTTAGAGAACCAAGTTCGGCAAGTGACTCTGACAATGGATTTTGCAAAGCTAGCCAAGAAGGCAATGACTAGTGATGAGGCAGCCGCTGTAGTTAGGAGGCACATGAAAGCAGCAGATACCGAGGTTACTAAGCTGAATAAACTGAGGAAGAAGAGGCTAAAGGCAGCCCGGGAAGCGGCTCGTGCTAGGGAAGCATCAAACCCTAATGCCCCAAGTACTTCAAACCAACCTCCTGCCCCCCTTGCTCCTATGGATCCACCTCATTCAGTCACGAAAGGGCGCAGCCGCAGCAAGCGCTTCAAATCAGCCCTGGAACTACACCCTAAGAAAAAGAACAAGTGCAGCATTTGTGAATCAATCGACCACACTGCTGCGACGTGCCTAGGGAAGCTGATGTGATCGTTACCACATGAAGGGAATGACCTCCCGGGCTTGCAAAACTAGCGGAAAGTAAGGAAAAAAGAGCAAACAGTGTCCTGGTAGATGAAGCAATTGAGGTCTGGTTTCTGAGCAAATGTAGAAGGGAAATCAAGCAACTGCCAGCTTCAAGAAAAAAGCAAACGATGAAATCATTTGCATGGACTTGTTTTGATTTATGTGTTTTCCTAGCTTTAAATTCACAAATTGGAGACTGTGTGGAGGTAGATGCTTGACATTTGTGCTTATATTCCTTACTCGTAAAACATGCAAAAACCTATGGGCGCTTGTGATTTATGCAAACATGTTATAGGTGGTTTGGGGCAAACTTTTGTGAGTTTTGTAATGGAACACATTAGTATTCACATTTGATATTCTCTAATGGAACACATTGATCAGGAAAAAAAATGTACCTATATATTTGTTCACTTGTTGGCCGGTTTGAGGATCTCCTGCCATGGAATCTTGTTCAGGTCACACTTCAGCATCGAGATGGTCATCTTCTTCCTGATGTTTGGTATGTCGCTTTGTCCGTAGTTCGGGAGCCACGTCCCGTTCCACAATAACGCGTTCATCAATGCGAATATGCTACAGTCACCGCTGCAAAAAAACCAAAATGTCAAGAAAGCACTTGCAAAAAAAAAGCAAAACACTACGTCTTATAACAACGATATGTATGTATGTGGGTTGGTCCTTACGATACAGTCTGCTTTGGTGCATCGATATCCACAAGTGGGAACTGGTCCATTGTCTTTGCTTGTTTTGGATAGTACTTGTCCCACAACACACGAACTGCAGCTACAATAGCCCTTGCAACATCATCCAGCCTCTTGCTTTTCTTTAACATCCTCCATGAGTCAAACACTTCGAACCTTTTGTCCCTCAGATTGATGTTGAGTACCCAGTAGTGGTGTGCACCATTGGCGTTCTCTGGGTCTAAATTTTCAAGCACATGAATCATAACCTTCAAGAAAGAAAACCATGTTAGCATACCAAAAAAACCATCAACTACTGATATGTTTTTGGGCAACTCTATATGTTTGTATGGGCAACATTTCATATGATTTTTAGGCAACTCTATAGAATTTTATTCAACTTCTGGCATAACTCTCAAAACACTAAAAAAATGTGTATGAAGCTTCTGCAAAATGGCTTATCAGGCAACTCAGTGGCTTTTTATGAGCAACTCATCATGTGATTTCAAGCAACTCCTATGATTTTCTGACATCAGCTTCTAGAAAAAAAAATCTAAGAAAAAACAGAATAGAGCCTTTTATCATGTTTGACAACTAGTAAAACACATGGACCATACCATGTCTTGCTCATCCAAACGGTTTGATTTTTTGAACCTATCATGCAGCTCCCTCACATCTAGATCGAGCCTCTGAAGCCAAGTCTGTGGGGAAATGTAGAATCAGATAATAAAGCAACAGCTTCAGTGCCAAAAAACAAAAAAAGGAAGAAACTATGGGTTTTTATTTCTCTTACCGAAAACCTAACAGGCATGATTATTTTCTTGGACCCCACCTGTCTGTTGTACATGATTGCTTCAATCCCTAACTCAAAGGCACGTGTCTTCATCCATCCTGCCTTCCTCATTGATTGAGCAAGCTCCTTGATTGTGCAGAAGTAACCACGATAGTTTATGATTTGCGGCCTGTAGAACAAACAGAAAGGCTCTGTTAAGAAAAATAACAATAGGAGAGATCATTGCATGCAAAAAAAGAGAAAAACAGGAAAAAAAGTGGCTACTGGAACAAACACACACGTGTTGTATCATCACCCTGCGTCGTCCTTCTCGTCCCTCCTCCTCCTCCAAGCAACAGAATCAGTGCATACACTCTGTTTGTCTCTGCATTGCATGTGAAATCCTTCCTCATCTCTACATTCACATATGGTGACCTCTGTGATGGTGGAGCTTTCTGTATCCTCCTCTCGCGCTTCTCAGGAACAAGTTCTTCCGAGCTGCTGGCTGCACCTTTGCCAGATGATTCCCCCTCAGCGGTAGTTTTTGCAACTTCGGTTGGCGTGCTGAAACCGGCAGGTGACATGTGCCCCGCACTCTGACCTACAGCATTTTTCACTGCCCCCTCGACAACTTCATCGAAGTCCATATTGCCCCAGTCAATTCCCCACTCAATGTCACCGGTGGCAGCTGCGTTTGCAACCCCCTTATCCTCTGCTGCCTTGCCCTCCTCGCCTGTTATTCCTGCTGGCTCATCTATCCCAAGATCGAAAGGTGGAGCTGGACAGTAATCGTCCCACACAGCGCTCCCAGACTTTGATCTTTGCAGCAATCGTGCTTCTTCACCTGAATCGCATGCTCCTTTGTTTGCTGGTAGATTGATGGCAGCTGATGTCCGTATTACAGGTATGGTGCCAGCAGAATTACTCCTCACGAGCGGTGGCGTCGAACCTGGGCTCACACACTTCTCAAGGAGCTTGTTGATGTCCCTAACATCATCCAGTGAGATTTCTTTCCCCTTTGCAGAACATGCTTGCTTGTTGGGGAGTACCGGAGGCTTGTCTGTTGAGTCCTGGGCGGTTGCTTGCTCCTGCTCAGGGGTTGCTTCCTCAAGCATAGTAGTTGCCACCGTACTTTGCGTGGGAGGGGCTGCTGATTCCTGGGCAGTTGCTGCCTGCATGCTCACTCTGGTTGCCTGAGTTTTTTGCTGAGTTGCTTCAAAAGTAGCACCAGTTGCTCTGTTTTCAGTCTTTGCTGATTCAGTAGTTGCTCTGTTTTCACTCTTTGCTGATTCAGCACTTGCCCTGTTTTCAGTCTTTGCTGATTCAGCAGTTGCTTGTTTTTTCTGTTCAGTTGCTTGCAGAATATGATCAGTTGCTTTGTTTTGCTTATTTGCTGCTCTTTTCTGGTAAACCTTGCTTTTTTGCTGGTGATGTTGCTTTCTGACTTTCCGCTTCATCTGTCGGCCTCTGAACTGTCGGAGCTTGCTGGCTGGTTGTCGTAGTTGCAGCACTTTGAATAGCCGCATCCTCTCTTCCTTTTGGAGACATAACACAGGCCTTAACTAACTTATGGCTCACTTTCTTGACCTTCCTTGTGGCAGCCGCTCCAACTCCTCCGGCAAGCTTTCTTTCCTTCTCTTTTTGGCCAAAACTTGGTAGTTCCAACTCATCTACCATCATCTCAGGGCACAAATCCATCACGGAGAATTTTTCCTCAGTTGGCATCGCAGGCATCGGGAAAAGAGGGATATCATGGGTCTCAGGAATGACCTGTTTCTGTCTGTACTGGGTATCTCCAATCCTCACCACATCTGCAGCTGAAATGACAGGCCCACTCTGAACCTCAAAAGGCTCCTTCCGCATGTCCATCTTAACGAAGCTGCTCTAAAAAAAACTGTCGGCACTTTGGATGCTTCCTTGTGTGCTCTCGACGGACATCGTTTCCTCTGCCTCACTTCTTTCCTTGCCAGTGCGCTTGAGTCTCTCCATGATGGTACTTAGCGGCACCTCGTCGTCGCAACTGCCCCCACGCCACCCCGGATTTCGTGCACCTCCCTCATCATCACCACCACCCTTGCTGGGCTGGTCGGTGCTAGCGTTGCCGCCATTCCCGCCATCATCCTTATCTTCGCCCCCCTTCTTCCCACCCCGCCATCTTGCTCCGCATCATCATCTTCATCCTCTCTGTCTTCCTCCTCTTCTTCCTCTTCTTCACTCTTTTCATCATCATGTTTCTCCTCCGATTCCCCCTCTTTCTTATCTGGTTCATTCTCTTCATCATTGCCCCCTTCCACATTTCTCTCCTTCTCTTCGTCCCGTTCCTCTTCATCCTCCTCCTCCCTGTCCTGCTCTTCATCTTCAACATCATCCTCATCGTCGTCTTCCTCATCTCCACCATCTTCTTCACCAGCAATGGGCGGCTGTGAGTTGTCAGTGTTCGTGTGCTGTGAATCATCATCGTCATGTTCTGTGGCTGCTGGCGGGCTGCTGTATGACGGAGCATCATCATCATACTCATCGTCATCGTCGTCATCGTCATTGTTGTCCCCGTCATTATCCGAACTCTCCTCTTCAGGACTGTCCTCATCTTTCCCTTCCTCCTCTTCTTCTTATTCTGAAGATTCAAATTCTTGCTCGTCGGATTCCTCCTCCTCGTCATCGGACTCCAAAAGTGTCTCCTTGCACTGACTGCTACTGCCCCTTGTATTCTTTTGCTCAGCAACCTTCTGCTGTTTCGGACTTGTCACTGCCTTTTTCTGCCGTGATGATTGACGTATGCTTGCGACCCTAGAAACACTTGTGCCTGCTGGTTCAACCTCCTCCTCTTCCAACTTGCCCACCCCTTGAACAAACCTCCCAATTTGGACTGATATTTCAGAGCACATATCATGGACCAGCATTGACAACCTCCTTTGTTTCTGCAAAAATACAAAAATACAAAACTCGAAAAGATGAGCAGTCTATACAACAACAACGATAAACGAAAAAAGCACTCCGTTTCTTATGAAAAAGGGCAAAAAACCATGGTGAAAAAAGAAAATACATTGCTGTTGTAGTTTTGAGGAAGCCTCGCAGCAACAAACTTCTGGATGTGATCCATGCTCCCAAAAACACTATCTTCTGCGCATCTCGAGAACTCAGCTTTGAGCTGTTTGTTGTAAAAAAATGTACATGATAAACTCAGTTAGCAAAAAAGATCAAACAAAAGTTTGAAAAAAAGAGGAAATGAATGAGCAACTGCCTCCCTAACTTAGGGCAAATACAAGCACTATTGATGGCAACTGCGGTTATGGACATCACAAAAAATCTACAGCACCTACAACAACCCCCCGATAAAAATTGAACAACTACAGAAACTATAAATTATTGGCAACTGTTGCTTAAAAAGACTAATGTAATTGGACATGTATGACTACTTGGAGACAAAATGATGAAGATTACCATGTGAAATTCCATGTAAAAAAACTATCATGAAACTAGCTTTCAGAAAAGCAACTAGCTTCCTAAAATTAGGCAACACAATCCCTATAGGTGGGCAACTGCATAAAAAATCAAGCAACTACAAAAAATTCTGTTCAGACAGTAAAGTGAGACTTACTTGTAACTTTACATAGACACCCTTCCTAATCCTATCCTTCTTAATTACTGCTTTGATCAGACCTTCATTCCATGCTTTGACCCAACAGTTGCCGTCCTCTCATCCACATAATCCTTGTGGACTGTCCTAAAGTCCACATCAAGCGAGCCAAGGTATAGCAGCTGTTTCAAAAAAAATAGAGAACACATATCAGTTGCGAAAAAACCTATCGAACTTCAGCTTGAAACATATAACGCGAAATGAAAAACGAAGAAAAACAAGGGGGGAGGCCTAGGATCATTTTACCACTAGGTGGAAAAGGCAGCAGCATATAGTATTCTTCTTGTCTCCCAAACCCATGAAAGCAAGCCTAAGTTGGTCGACGACAAACTGGCAAACATTTGAATTCACAACCTCACGTGGATTCAGCACAACTGAGTATGCGCGCGGTGACACCTTCAAGCTAGTCGTCAGTGCAAGAAAACAACTATAAACAACAACCAGCCAAGCACTTAAGAACTTGTCGTCCGCAACAACTCCCATATCATTTATCATTTTGCACCACCCGATCACTGATGGCGCGGGCCCTGTCGGGATGTCGAACATCTCATTGAACAACCTAACTACGTCTGGCTCCACTTCATATGCAACCTTCCCTGCCCCCCTTGGCAAACCCCAGATTCTTTCTACGCTTGCTGCATCAACTGGGATCTTCCCCCTATCTGGGATAACAAGCTGCGACAACTCTGGATCATAACACTTCGTCACAAACTTCGCAAGATCTCCTTTCATTGTTCTTGTCCCGATATCAAGCACACCCCCAAAGCTTATATCACCAATGGCATCCTTTTGTGTATCATCGAGGCCACTGTTTAGGAGAAAAAGTCTTGAAGGTGATGCTCTGTTCCTCGGTGGTGGCCCACTGCTACCAATCTGCATTACAAAAATTAAAAAATGAGCAACCCCACTATATTAAGCTGAGCAACTCCTGTACTAAACTAAGCAACTAGATCTATAATGAACTGCAACTGTTAGTACTAAACTAGGCAACTGCTACACTGCTATTCTATTGCTTATCAAAAATGATAGGAGTGCATATACAAAAAGAAAATGTCATGCTGACTTGAGCATTACATATTTCAAGGATGCCTCCCTTCTTTCAAGTTTTTCATAAGAAAAATACCTCATCCGCAACTTTCTTCGCACGTTTCGGATTTCTCCCTCCTTCATCACGAGGGGCGGAATCAGTGCCCCGTTTCCCCGCCCGACCACCCCGGGCAGAATTGGTGGCCCATTTCCCTGCCCGACCACCACGTACAGGATCCTGATTCACCCGCCCGCGCTTGCGTCCAACATTACTCCTTGCTGGTTGAGCTGCCACTTCTTCTCCATCATTTTCACCATCAGTTCTACCCGCATGCCTTTTGCTTTTCGGAGCCATTCTGTACAAGAAAACACAAAAACAAACATGTTCATGAAAACAGATACAACCAGATACAAAAGCCCTATAACTCAACTGCTCAAATGATACTGCTTGCATTTGGAGCTAACATCACTATCATTTGGAGATGAACCAAACTCCATTTATTCCCTACCCAGAGATAACTCAACAACTGAATTGCTAGTGCTTGCAAAAAGCAATTTGGTATTGATAACTATGCAACTACTCATTATTTTGTGGCAACTAAAAATAAAGCACATAAAAAACTACTCATCAACAAAAGTCACATGTTCATGTTCATCACATTAGCTAAAAAATCAAAAAACACTCAGGCTTTGCCGCTTATTCATGAGAGATATCTCATCTCCTATTCATAGTTGCAATGAAGGACCGTAGCTCGATGGTTGATATAAGCAACGTCATGTTTCATACAGTAAATTTAAAGAACACTACAAAAAGGATATCAACTTGGTGTTGTAAATCTAGACAATAACTAAAACTAAAAATCAACCAATCACAAAAACCATTTCCCCCAAAAAAACAGTGCATCCCTGACCCCTCCATGAACTGCCCAAGTCAGATGCATCCCCTGACCTGCCCCCTCGCAAATTTGTAGGAAAAAATCTAAGCAACTAGCATCAAATTTATGAACAATTTGCAGCAAAAAACTAAGCAACTAGCACCGAAATTATGAAGCAACTGCCATCAAAAAAGAGCAACTGCCCCCAGTCAGATGCATCCCCTTGCCCTGCCCCCCATCTCACAAATTACAGGAAAAAATCTAAGCAACTCCATCGAAATTATGAGCAACTGCGTCTTGAGAAGCAAGCAACATCGAAAAAACGAATCCTATGCGCCAGTCACTAGGATTCAGTCGCGTGTATCCCCTTACAGCGACTCAATCCCGCCTACCCCCAGCACAAACCCACCCCCTCCCCTCCCCTCCCCTCGCCATAGCAATGCCACGCCCTCCAAAAGCATTCACGACGCGGAGCCCGAGGACGGCATGGACAATCTCGTGCCCGCCCCCTCACCGAAACCCTAACTCCATGGAGCGCAAACAGGGGAGCAGAGCAAGAAAAACAGGGGAGCAGGGGAGGAGGAAATAGCGGTTTACCTTCGCCTGCAGCCGGCGACTCGCGGCGCTCGCGGACGGCCTCCCGCATCGGCGACTCCACGCCGGATCCACCACTGTAGCACCCGCCTCGCCGCGCCGTTGCTGGAGGAGGGGAAAGGGAGAGGGATAGGAGTTCGAATGAAATCTGCGGGGGGTGCGGGCGGTTTCGAACAAGACGAGCGGGGGATGCGGGGCAGTTTTCACCTGGAATAAAGGGCCGGGCCCACCACGCGCCGCACGCCTCGCGCAATCCCGTAACGGGCACCTGGTCGGGACGCGTCACGCGTGGGGAGATCGCCACGCTGCATCGGACGGCTGCGGTGCGTGCGCTCGCACCAGCGAACGAGCGCAGCTGCACTAGGAAGTATTTAGGTAGTTTGTATTGTTCTTTTTCCATTGGGACATTTTCATTACTTGAGTTGTGGAGTTCTTCTCCATCACCCTTGGATTTGTTTATCGAATTTTGTTAACTCCTTCGCAGGATTATATCTCGGATTGCAGGGGTAGTAAGATGCAGCACGTCTTTCCACAAGGCCACGGTGCCAGAGACAATGTCTTCGAACTTATGCTTGTAGATCATTCCACTGCCATGGATGGTCTAGTGCTTCGTGATTACCATCGAAGCAAATTCTCCATTTAACTGAGAAAAATGTTCAACATTTGTGGAAACATATCATATGTAGTTTAAAATTTATGTTTTTTCTTTTTTGCTGGAAACAAATCTATGTACATATGGAAGCAATTCTTCGATATATGAAAATAGTATCATAATGATTCAGAAGCAAAATATATATCTTTGGAAGCATGGCATATGCATTGTCCCCAAGTGATGCAAAACATGGTCATATGTGCATCATTTTTGTTGTGTATGGAAGCAAATCCTCATTTTTTTAGATGCAAGTTCCAAATTCTTCGGAAGCAGATTCTCATTTTTTTGGATGCAAATACCAAATTTGTTTGGAAGAAAATTCCTATTTCTTCGGGCTAAAATACCAAATTCTTTGGAAGCAAATTCTCGTCTCTTTGGACGCAAATACTGAATTCTTTGGAAGCAAAGTCTCAATGTAATTTGCTTTGAAACCTTCAGTAACAATGGTAAAAGGGAGCATACCCAAAATATGATACATACTACCAAAAAAAGTATATATACTACCTAAACATTCTTATATACTACATACTACGCGTACATACCCTCCGATTTGATAGATACTACATACAACATACAAAACTAAAGTGGTGGTAACTACCACCGGTGGTAGATAAAATTTGTCCATATATATATATATATATATATATATATATATATATATATATATATATATATATATATATATATATATATATATATATATATATATATATATATATATATATATATATATAGGGAAAAGCAGACTTATTGTGTTTCTATGTACAGATAGCAATCAGGTCCACACGTTCTTGTTGGGATCTGGACCAGTAACTTTCTCTCTTCTCATTTCTTTCATTTCATGTGATTGATGGATATTTCCTCTTATAGATGAATTAGGACCACGGTCCCCTCGTTATAGCCCAGTAGACTCGTTGCATAGGGCTGCCACAGCTGCAGCGACGCAGCCCTCGGCCCGCGCGCTATGGTTCTCAGCCCATAAACTGTTCCAACTCACTGACGGTGCCGGCGAGAAAAGGGTCGCTGTTTTTTTCACATCAAAATTGCCCCGTATCTCTCAGCCCCTCATTTTTCCTCTCCCCCAGTCCGAACTAAATCTGAATCGGGCTCTCCCCTCGCTCCTCCCATGGCACGGCTGCCCACCATCGCATCTCCTCATCGCCCCACCTTGCCTCCCCTCCCCTCTCCGTTCACTACTGCCCCGTCGAGCTAGCGTCCAGGGACTGTAGTTGTGGCTATGGCGGCCTTGCCTACGGGTATCATCCGATCCACGAGTGCGATTGCCATGGAGATGAAAGGGGATGAAATAGCCGTCGTGGCGGCGGCAGAGACGGAGGAGCACGTCCAGCGCATCCTGATCACCATCGGTAATTTCAGCCACAAGGTCTGCCTCTTCACTCTCTCCGCCTCCTCCCCTGTAAGACCCGGATCACTTAGGAATCAATAGCTCGCTCAATTCTCTCCAGATCGATGCAATTAATTGGGGAAAATTTGGATACAGAGGGGGCACTACTAGAAAAAAGGCTGTTAGTGGCGCACCTGTTTTTGCTATTAATGGCGCACTATAGGTGCGCCACTATTAACACGCCACTAGTAACAAATAGTAATGGCGCACCTCTGGTGCGTCATTAGTATCCCAGATAATAGTGGCGCACCTGGTAGTGCGCCATTACTATGTCCAACAGTGCGCCATTACTATGCCTCCTAGGGGGCCATATTTACCTTCACGTATGCCCCCAAGTGCGCCATTACTATGCCCCATAATGCGTCACTGGTATTTAGCCCTGGTGCGCCACTAATGCTCAATATGGTGCGCCACTACTATGAATATTAGGAATTATTATTTTTTGCTTTTCTGGTATTTGCACAGGTTACAAAATATCTGGTATTTGCACAGGTTACAAAATACACGTTACACAGCAAGAATATAAACATCACACAATAGAATTCATCATATTAGTCTCCAAATTCGAAATAGCGAACAAAGTTCAAACACTAGCCAAGTTTAGGTCTCGAGACATTAGCAAAGTTCATCATATATATTAGCCGAGTTTGTCATCACATTACAAAGTCGATATCGATCATCTAAACTACCATCACATAGAAGAGAGCCGCGGTCACGATGAGCATCATCGCGATGAAACTGGTCTTCATCCGGTTCCTCCTCCGCTCCCTCCTCTCTCCCGCTAGATAGCGCGCGTATCTAGCTTCCGCCTCCGCCTCCGCCCTAGTGGTGTACCCTTTGTAACTGTTACCGCTGGAACGGTGAACCTGTCTCCGACACTCCTCCCAGTCGTCGTAGACTCTGGGAACCTTACCCTTGTACACGACATACGACGGCATCTCTATGCACTAGACAAACAAAACGTTAGTAGCAATTCACAGACAATATATAAGTATGCAACAAAAGGACCAGAAGAGAAAAGCAACACGTTAATAGCACGATTCATGGTCCTACTAATAAATAGCATCGATTACATATAAGTTGAACGACTGTCCAAACTAAAGAGACATACAAGTTCATTAAAGTTTAATTACAACATGAGCTAATCGATATTTCAGAACTACATAGCATCATTACTTTCGACTCGACTCAGGGACCGGAGCATGGATGAAGCCGCCGTCTTTCGTGATGGTCATGAAATCGCGATCGTTGTCAGGCTGCATTTGTAGTGTTGTTTCTATTTCACTGTTGGACGGTTGATATTTGAGGTAGAATTGCCCCGAGGTACGAAGGACATCTTGATGGATGATTTCCGCAAACTCCGACTGGATGAGAAAGAATTCTTGTCTGATGTCCGCGTCCTGGATTGCCGACAAGCGTGCGGCCCAATCTTTGAGATTAGTTGGTAGCAAAAGGTGATTATGGTCCCGTACGATCGCCCGCATGTGATGGAGGGCGTAGTAGGCATCCTTCTGATCGCCAGACGGCTGCTTGACGCAGGGGAACGTCGTTACATGGGTGAACACGTGCTTGCCGTACCTACAAATTGGCCTCCTGAAGGTGCCTCCAGATTTGGCGTAGCCGGGGAGAGCATCATCAAGATCTTTCTTGATATTTGTGTAGTCTTTCTTCGACTGACGGTCCGAGTCGAAATACATGGCCATGGAATATTTCGGGCTAAGAGGATGAGTGTGCAATGTGTGTCACTGCACAAAACACGGAATGTTAGAAAAAAAAGAACGATCGAAATCTAAGAAATCATATGTTACGGGGCGGTGAGGGGATGACTTACTCGGGAAAGTAAGGCACGAGGAAGTTATCCTTATCTGGGTTCGCGAGAATGACGCCTTCGAGGTATGAACTCGCGACTTGCCGGTCCCCAGCGCTGCCCAAGATCTTGGCACGCATGTAGAAGGGGTCGACTATCACGATGTCCGGGGTCTTGTCTCTAATGATCCGCATCTCCATACTGAGCGAAAATAGCCGAATGAAGGTGTAGTGCAGCGGATGAAGGTTAAACATAGCGAATATGTCATCAAACCGTAGGACGATCATACCCCTGATGGTGCTATCGACAAAGCCCTTGCCCTCTGGCACCTTGGCCACGAAAACCGGGAATGCCACATCATTCTCGGAGAGACGCCGCTTCTCCAAAGAAAGAACACTGTCATGCAGACTCCGCATAGCACCGGTTGCAGAATTGAGCAGATTAGTCGGTAGCATCAGCCTACCCGTCACATGCACCCTCCTCGAGATATCCTTAGGTGAAGGTGGCCCGTCCTGAGCACGGGTCGTACTCGGTGCCGGCTGTCTCGCACCCTTGTTATTTTTTCTTTTCCGTCCCTTCTGCTTCTTCTGCTGTAATGGGATCGAGTTCTGCTCAGAGACCACCTTCTTGAGTGTGTTGGGGCTGATAATATTTCGCACATCGGCTATCTGAGGCTCGGTGAAGGCGGCAGCTGGAGGCGTCTCCTGAGAACTGAACGCCAGACGATGCTTGTTGCAATTGGGTTTCTCCGCGGTACCAGCTAGATCGCGATCGTCTTTTGTAGGGTTGGGTTCTTGAGAAGGAGGCCCCAAGAATTCGTCACCGTACCCATGTTCGTTGAAGTACTTATCGACGTTGGTAAATGTACCGTCGTCGTCATCCGGATCCTGTGCCATATGCATGTCCGGATCAGCGGACGGCGGTAGCGTTGTGGCGGTCTTGCCATGGCTTGGCGCCGACACGACTGGCGGTGTTGTCTGTGGGGTGGTGTCCCCCGCCCCCAAACGAATCTGGCTCTTCGGCCAAAGCATGGACCAGCTTATGCAGGTGCTGAGGGTCATCACATCATCTTCGTCGGCCCAGGGGGTCGATACGGAGGTAACAAGTCGTCGCAGCCTTGCAGCACCCGAACCAGTTGAACCCTATACACGGTGGGTGGCATCGGATTACCGTGGAACACGCGGTTGCCCGGTTGAACGATTCTGGCCTTGGCGACATCGATCAACTCGCCGTCCACGAAGTGCAGGAGAGTGCATGGAACGTCGGCGGCGCCCTGCGAAAACATGTAGGGCGTCAGGGATGCCCAGTCAAAGGCAAGGAGATGAAGTCATCGGCCGAGAGGCTTAGTTACAATGATGGCGTCGAGCTCGGCTAATGTCGAGGCACCGCCAACGGCGGGCGTGCAAGTGACGGAGGGGCCGCTTGCTACCGAGGTGCCGACCGACGTATTCTTCCCACACCCGGGTGCATTAAGCTCCAATGCCGGCGCCGACGCCGGAGACACCAATGTCGCCTCCGCCGGAGACACCAATGGTGCCGGCACGTTGTGCGAGTTGCCGCCCGTGAAGCTGGGAATCGGGGGCGGCCCCTGTTGGCCGCCCGCAATCCACGCCTACAGCCCCTCAATCAAGGTAGGCACAATGGCGGTGATCGTCGCTCCCAGTTGGTCTCGCACTTGCTCTTCGACTATCTCCGGAATCCGCGCCACTTGTGCCTTGAGTTCTTGAACCTCGCGCTCCTAGCTTTCCGAGCTGGTCTTTCTCTCCTTTCGCCCAGCGTTATAGTATTCCGACCATTTCGTGGAAAGCCTTTGCCGGCCACACGACCAGCTGACAACGGCTTACTGAACTTATACTTGTGTTTCGTTACGTTCAACGCCCTATTTAAAGTGGTGTCCCAAGGGGAGCTCTGAGACGACCCCGCGCTACTGCTTTCAGTGTCCTGCGGAAGGAACATGAACCATTTAGAAATTTGGCTTCATTAATTAGAATGCAACCATATGGAGCTAATTACTCGGGGGTGTATTCCTTACCAGAACAAGCTCAAGCGCCTTGGTCTTCGGATCCGTGGTAAGCTCCTTTGTTACCGGGTCCACCTTGTACCGGGCCCTAACATAGTTCCTGGTCTGCTTGTCACGGTATTTATCGAAGAGGGACGGTAGGCCTTGCTCGGCACGCTCCGCGTCCTCCTTGTCCCATATAGGTTCCGCCACTCTGTAACCGCCGGGACCGAGTTTGTGGACCCCTAAGTTCAAGTCCCGCATATCTTTCCCCCACTGACTTGATTCCGCAGATGCGTTGCTCTCGCACTTGATCTTGAACTCCAGGTAGTCAGCTTCGCTGATCGAAGGATTTGTCTCCTTGATCTTCTCATAACTATCACCTCTTAGAATCCTTCTCTTCACCACGACTCTCCAAGTACCCAGGGCCGTGCTCATCTTCGTGAGGGCGGCACTGTTCACTTTATTCCCTGAGAGGCGTGTGTTTGCAAAGTCACCGGGGAACTTGTATCGTTCGTGCAGCTTCGTGAAGAGGAGGTTGCGCAAATTCCCTTGGTCACGATGCCTTAGGTTCTCGGTGTTGATCGAGACGGTGCTCCGGAGAATGCACCCGAGTTGTCCCGCGTACCCACTGACTAATTCTTTGGGCGCCGTTGGATGCCCACTGGAGGACACTTCAGTAAATTCCTCCTTGACGGTGCCGAGCACGTTCGGGCGCCAGTCCTTCCGTTGCCTCTTCGGTTGGCTGCCATCTGTGCGTGCGCTGCCATCATCAGTGGTGGCATCCTCGGCGGCACCATCAGTGCTGTCATCCCCGACTCCACTAGGGGTTGTGTAGTCGGGATCGGTGTCTTCCGCGGCATCCTCATAGCGGTGAGGTTCTTCCTCCATCTACTGGGACAGCTCTCAGAATGCCTTGCCCGAACCGCCGGCCTCATCGTTGTTGGACATGTTCGCTGTAAATAGGAAAAAAGGCTACTAGAGTTATTGGATGAGATCAGGGTAGTATCTATTCTTCTCAGATTTAGAGGAATATTTCCGTTTTGGTTGAGAATCGGGCACCTTCTAGGTCAAGAAAATTGGGCATGACCTTTGCTAATTTTCTTGACCTAGGAGTGCCCCATTCTTAACCGAAACGGAAATTAATCAACATTTCAGGAGAAAGGGGTCATTTCACATCAGAAGCTGCCAACATTTCAGGAGAAAGGTAGTATCAACATTTCAGGAGAAAGGGGTCATTTCACACCTCATACACTAATGCTCCCAGCTGTGCTAACCACTTAATAAGTGGAACATAGCAGAGAAATACAAAATATGTCATGACCAAACTGCAGTAACAACCATCAGTCATATTCAACATTTAATTAAAGTATAAGAAATTATATGACACCAGTAATGAAACAATACTAAGCATGATTGATAATTGCCCATAATCACGAGTTACAGTTCACACCTAAATAAACTTCAAAACTATATAACAGTATAAACAAGCTGTCAAGTGACCCCTGTATGTACATGTGACATAAAGCAGTAGCATACTGACTAAAAAAGTAGCATGCCTCATGACAGTAGTACTGAGCACAATCAGTAAAGCCTTAGACTAGTAATTCATGCCTTTTATCCTAACAGTGTTATAAAACTAATAACAATAGCACAATTAACAGTACAAGAAAACCAGCAACTATATCCATAGTGCCAACAACAGTAGAAACAACCTAGAACCACTTGAACTACATACAGTAGGATGTCAATAACATAGTGGTTTCAGTTAGGTAGTAGAGTGTTTTCGGTTCTTCATTTTCGGCAGTAAAAGTGGTTTCAGTTAGGTGTATACTCGGAGGAGCCATCCATCATGTGACTGACTGCATAACGCCATTGGTTAATGGTGATTAAGAACAAACAAGTTGCAGACAAAAGTTCAGAACCAACATCCCACGGGATACATACATGCATACAGGACTTTGCAAGTTGCAACTTAAAAGGCCAAAATCCATGCAACTGCAACAACTCTGTTGCTGGTATCTGAATCAAAAGCGTATCTGTTGCAAGTTGCGACTTAAAAGGCCAACATCCCACTACTAACCCTCTCTTCTGAAACTAGAACTGAAGAAGATTGTATGTACAAGGACCACTACATAGATTCAGAGAACAAACACGACGAACAAACACACATTCAGGCTAACTCAGGTGAAAGCTTTTGCAATTCCAGCTTCACCAGAGACCCACCTCTCGGCCTACAGGATCACAGAAGGAACTAGCGCTAGTTCTACTAACTGAACTCAACTCCGGCACCACCGCTGCTTCTGTCCATCGCCAATTTGCCAGAGAAACAGAGTGTTTGCGGGCGGTCGCGACCCGTACGGGAGCTCGACGGATCCGGCGTTCGCGGGCATGATGATGCGCATGGGCTAGCGCGTTGGGGTCCTACGGCTGCGCTGAGCACGCCTATGAGCTCAATTGACATCGATGACGACGAGCACGTCTACAGCGGCGAGTTCGGCCCCGACGAGCACGATGGCTACGGGCGCGGCAAGTCGAGAAGGAAGAGGGGAGAGGAGGTGGAGCTCACCGGGGAGGCGCAAGGAGGCCCTGCGAGAGCTTAGTAGCAGCAGAGGTGGCCGGAGTTGAGGAAGATGGCGGCGACCCGAGGAAGAAGAGGTGGAGGGGGGTGGAGGGGTCGAGCGCCGTCGCGCCCTACTTCCGCGGCTCGCCGGCCCGGTGTTGAAGCAGATTCCACCCGCCGCCTTGCCTGTCGCCTCGCATGGTGGAGCTCGAGCGGAGAGGCGCCGTGAGTTTCTAGGGTTTCGAGGGCTGGGAAGGCGAGGGAGGGGGTGGGTGGGTGCGGCGAAGGTGAGGGAGGGGGTGGGTGGGGGTGGCGGAGCCCGGGAGCGAGGTCGCCGGTGGGTGGGGGCGGCGGTGGTGGTGGAAGGGGATCGGCGGCGGTGGCAAGAGGTGAGGGGCGAGATGGGAGAAGGACGAACGGCTGGTGAGATGGAACGTCTTGGATATTTTAGTGGGGGGAAGGTTAGCAATGGCGCACCTTCTAGGGGTGCGCCATAAACACCATGATAGCAATGGCGCACCTTCCCCTGGTGCGCCATTACTAACTTTTTTTTGGATTTTTAGTTGCATCCAATAATTTTTTTAAAATAACCATAAATTTTAAGATGTTACGATATAAGTAGTTATTACTAATTTTCAAATACTTGCGTTGCAAAACATTTGTGAATTGGTAAAACATATATGAATATGAAAAAATATCATCAGATTTGAAAAAATATTCATGAATTCAAAAAGTGCCCATGAAATTTAAAAATATTCATGAGTTCAAAAAATATTAACAAATTCAATACTTTTTGTGAGTTAGAAAAATGTTCGCATTTTCAAAAAATGTTTGCAAATTTAAGCAGGAAAAGGAACACTGAAAAATAAAATACCAGAATAAACATAAATAAAAATTGGTATATTAATGGCGCACCTCCTAGGGGTGCGCCATAAATACCTTGATAGCAATGGCGCACCTTCTCCTAGTGCGTCATTAATAACTTTTTTTCACCAGAATAAACATAAATAAAAACAATTAAAATACCCGAAGAAAACACAAAGAAGCCCAAGGTGCCTGTAAATGATGATTTGCAACAAAACAAGAGGGAGAAGAACAAAAATTCCAAATCCAAGAAGAAAGTGGTCGATACTTCAACTTGGTGATGGAGAAGTTACAAAATATTAAAGGAAGGTAAGTACAGACAACATTAATCCCCACTGTTTTGAACAAAACAGGTTACTGGATAGAGGACTAGAACAAAAGAAATGCCATTTCCATATGTCGAAATACAATCGAGAAATGAAGGCTACAATTTAAATACAATCGATCTTAGCTATCTTTCACAATCTTCTTGCCCTTCTTTTTCGCAAATGGAGTTCTTCTCTTGAACGAACGTCCTTTAGGTAGGGTGGTCCTGCTTCTTCTTGTGGTGTATGGTACTTCATTGTCGTCGTCATGTTCCATCTTCGCGTCGCCATACTTGTCGAAGTCTTGCTCATTGGAGACTCCATCCATTCCGATGATCTTCCTTTTGCCTCTCCTCACGACAACACGACTGGGCTTTGACGGGTCGGTAATGAAGAAGCATTGGTCCACTTGGGAAGCCAGTACCCATGGCTCATTTTTCACGGTGACGTTTGCGCCCGCGGTCTTGGATTTGGCTTCGGGTATAACCATGGTGGTGAAATACCGGTCTTCTTTTAGGACGCTCTTAGCCCATCTGACATGGAACATCGGGACCTTCTCTCCAGCGTAGCTCAGCTCCCAGATCTCCACGATCCTTCCGTAGTATCCGTCCTTGTCGTTACCGGTGTAGGATTCCATCGTTACCCCGGAGTTCTGATATTCATCTCTCTTCATGTCCTTTTCCTCGGTGTAGAGTGTGTAGCCGTTGATATCGTACGCCTCATAGGTCATCAGGTTGTGCTCGGCGCCCTGTGACAAGGCGAATATGAGTTTTTCTTTCGCGGGAGAATCCTCATGTAAAGGGTACGATAGAAGCTTCTCCTTGAACCAACGCGTGAAACATGAGTTGTGCTCTTTGAGTATATCTCCGTCCGTCCTCTGTTGGCCTCGGTCATTGTACGTCTTCTTAATAAAGGTTTTGTGCTCTACCACCCAAGGATCGACCACGTCTATGTGTTGTAGCGCGACTAGGTTTGCTCTTTCAAAGTTGATGAGTCGACCCTTGAAGTCGACATGCATTTCGCGGCGACCCTCGCGGTGACCCCATCCAGCGAGCCTGCCGAGGTGCCTGTTGACGGGCAGACCAACGGGGTTCTCGATGCCTAGATAATTCGTGCAGCAGGAGATGCACTCTTCGGTCAGAAAGCCCTTGGCTATGCTTCCCTCTGGACGTGACATGTTGCGAACGTATGCTTTGATGAAACCATTCATCCTTTCGAACGGCATCATGCTGTGCATGAATGTCGGCCCGAGTTGGATGATATCCTCCACGATATGGACCAGCAGATGCACCATAACGTCGAAGAATGCGGGCGGGAAGTACATCTCAAGCTCGCATAGTATCACCACGATCTCTTCATGTAGCCTTCTGAGTTGCCTCACGCCAACCGACTTCCGAGAGATGACGTCGAAAAAGTTGCATAGGCCAAATAGCGTTTCACGGACATGCGCGTCCATGATCCCACGGATTGCAATTGGAAGTATCTGCGTCATCAGCACGTGACAGTCATGAGACTTCATCCCGCTGAACTTCTGCTTCGCTGAGTCTAGGTATCTACTTATCTTCCCCGCGTAACCGTAAGGAAGTTTTACTCCTACGAGGCAGGTGAAAAACTGCTCGATCTCCTCCTGACTTAGAGTGAAGCACGCGGGAGGGCAGTCATTTCCGATCTTCTTGGCCTTTTTGCCTTTGCGACGACTTTCCATGTCCTTCGCCTCATCATCCTCATCATCATCATCATCATCATCATCATCATCATCATTAGCGTGAAGCTCCTCCCTGATGCCCATTGATTTCAAGTCTGCCCTTGCTTTCGGCCCATCTTTGGTCCTTTCTGGCATGTTGAGCAGGGTACCAAGCAGACTCTTGCACACGTTCTTCGTGATATGCATGACATCAAGGCTGTGAGGCACACAGAGGATCTTCCAGTACGGCAAGTCCCAGAAAACAGACCTTGTTTTCCATACCTTCAGCAGCGGCTCTGGCGCCTTTCGCTTCTTTCCCGGCTCTGGCGCCTTTCGCTTCTTTCCCGGCGGTAGGCACTCTTTCTAATTTTTCAACAGCTCGTCTATTTCCTCGCTGCTCCTCGTACTCAGGCGTCTTCGGGGTTCGGTTTCACCATCGAACAGATCCTTGCGTTTTCTCCATGAGTCATCGCCGCGAAGCCACCTTCGATGTCCCATGAACACGGTTTTCGAAGACCCGGGATCTCTATCTAGCTGGCGATACGTTGTGTCATCCATGCACCTGACGCGTGCAGAAAATCCGTGGACCACCTGCCCCGCGACATATCCGTAACCGAGATAGTCGTGCACAGTAGTGAGCAGTGCGGCTCTCATAGGGAAATATTCTTTCTCTGCGGTGTCCCACGTATTGGATGGCGTTTTCCACAGCGTGTCTAGCTCCTGTTTCAGCAGCCCCAGATACAGATTGATGTCGTTCCCTAGTTGTTTCGGCCCTTCAATTAGCATACTCATGTGAATGTACTTCCTCTTCATGCACAACCAGGGGGGAAGGTTGTACATCCACACAAACACAGGCCAGGTGCTATGTGTGCTTCTCTGGCTGCCAAACGGAGTGACTCCATCGGTGCTCGCGCCTAGCACGATGTTCCTTGGATCGTCCCCAATTCTGGGTGTTCGAAGTTCAATGCTTGCCACTGGCTCGCATCCTTAGGGTGACTCAACATCTTGTTGATATGTCTCCGTCGTATCTACAATTTTTGATTGTTCCATGCCAATATTATACAACTTTCATATACTTTTGGCAACTTTTTATACTATTTTTGGGACTAACATATTGATCCAGTGCCCAGTGCCAGTTCCTGTTTGTTGCATGTTTTATGTTTCGTAGAAACCCCATATCAAACAGAATCCAAACGGGATAAAAACGGACGGAGAATATTTTTGGAATATTTGGAGAATATGGGAGGAAGAATCAACGCGAGACGGTGCCCGAGGGGGGCACGAGGCAGGGGGCCGCACCTGCCCCCCTCGTGGGCCCCCCGTAAGGCGGTTGCTGCTCTACTTTGACCGCAAGAAAGCTAATTTTGGGAAAAAAATCTCGGCGAAGGTTTCAATCCAATTGGAGTTACGGATCTCCATATATATACGAAACGGTGAAAGGGCAGAAGAAGAGAACGCAGAAACAGAGAGAGACAGAGAGACAGATCCAATCTCGGAGGGGCTTTCGCCCCTCCCATGCCATGGAGACCAAGGACAAGAGGGGAAACCCTTCTCCCATCTAGGAAGGAGGTCAAGGAAGAAGAAGAAGGAGGGGGGCTCTCTCCCCCTCGCTTCCGGTGGCGCCGGAGTGCCACCGGGGGCCATCATCATCACCGTAATCTTCACCAACAACTTCACCGCCATCATCACCAACTCTTCCCCCCTCTATGCAGTGGTGCAACCTCTCGCTTACCTGCTATAATCTCTACTTAAACATGGTGCTCATGCTATATATTATTACCCAATGATGTATGGCTATCCTATGATGTTTGAGTAGATCCATTTTGTCCTATAGGTTATTTGATGATCGTGATTGGTTTGAGTTGCATGTTTTATTATTGGTGCTGTCCTATGGTGCTCTCCGTGTCGCACAAGCGTGAGGGATTCCCGCTGTAGGGTTTGCAATATGTTCATGATTTTCTTATGGTGGGTGGCGTGAGTGACAGAAGAACAGACCCGAGTAAGTAGGTTGTTTGCGTATGGGATAAAGGGGACTTGATACTTTACTGTTATGGTTGGGTTTTACCTTAATGATCTTTAGTAGTTGCGGATGCTTGCTAGAGTTCCAATCATAAGTGCATATGATCCAAGTAGAGAAAGTATGTTAGCTTATGCCTCTCCCTAAAATAAAATTGCAATAGTGATTACCGGTTTAGTTATCGATTGCCTAGGGACAAATAACTTTCTCGTAACAAAAAGCTCTCTACTAAAACTAATTTAGTTGTGTCTTTATCTAAACAGCCCCTACTTTTTATTTATGCTCTCTTTATATTCTTGCAAACCTATCCAAAAACACCTACAAAGTACTTCTAGTTTTATACTTGTTCTAGGTAAAGCGAACGTCAAGCGTGCGTAGAGTTGTATCGGTGGTCGATAGAACTTGAGGGAATATTTGTTCTACCTTTAGCTCCTCGTTGGGTTCGACACTCTTACTTATCGAAAGAGGCTACAATTGATCCCCTATACTTGTGGGTTATCACTTGTCTTTTTTCTTTATCTCCGGATCATTTCCGTCATCTTCTCGCTTCTTCTCCTCCCTATCCGCGTGCCAACGCAGGAGCTTTACTAGCTTAGGGTCCGCAAAATACCGCTGCAGACGAGGAGTGATCGGAAAGTACCACACCACTTTTCGAGGAGCTTTCTTCCTCTTCTTGTATCGAGTGACGCCGCACACCGGACATATGGTAGACTCCGCGTGCTCGTCCCGATAAATGATGCAATTGTTCATGCACACATGGTATTTCACGTGCGCTCCTCGAAACTGGTCGGGCACTTGTTCCCCTTGGGAAGACGTTCGTGCCAGAATGACATGTTCTCGTCGAAGCATGCGTCGGTCATTTTGCGTTTTACTTTCATCTCCAGAGCCATGAGCGTTACTTTCAGGCGGGTATCCTCGGGCCTGCATCCTTCATACAATGGAGTAACCTCGTCTATCTCCAGTTGATCCAGCTTGGCTTTCTCTCGGGCGGCAGCTCTTGCGTTACCCGTCTGCTTGAGAAGCAGCTCTTGAATATGAGGGTCATGCACCTAGCCCATCGATGGTCCATCGTCGTCTGCTCCGGCATCTTCGTCTTCATGATCATGCCCTTCATCTTGATCTTCCTCATAATCATGTCCGGCATCTTCTATATGATGACTGTGTCCTGCATCTACTTCATGATCATGTCCTAGAGATTCTTCGTCTTCTCGCCCGCCCTCGCCGCGGTTGTCTTGCTGACCTTCCTTATTTCTTGCCCGGCCCCCATGGACGACTTCATAATCATATTCATCACCTTGCCACCAATAGCCATCCATGAAACCACGCAAGAGCTCCCGCACCTGTCCGGAATTCGGGTCCATAAGGCTCTTCAGCTTGCATCTTCGACACAGACATCTTATCTCCGTCTCGTTCTTTTGAAGCATCTCGACCTTCGCGGAGCTCAAAAACCTATTCACGATGCCTTCGGTCATCGTGCGGACCATGGTCGCCTGCGGGGTAGAGAAAAATGATATTTTAGAACCCAAAAAAAATTTGGCATGACTTTGCCTAAAAATAGGACCAAAAAGAATGCATAGTGCCAAATTCTCGCCGAAACGGAAATGAATCAACATTCCGGCAAAATATTGGCAACTATCGCATTTCAAATACCGGTACCTGCAAACACAAACATATGCAACACCACAAACATATGCAACACCACAAACATACGTAGATCTAGGCCATAAAAAGTGTGTACGTTGTTGGAGGGAGAAAAAAGTAGATCTAGAACATAAAGAAAGCTTTCCCCTTACTTACCTATCAAAAAAAGGAAATTTAACCACTTAATTTGGGTGAATCTATGGTGCAAATGAGGTGAGGAGGAGGAGGCAGCCGAGACCAAGCTTGGTAGAGGTGGAGAGAATGAAGTGGGGAAAGTGAGTGTGGTAGGTGGCTGTCAAAAATATCTAGCTGCTCCTAGGTTACCAATGGCGCACCACCTAAGAATGCGCCATTAGTATGGCGCACCTGGTGTGTGGTGCGCCATTACTAGTTTTGAAAAAAAAGATTAAAAAAATTGGCGCACTATCCCCTGGTGCCCCACTGCTAACAATTTTTTTATCTTTTTTTTCAAAACTAGTAATGGCGCACCACACACCAGGTGCGCCATTAGTAATGTGGCCAATAATGGCGTACCTATATCTAGTGCGCCACTGCTATATAGCAGTGACGCACCACATACATGGTGCGCCATTAATGTCCATATTAGCTATAGCCATTTTTCTAGTAGTGGGGATTGCGAGAGAAGATACCCCGTCTTCCGTATGATAGCTAGGGTTCTACCTACTACTATGAGATAGCGAATATTCCTTACTTCCCCGACCAAGCCTCGGAGCCGGACTTATAACATGATCAGCTCAGCAGCGGTAAAACTGTAGTAACAGTTATATTACAGTAACTGAATTAAACAGGTAAACGGCGAAGGCTACATCTAAGCCGTTGATCTGCTTTGAACCGGTATCCTCTCATCTTGACCGTTCGTTATCTGAATCTCCTATTGCTCCTTCTTCTCTTCTTTAGTAGTTGCATGGTGCAGGTCCTGACAATGCCGCCGCCATAACCATTGCCTTGTCCTCGAGGCGAAAAAGCTTGTGGCCAAGGAATGTCTTGTTGAGAAACGCTGCGTCTTCCCACGTTGCATCATCTGGAGCCAGACTCTCCCATTGGACCAAGCATTGGCCGACTGGTGTCTTATTCCTTTGTATCACTATGCGGTCTAACACTGCCACAAGAATTGTCTTAACATACCCTTCTGGTGTGACTAGTGGCACATGAGGCAATGGTACCTCGGTGACCAATGTGTTTTTTCAGTTGGCTAATGTGAAACACAGGATGTATATTTGTTCCCTCTGGTAACTGTAGCTTGTAAGAAACTTCTCCAATTCGTTCCAGGATTTTGTAAGGGCCATAAAACTTTGACCTTAGTTTCAGAGATCCTCTCAAACCAAAAGCATTTTGTCTATAGGGTTGTATTTTGAGAAATACCAAATCACCTACTTCCAACAGCCTCTCTGTTCTCTTCTGGTCAGCAAAATGTTTGATTCTGCTTTGTGCATGTTCCAGGTTTGCTTTCAGTCTTTGCATCATGTGCTCTCTTTCAGAAACTGTTAAAGCTGCCTCTGGAGACAGTGGGTGTGTAACAGCAAATTCTCCAATCTGAGGTGGTTTATATCCATATAGTGCCTGGAATGGTGTGCACTTTAAGGAAGAATGGTAACTGGTGTTATACCATAACTGTAGCGACCAGACCTCAAATAGTCTGATCTACCATGCACCAGTGTCATCCCTAGATCAGTAATGCTGACACGCACAATACTTGGAGGATTTATAACAGAGTAGCAATCACACACTTATTACATCGAGTATCTCAAGAGAGAAATAAGTATGACAAATACGGCTTAAGGCCATCTAAAAATGATAACAGCGGAAGACTTGGAAGATAAGTGAGTCCATCAACTCCAACGGCATCACTGAGTATAAGACCACGACCTAAGGCACCTTACTCGTCGTCTGAAAAGTCTGCAACATGAAACGTTGCAGCCCGAAAACGGGTCAGCACATGGAATATGCTGGCAATGTAACACATAGAGAGTAATGAACATAATAATGCTATACTACATGCATATATGGCTGGTAGAAGGCTCTATGATTATAGTTTTGCGAGAAGCCAATTTTTCCCTACTGCAAAGGAATAAATTTTTATTTGACTATCATGGTGGTTGTTAAACATTGAGAATGGTTGACAGCATTCTCAATCCCAATTATGTATCATCATTAACCCAACAAAATTAATTAAAGTAACATGATGAGATTCACATGATAATCCAAGTACTAGATACTCAAGATGTCCATAACCGGGGACACGGCTAACCATGATTAGTTTATACACTCTGCAGAGGTTTGTGCACTTTTCCCCACAAGACTCGATCGCCTCCGCTTGATTCTCGCACTACATGATGTTTGAGAAACGGATGACCGAGACACAGTCTTTCAGAAACAATAACTCTTTACTCCGGGTGGACAGTTACACCTACTTTCCCCTACATCTGCTAGCCCACCTCTTCAAGAGATCATGTAACCTACTCAACTATGCTAGAGCCCATAATAGCTTGTGGCTGCACACGGAAGTTTCTAGCACGGATAATCTCATGATCCCTTTGAACCTGGGTGGCGGTCCAAAAGAAAAACAGGCAATCCTGGAATACCCAGGTACCTCAATCCACCCAGATGTGAGTTTTAGTTGCCACCTTAAGGTTAACCATTGATTAACAATCTCACATCTGTCATGGTAACACTCAAACCCAATCCACGTCTACTAGCATAGCAATATGAGCGAACGTAGAATTAACTCCCAAGGGTTTGATAAAAAAACAGGTGATAGGTACTACCTCAACCACTTCCCAATTCCCACAGTTTAATTAGATCCTAACCATGCAATGTTTGAGGGTTGATCTAATGCAATAAAACTGGGTAGTAAAAGAGGTCTAATCAAAGTGTTACTTGCCTTGCTGATGATCCGTGAAACCTAGAGATTCGAAGTAGCAAGCGGCGCACTCCGGGTACTCTATCGCAAACAAACAAGCAAACAATAAGCACTCATCTAATGCATAGGTAAAACTCAAATAAAGATCTAACCAGAAAGTTCAACTTAAGAACTCCAGTTTGCAAAAAGAATCGAATCAAACGAAGCAACGAAAGTCAAACGGCGAAAGAAACAAGCTTCGTTTACTAATTCGGATCTAAGTCAAATTTTATAGTAGCAAAAAACTTGTTTGAGTAGGTTAGACGGAAAGAGAATTTCGAGACGAAACTCTAGGCGCTTGAATCGCCTAATTCCGATAAACGAGCTAAAAGATATACCAGAACGAAAATCTGATCAGAAATCGCGATCTAGAATAATCGCGGAAAATCCGACAAAAAAGAAAACTGACAAACTGTTAAACGAACGGACGTTCGTTAACTGCGACTATCCAACGAACACATTCGTTAAAACGAACGGATCGGCGAACGTTCACTAACTAACTAAACCGAAAAAAATAAACCAATCTAATAAAAAAACCTAGGGTTTCAGAAAAATAAATAAATAAACCGAACGGTTTTTAAAAAAACCGGCACGGCGGCGGCGGCTCGGCTATACCTCCGGCGAGGTATTCCGGCGGGCAGGACGGGGCTCCGGCGGGGTCTTCGGGTGCGGCGGGGTGCGGAGAGGCGACGGGAGGCGGCGGGGTCGTCTAGGGGGCTCCGGGCGGCGGCGTTCGGGCTCCGGGCGGCGAGCTCCTTCGGCGGCGGGGTCGGGCGGCTCCGGCGCGGCTCCTGGCGGCTTCGGGTCGGGGCGGGGTGAGGTGAGGGCGCCGGCGGGGTGGGGAGTATATATGAGGGGGGGTGCTGCCTTGGGGAGGGGCAAGGGGCGGCGGCGACGAGCGGGGCTCGGGCGGCGGCGGTCTCCGGGTCGGGGACGGCTCGGGCGGTGGGCTGGGCCGCGCGGCTGGGCTTCGGCCCAGTCGGCGCTCGCGCGTTTTTTTAAATAATTTCGCCGAACCTAAAAAAATCATAGAAAAATAAATAAAAATCCAAAAATGCCAAAACAAAATTTCACCGTCTAATTAAAATAATTAGAACGAGATGAACATTTTCTTGGCCCAAAATGCAGTTTTAAAAACGTGCAATTTTTCTAATGCAATTAAAATTGCAAATAAAATTCGAATAAAATCAAATATTTGATTTTAATATTTTTCCTCCAATATTTCAATTATTTTGGAGAAGTCATATTTTCTCCTCTCATTTATTTTAATACGAAATATTTTTCGGAGAGAAAAATAATTAAAACCAAAAATCCTCGTTTCATTATTTGATAAAATCAAATATGAAAACCGCGAAAAATCCCCAACTCTCTCCGAGGGTCCTTGAGTTGCTTAGGATTTTCGAGGATTTGCCAAAATGCAATAAAATATGCTATGCGATGATGATCTAATGTATAACATTCCAAATTGAAAATTTGGGATGTTACAATAACTCTGCCAATGGTAGCCACTTCATCCACTTCTTGGGCTCTTGGAAAACCATCCCTCGTAGATAAGCTTCTAAGCATTGATTTACCCTTTCGGTCTGTCCATCTATTTGTGGGTGAGAAGCAGTGCTAAATCTGATCTGAACTCCAAAAGCTTGAAACAACTCTTGATATAAAGCACTGGTAAAGATTGAATCTCTGTCAGATACAATACAAATAGGCAGGCCATGCAACTTAATCACATTATCCATGAGTGCCTCAAACACTGTCATTACTGTGTAGGGATGAGCTAATGGAATAAAATGTGAATATTTGGTTAGTCTGTCCACCACCACTAGAATAACCTCCTTGCCCTGAGAATTTGGTAGAGCTGTAATGAAGTCCATTGTGATGTGGGACCAAGCCATCTCAGGAACAGGTAGGGGTTGTAGTAAGCCAGGAGGGTAAATGTGTTCCACTTTGTTAAGTTGACACACAGGACATTGACTGACAAAAACTTCAATATCTTTCTTCATGTTTGGCCAGTAAAAGACTTTCTTGATTCTATAGTAAGTGGCTTTAATTCCTGAGTGTCCCCCTATTGCAGATGAGTGAAAAGTGTGCAACAGCTCCTGTCTGAAGTTAGTGGTTGCTCCCACATATATTCTGTTTTTGTATTTTAACAGTCCATTGTGAGTGGTAAACTTGGGATGTTCCTCCACATCTGCAGCCACTTTCTTTAAAATTTTGTCAGTGTCCTGATCTCCTTGGTAACTTTTCCTCACATCTTCAGTCCAAGCAGGAATCACTACAGTGATATTGTTGCACTGTATGTGTTGTACACTGTCCCTTCTGGAAAGTGCATCTGCCACTTTGTTTTCTTTCCCTTTTTATACTCAATGGTATAATCATACTCCAGAAGCTTAAGTAACAACTTGTATTGGACTCCTTCAGTTAATCTCTGAGTAGTCATATATTTTAAGGACTGTTGATCTGTTTTTATGATCAAAGGATGTCCCCACACATAGTGTCTCCATTTCTTCAGTGCTTCTAAAATAGCCATTGCTTCCTTCTCATAGATTGACTGGGCAGCAGACCTTGGTCCTAAGCTTTTACTCAAGAAGGCAAGTGGTTTGCCTTGCTGCATTAATACTGCTCCAATACCTGTTGCACAAGCATCAGCCTCTATTGTGAAAGGTAGAGTGAAATCTGGTAGTGCCAAAACAGGGCAACTGGTCATAGAGGTTTTTAATGCTTGAAAGGCTTTGCTTTGCTCAGGTCCCCACTGAAATGCATCTTTTCTCAACATATCATGTAGTGGTCTGCACATTTGTCCATAATTCTTCACAAATCTTCTGTAATAACCAGTCAGACCTAGAAATCCTCTAAGCTGTTTAATATTCTCAGGTTCTGGCCATTCCACTACTGACTGGATCTTTCCTGGATCAGTGGCTACTCCCTTGTCTGAAATTATGTGACCCAAGTATGACACTTGAGTTGTTGCAAATGTACACTTTGACAGCTTGACATATAGTTCATGCTTTCTTAAGATTTCAAAAGTCCTCTCCAAGTGAGCATAATGTTGTTCTAGTGATTTGCTGAACACCAACATGTCATCAAAAAACACTAGAATGCATTTTTCCTTTTCTGGTTCATTGATTTCTTCACATCAGTGTTCATGAAGCCCTGAAATGTTCCTGGCCCACAAGATAGTCCAAAAGGAACTACTTTATACTCATAGTGACCCATATGAGTTCTGAAAGCATGTTTTGGAATATCCTCTACAGCCATTCTGATCTGGTGATATCCAGATCTAAGATCCAACTTAGAGAATGTGCTCCATGTAATTCATCCAAAAGGTCTTCAATAATTGGCATAGGAAATTTATTTTTGATGGTGATTGCATTAAGTTCCTGTAATCCACACACAGTCTCCATCCCCCATCTTTCTTTCTGACCATGATTGCAGGTGAAGAAAAAGGGCTAAAACTTTCCTGAATTTCTCCCTTTTTATCAACTGTTTAATAATCTCTTCCATTGCTGCTTTCTGATAATGAGGTACTCTATAAGGTCTTAAGTTTGGTGGTTTTGCTCCTTGTAGTAATACAATCCTGTGATCACAATCACTTTGTGGAGGTAGTTTGTCTGACTCTGTAAAAATGTCAGCAAATTTCTGTAGTAAAGGTTGGAGTGCTGGTGGTGGTGGTATCTGTTGCTTGTTGTTGTCTGTTGCTACTTCCTGGATTTGCAAAATATATCCCATCACACCTTTTGTCAGCAGTTTTTCCATCCTAGCTGCTGAAATGATGCATTTCTTCTTAGGAATTGTGTGATCAAATAGTGTGATTGGTTGCCCTTGTTTGGTCACAATCAAAATTCTCTCTACCAGATCCAAACAAATGGGACTGTATTGATATATCCAGTCAGCACCCAATATGATATCATAAGATTGGAGATCCAGCACTTTGAAACTGCTACAAAAGGTTTTGCCTTGGATTTGGAAGTCCATCGGAGGGACTTTAGACAGGGATATGAGTTTGCCCCCTCCAGCTACTGTTACTTTCCTGGGCTGTATAGGTAGTTGTTGGCAGTTACTTTTAATAGCCAATTCAGTGCTAATAAATGTATCTGAAGATCCACTGTCAAACAAGGTTGTTGCTTTTCTTCCCGCAATCTCTATGATCAGAGAGAAAGTATCAGGGCCTCGGGTTCCTTCTACTGCATTAGCAGATATGTGCATTGCTTGTGCAGGTTTCTCTACCGTGGGATCACTGCTTTTTTCCTTATCCGAAGCTTTTGGAGTTGTATGATATGCTTGTTCCATACCAGCACTATCTTCTGCATTGTCACTGTCCTCATCATCATCTATCTCTTGCAAAATGTGCAATGTTTTCCCAATTTTGCATTTGTGTTGTCTTGACCATGGTTCTCTACAATACCAGCAAGCTCTAGCATCTTTGGGAAAAGGAACAGTGTACTTTTCCTGACTTGGGACTTGCACGTGTAATGAATTTGCTGGTTGCTTGTAAGAAGCTGAATAGTTCATGTTTCTGTACATTGGGGGATTTTGAATTTTTCTGGCAGCTGCAGCTTTTTCATAGACCTTTGCATACCAATATGCTTCAATTATGCCAGTGGGCTTTTGTCCACATACTTCATGTTTGATATCACTTCTCAGACCTCCAATGAAGCAGCTTAATAAGAAATTCTCCTGGAGACAAGGATGATCTCTTTTGACTACAGCCACACACTGTTCAAAATTGTCAATATACTGAGCCACAGTGTTTGTTTGTTGTATATTTTTCAACAATTCTACAGCTTCATGAATACTAGCTTCTGAAAATCTGTCAGCTATCATTTGACAAAACTGTTGCCATGTGACCATTTGCCAGGGAACACAAATGTTCTTTAACCAGTTTGATGCTCTGCCCTGCAGATGTCCTGTAGCCAGATTCACCCACTGCTCATAAGGTGTTCCAGACATATCAAAGAATTTTTCACAAGCTATTAGCCACCCAATAGGATCCTCTCCACTGAATAGTGGAATTTCCAGTCTGGGACCTTTTAATACTGCTTCTGCAAAATAAGAGGGTCCCCCTAATTGAGTTGAGTCCTGATTTCTCTGCATATCATACAAGTTTCCCACTGCTTGGTATATAGGAGGAACTCCTTGAGCAGTAGTTGTCATGTTAATATATTGACCAGTAACAGGATTGTAAGTATGTGGTGGAGAAAACAAAGGAGCACTTATAGGAGCAAAATACCCACTGTTGCCTGAGAATCCCAATGTATGAGCTTGTATTGTTGCACTTGGATTTGTTGTAGCATTTCTGACTTGCCCCCTTACTCCTGGTTCCTGTTGCTTATCACTGTACACTCTGGTACTTTCAGACATCAGTTGAGTGTGTGACAACTCTGTAGTAATGCCAGTGATGTTAGTTACTGGAGCTTTTCCTGAAACTCTGAATTCTTGTTCAAGGTTTTGAGAAACTGGAGCCACTGGCACCGTGGTGCTGCCTGGAACAGTAACTGGTATATGATCATTGTCCTTATCCTGGTTAAACTGCTCTGGAGCTTTGGTATCTAGAGTCACTACTTCTGCTTTCTGACGATTGGTGTTCATTTGCTGCAAAATCAACTGTAGTGTCTGTTGAATTCCCTCATTCATTTCAGACAGCTTTGCTTCTACCTTTGGCATCGTCACCATCTCAGATCTGAGTTTAGTTACCTCTTGTTTGAGTTCCTGTAGTCCTTCTACCTCTGCCCGTAGGTCTTCTACTTCCTTTTCTACTCGATCTACTGTGATCTGCACTTTGGCACTTGTGTCTGCCATCTTGCTCACCCATGATGCGACTGAGACAGTCCCGTTAGTCTTGTTGACGGATCTCTTCTCTGGCGCACGGATCCCGTCAGATCCTGAAATTTTACCACCGAGAGAATGCCTCTCAGCAACCGGATCGGACTCGGTGATCTGCGCCCGAATGTCACCGCCGCCTGTCGCCGCCACCCAACACCGCCGCCGCGAACTGGGAGGGACGGGAGGGATTTTACGAGAGATCCCAACCTCCTGTGCTCCACAGCCCGATTCGCCGCCGTCGAGTCTTCGCCGAGGAATCCACCGGCGTTCTGATACCTTTCTAAGACCCGGATCACTTAGGAATCAATAGCTCGCTCAATTCTCTCCAGATCGATGCAATTAATTGGGGGAAATTTGGATACAGAGGGGGATTGCAAGAGAAGATACCCCGTCTTCCGTACGATAGCTAGGGTTCTACCTACTACTATGAGATAACGAATATTCCTTACTTCCCCGACCATGCCTCGGAGCCGGACATATAACATGATCAACTCAGCAGCGGTAAAACTGTAGTAACGGTTATATTACAGTAACTGAATTAAACAGGTAAACGACGAAGGCTACATCTGAGCCGTTGATCTGCTCTGAACCGGTATCCTCTCATCTTGACCGTTCATTATCTGAATCTCTTGTTGCTCCTTCTTCTCTTCTTCAGTAGTTGCGTGGTGCAGGTCCTGACATCCCCCTCCATTGATTCCACCTTAATCAACCAGTGATGGCCAGCAAATGGCGGGTGACATTGCAGGTATCTGAGATGCTGGATGCCGGGCGCGCCATGTTCAAGGAGCTCGCCGCCGACTTCGAGGACCACCTCAGCAGGTAAGAAACTCGCATATCAAGCAGCATACACCATCTCGGGTGCTCGTCATCTGCTTGATGTATTGCGTCGCAGGATCCAAAAGAAGAGGTCGGGGAAGTTGGAGGAGGAGATCAGGGAGCTGCGCGCCCGCGACGTCGCCAACGAGCAGACACGTGCCATCCTCCACAACGCCCAACTCCAGCTCTTCCACATCCACGAGTAGCTGAGGTTCAACTTCCCTCTCACCTCGTCTGCTTGCATTCCATCAGCTAGCCCTCGATCTGCATGCGCAGCTCTCCTGATTCTTCTGCTTTCTGAACCTATCAGCAAAGCAACATTAACAAGTCCCGTTTGATGTTCCAATACTGAATCTGCCACTTATTTTGGACGTGTTTATCTGCCACTTGTTTTGGATGTTAAACACGTTGCACTTCTCATTGTACACATTACTTAAATGCGTTGTCAGCGCAACAAGGTTATTATTGATCCTAGATGTACAGGGATCATACATCATATGCCACTGCTGGCCCACTGCTTGCTGTTGAGTAACGTGATTGTATTAGGAAATATAGGTTAGACTAGAAAATATTCTAGCTTGCCTTGTACTCCAAATAGATCATGTACTTCTGTATATATGCCCACGGGGCTCAAGCAATACAATGAACTATTCCACCAAATCCCTCTCTCCCTTCTAACATGATATCTATCGTAAATTGATCTTAAACCCTAGCCGCCGCCGCTTCCGCACCCGCGCGCCGCCCCGGAGCGGTCGGCCTCCATAACCACCGCCGGAGGCCGCGCCGCCCTTACCTAGGGTTCGTCCGCCAGTCGTGTTGACCGGCTGCCCTGGAGAGTCTTTTCCCCGAGCCCTTGCTCCGGGTTTTCTCTCTCCCGTCGGTCATCTTGATCGACGGTTCTTTTTTGGTTTTCCGGTCTTAGATCGGTTTGCGTCGCCCGCCGTCGTAGTCAACCCCCACGCCTCTACTCCAACCTTGTGGCGCCAACACCGGCAGCCTTCGGCTGAAACGAGATGTGGTGTCTCAGGGACGCTTGAGGTCCGCGCGTCCGTCCGCATGATGTTCTCCGCCGGCCATCGTCATTCATCGATATCTTCACCATCCATCAAGAACGACTGCATCACAACATCAGAGGCCGACTGGGCTGCTCACCAGCTGTGGTGGCCGCTCGCGGCGTGGCTGCTCTTTTGCTAGCCCGTCACGGCGTGCATGAGTTGGTTGCTTGCATGTATGCTTGCATACCTAACACTCTTGTACAGCCGTGTGATGCACGTCTCCCATACCTCGTCGAGTTCGTTCACGTCTTCTTGATCTGGCTAGCCATGTCCGGTCTGATCAACCGTGTGCGCGCAATTCCACTGGATCCATGAAGATCATCACCGAGTATAGCGCGCCTCTTCACCGATCGAGCATCGGGCTGCCGCTGCGTGGCCCCGTCGGGCCGCAGCGCCGCCGCCCCGTGGTTCTCCCGGCTGCACCGACCCGTGTCACCGCTGCGTCGTTTCTTCGGGCCGTAGTGCCGCGGCCCGCGGTCCACCGCCGCCCCGGGGCCGTCCGTTTCAGGCCGTCCCCGTGGTTGCACCGACCCTCGCGCCGCCGCTGCGTCGCCCCGTCGGGCCGTAGCGAGCGTGGCACGCGGTCCACGCCGCCGTCCCGAGGCCGTCCCCGCGGTTGCACCGACCCGCGCTCCACCGCTGCGCCGCCCCTTCGGGTTGTAGCGCCGCGGCCCGCGGTCCCTGCGACCGCCCTGAGGTCTTCCGCCGTCGCCTCGACCTGCCCCTCGCCGCTACGTCGCCCCTTCGGGACGTAGTGCCGCGTCCCGCTGTCCACCGCCGTCCCCGCGCGTCGACTTCCCGTGGTATGCGCCGCGCCGTCTCCCTTGACGCGGGAACGCCACCGTCCGCGCCGGTCTTCGTCACGCTATCAAGGTTCTTCGCCTACTTCGAGCACCGCCGCCGCACTCCTAACCTAGCCGCCGCCGCCGCTCTTCTTTGGCCGCCGCTACCTTCGTAGCCGCCGCCGCTCTTCTTTGGCCGCCGCTACCTTCGTAGCCGCCGCCGCCGCCCGTCCACCCCCTTCGTCTTCGTGCAAGCACCAGCCCGTCGCCAGCATTGCCGTCATCTACCCCGGCCACTTCGTCTACTCCGACCACCGTTGGTGACATCGGCCCCGCGCCGATGGACGCCGCAATCGTCGTCGAGTTCTTCTCTGCTGGCCCCTCCGACTTCTCCGACATGGCGTACAGCTCGTGCAGGTCCCTCGTCTACGCATGCCCAGTGCTGGTAACACCGATGCGTGCCTTCATCCACGACGTGTCCCCGGGCCTGGCAAGCCTGGTCGGCGCTTCGTCAACTTCGTCTTCGTCCATCTACGCATGCCCGGTGCTGGCAACACTGGTGCGTGCCTTCGTCCACGATGTGTCCCCGGGCTTGGCAAACCCGCCGCGACGCGTCGTCAACAACATTTTCTTCTCAGCGCACCCCTACTTCGACACCACTGCGCCCATGCTAACTCGGCGCCCCCTTGCGCCCGCGGCTCCACGGCGACTTCCTCGACACCGGCTACGCCGACTCGACATCGACCACGGCATTCTTCGCACGGCTACCTCGACCACGGCTCCACCACCCGCGCTCTCCGCTACATCGACAAACGGCACAAAGGGCTACCGCCTGCTTGAGCAACCTCGTCAGTTTCCACTCCAGCCACGACTCTGCGATGTGTCGACCGTTACGACCGTGGGGGGGGGGGGGGGGTTCCGTCGGCTTGCCTTCGGATTCTTCTCTAGTCTCATCGTCTGCGTCGCTACCGTTGTGACTGCGGGGATGTTGAGTAACGTGATTGTATTAGAAAATATAGGTTAGACTAGAAAATATTCTGGCTTGCCTTGTACTTCAAGTAGATCATGTACTCCTATATATATGCCCACGAGGCTCAAGCAATACAATGAACTATTCCATCAAATCCCTCTCTCCCTTCTAACACTTGCGAGGGCAAACCTGTGTGCTGGTGAGGATCATCAAGTCGGTAGTCTGATTATTGAGGAACTCTTTCATCTTTGTGATGTGTTTTGCCTGGTCCAATGCAGCACCGAACAGTAGAACCTCAGCCACAAGGAGGTGGTGGTGCTGCGTGGTGACTTCTGTGGTATGGAGCACAAGGAAAGGAGATGGTGGTGCTGCGTGGTGACTTCTATGGCATGGAGGGTGAGGTATGGCTGGCTATGATGCAAGGGAGAGATACATATATGGTGAGGCAGGTGCGACAGTGTTGTATTCTGTGCGTTGGTGATATCATCAGCTTGTTGACTTCACCGGCATGGATCTCAAGCCCATCAAGAGGTGTCGCTCTCCAATCATTCCCACTGCAATTTATTTATTATATTGTTTATTGTGTTTTCTGTTGCAATGTGTGTACGTACTAGGAGCAACAATTAGTGGGTATTACGTATCCTGACATCTCATACGTTGCGTATGTTGATCTTAACAAAAGATTGAATTGTTTTGTCCATTTTGTACCTTTTCCTAAACAATGTAAAATTATCAAGTCAGTTAGTGAGCTCAAGGTCGGTGCTTCATTTGGTAAGAATAAGACCAATGATATTCATTTTAGTCTTCATTGAATGCTGCGTTGTTCTAAGTAGCGTAATTTAGCTAGGCTTATACCATACAATTTTTAGGGTCGTAATTTCAGCTCCATGTTGTTTCATGCTGGTTTCTATGAAAACTGTCATTTTTGCTGCTGAAAGATTGTCCAAAATTGTGAAAGCCTCTGTTAAGTTGTTGATATTGTGTGCCCATTCGATATTGTGATCCCATAAATTTAGGTGCAATTTGTGTTTTAACATGTTACACTGCCATGCTTTCATTTTTTTTAGCGACTATTCTTCCATCTGATCTGATTAACTAATTACAGGATGGGCATGGCAGGTCTTTGCTATGTGTTTTATTCAACAGCATACCCTGAGTGAATCTAGAACAGCAAATCATGGCACAAACCATTTACACCTTTTGGCATGCAGTCTGTGTATCATTAATCTATGTTTTCTAGAATTTTCTGACACCATATTCATATTCTAAATACCATGGGTTATCTGAATGCAATTGTTTCACTGAAAGATAAGTAGATAACCATAATTTTTAATATTTTAGCATGCCTAATCTGTTCCTTTACGCCTTCCACTACATTTTCGGGGGAAATACAGAGTTATGTATGCATGACTTGGAAATGGTTTGCTTAGCTTCTTCAGCTTTCTGCTTTTTTTTTCTACATTCAGCTTTTTTTTTTTACATGTCGATGACTCAGTATTGGGCCATAACTAACTTATAATCGTTTAGTTTTTCTTATAGACCACTTCATTCCAATTGCCATCCTAGCTACTGAAGCCACTAGGTTGCTTGCTCTAAGGACAAAAATGCATGCGTAACTAGACAATTTATAAAATATATGCCATGTTCATGTATGACTTCATGAATTTATATGTTTTTCTATACCCAAAGGGTGTTGCCAGTTTATTTCTTTGATTAGAATATTGGAATCCATTATGATTAATTAGTGGTTCATTGCAGGATAGAGCATTTCAATAGAACATGTCAGATGGACAAACTATTACTCATGTACTTTGAAGATTAAAATTCACGAAGCCTCGCTTTTATAGCTTATTTATCCCCATACTTTCACACGTTTGTTAGCGCATGGTGCATGTGATATGCTGTGAATAAAGAGTCAATTACACTGGTGGTGCTAGAACTTGCCACAAACGATCACTTTAGTATTAGAACTTGCGGCATACATTAGAGTGGTGCAAAAACTTGGCTCGGACGTACGGTGCTAATTGCGTTTGTATACACCGGCGATGTTGACAGGCCATGACAGCATGGTGTAGGGCCCGCTGTCAGTGACTGCATTGTGAAGATGTGCCTGTGGCGTGCATTTTTACAAAACACCCTTTTTTATTTTTCATTTTTCTCTTGAAAAACCCCCTATCAAGTATATAGTAATTTGCATGTGTCGCATCAGGTGTGTCCCACCTGTCAGAAAACCATCACAAATTTTATTAAAATGAAAAACAGGGTGCACCGAGGTATTCAAACAAGTGACATCGGTCTAACACGCACGCGCGGCTAGCCACCCGCCCTAAGTTTGGTTGATGACTTACACGCATAGGCGAACTTTATATCTTGCATTAAACAACATAAATTAAAAAAATTAGTCCAGAGAAAAACTTACGCCCTTGGGGTTTCAAACGAGCGACACGAGTAAAAGAAGAAGGGCGTGCCACTCCAACTAATGGAATCTCGTGTCTCCATAGAATTGTTGAAGTATTTGTTTATAACATAACGTGCCCATGGGTTACAATTTCTGTTAGTTTTTCCCATTTTCATAATTTATAAAAAAAAGTAAATTGTAATATAAATAATATACATAAAAATAAATTATACTAAAAATGATCACACATAATTTAGAAAATCCATCAAATAAAATAATGAATTATTTTGTATAATTTTAAAAAGTGTTTCCATATAAAAATTAATTTAGAAAATATATTTAAACAAATTATCATATAAGTTCAAAAATTAGCGTGTTTTAATAAATATGCATGTTGTATATAAAAGAAATTATGCTTTAATTTTCATGGTGTTTTAAATGTGTTCATGCATTTCAATAAAGTTTGTGTGTTTTATTAACAAATGTATTTTAAATAAATATAAATATATGTATGGAAATAATATGTTAATAGTGTGCCTCCAGACTACGGATTCTCAAACGAATACATATTTACAATTATAACTATAGTTACAATCTAAATATCTTTTCTAAATTTGGAAAAATGAAAAGAAAAAACTGACATGTTGAAAATGGGACACCCTAACTGCAGTCTGTTGTAGCCCAGCGGGCGGCCAGTCGTAGCTGCTAAAAATCCTTTCGCTCAAAAAAAAAAAAAGATGCCAAAAATCTTTCCTTCAAATATACAAAACCCGCACACAAAGCCCGTGGTTGTATTGGTAGTCCTCCTGCTAGTATCTCTCGCGTCGCTTGTTCGAAACACCTCAGCCGTGTTTTTTTTTTCTGAAATTTAAATATCTACGCATGTGAGTTATCTTGAGGTTATTACCGGTTTAAATTCTAGGTGGCCTGCTTTTTTTCATTCTGAAAAAAATTTGTGATGTTTGCTCGCCACACATGCAGGTAGTGTACACCTACAGGGTCCTTTTCGGAAAAAATTGAAAAAAAATCAGAGGGTTTTCGCAAAAGGAGTATGCCACACGCCCTGACTCCACCATGCGTCAATGACAGCGGGCCCTATGCCATCCAGTCATGTCTGTCAGCGTCATCAGTGTATACAAATGCGATTAGCACCATATTTGCACGCTCAAGCCAAGTTTTTGCATCAATTCAATGTATACCGCAAGTTCTAGCATTGAAGTGAACGTTTGTGCCAAGTTCTGGCACCATCAGTGTAATTGACTCGTGAATAAACATGCATGTAACCCCATCTATTTTACAGCTGTTGTAACCATCACTCATCAGGACTGCCAATGTTGCTGGCATGTAGTATTACATTAAATATGATGATTGGTGGGGCCATTCATAATTTCATAGAAGAGCAAATAAAAATATTCAATATAGCACAGTTTAGATCAAGGTGAAAACGCACAGCAAAGTGACCAGGCATTGTCCTACAGACGACATGGGACGTCGTCCACTAATTTCTTTCATGTTGATTCTGTAATCCTCCTCGGAGGCTTGTAGTACTAAACTCTCTTTCTGTTTAAAAGAAACGCAAATTCTTTGTGTTTCCTCAGGGAAAATACCATCTACTAGTATATTCCCTCTGTTCCTAAATATATAAGTCTTTTTAGAGATTTTAATATGAACTATATATGGATGTATATAGACGTAGTTTAGAGTGTAGATTACTCCATGTAGCAAAACGGAGGGAGTAGATGCATGCAGGCTTCAACTTTTTCAGCCTTCCTGCTCGATGACAGATGAGCAGGTCGACATGGGCAGTGAAAGCTGAATAAAACTGTTGCTTATTGATGATTTGGTGCGGCATACAAGAGTATATAAGAGGGTACAAACCGACTTGGGGTAGGGGTACAAAACTGACTTGGACTAGAAGTCGTATACCATAATGACTACTCTAACATCCCCCCGCAGTATCAACGGCAGGCTCGACGACGTTGAGACTGAAACAGATATCTTGAAACGGCTTAGTAGGCAGTGCCTTGGTGAAAATGTCAGCAAACTGAGCCGTAGAGGGAACATGAAGCACCCGAACCTGACCAAGAGCAACCTTTTCACGAACAAAATGAATATCAATCTCAATATGCTTTGTGCGTCGGTGTTGAACTGGATTGCTGGTCATGTAGACTGCTGATATGTTGTCACAGTAGACAATAGTGGCCTGCTCAATAGGCCTGTGTAGCTCGGAGAGTAACTGCCGAATCCAGATTGTATCTGCAACGGCATGTGCCACAGCGCGATACTCAGCCTCGGCCGACGAACGTGAGACTGTAACCTGTCTTTTTGAAGACCAAGAAATCAAATTGTTACCAAGAAAAACACAAAAACCGGAAGTGGACCTTCGAGTGTCAGGACAACCAGCCCAGTCTGCATCAGAGTATGCGGTAAGCGAGTTTGGAGAAGAATTATTGAGGTGGAGACCATGATTGAGAGTTCCTTTTAAATACGAAGAATGCGTTTAACATGATTATAGTGAGGAACCCGGGGATCATGCATATAGAGACATGCTTGTTGAACAGCAAAAGAGATTTCAGGACGAGTAATGGTGAGATATTGGGGAGCACCTGTTAGGCTACGATAGAGAGTAGGATCGGAAAAGGGTTCACCGGTAGCCGAAAGTTTAAAACTAGTATCGACAGGAGTGCAAGATGATTGACAGTCAAGCATACCAGCACGATTAAGAAGATCAAGAATATACTGGCGTTGGGAAAGAAAAAGGCTGGAGGAATCTCGAACAACAGCAATGCCTAAGAAATGATGAAGGAGTCCTAGGTCAGTCATAGAAAATTCAGATCTAAGAAGAGAGACAATATGATCTAAGAACTTTTGAGAGGAGGCGGTAAGAATGATATCATCTACATAGAGAAGTAAATAGGCAGTGTCAGAAGTTTGATGATACACAAAAAGAGAGGTGTCGGAGAGAGATGGAGTGAAGCCTATTGTTTGAATGAAGGAGGAGAAGCGTTGAAACCAAGCTCGTGGGGCCTGTTTAAGACCGTAGAGAGATTTCTGAAGAAGACATACATGAGTTGGAAAGGATGGATTTTCAAAACCCAGAGGTTGCTGGCAGTAGACAGTTTCTTGAAGGGAACCATGGAGGAAAGCATTTTTAACATCAAGTTGGTGAATGGGCCATGAAGAGGAGACAACAACACTAAGAACGGTGTGAATGGTGCTAGGTTTAACAACAGGAGAGAAGGTTTCTTCGTAATCAATTCCTTGTTGCTGAGAAAAGCCACGACAAACCCACCTGGCTTTATATCGTGAGAGGCTCCCATCGGAGTGGAACTTTTGGCGAAAAATCCATTTGCCAGAAACAATATTTGTATTGGGAGGACGAGGAACAAGTTGCCAGGTGTTGTTTTGAAGTAAAGCATTATATTCTTCTTGCATGGCAGCGGCCCAATTGGGATCAAGTAGAGCAGTTTTGTAATTCTTTGGAAGAGAAGTGAGAGATACGGAGGTATGAAGGTTTAGGCGGTCTTGGGGTTGATGAAATCCTGATTTGGCCCTAGTACGCATGCGATGATCATTAATCGGGGCTGCTGTAGGAATAGCACGAGGGGGTAAGGTGGGTACTGGTGAGTCCGGCGCAGCGGAAGAGTCGGACGAAGGAGTAGGGCTGGGTAGTGGAGTGGGAGCAGGGCTGGGTGGTGGAGTGGGAGTAGGGGCCGGGGGTGTTGGGGAGGGAGCAGGGGTCGGGGGTGTTAGGGACGTCTCGGGTGGGATGAGTGTATGGTTGGGATTGGCTATGGTGGGTGTTAATGGTGGTGGTGATAAGTTGTGTTCGGCAGGTAGGGGAGTATATAGTTGGAAAGGACGGGGAGAGGGGGTGTTTGCGGAGCTAGGGGTGTTGGATGGTGTAGTAGTGCGTTGTGAGAAAGGAAAAATGTGCTCAGCAAACGTGACATGACGAGAGACATGAACGTGTCCGGTGTGAAGGTCGAGACAGCGATAGCCTTTGTGCTCGTCAGAGAAGCCGAGAAAAGCACATGGGATAGAGCGTGGTGACAATTTATTTGCAGAAGTGGCGTAGGCATTGGGAAAACAGAGACAGCCGGAAACACGAACCGCGGAGTAGTCGGGGTGGGAAAGAAAGAGGGAATAATAGGGAGTAGTGTTGGGTTTAGTTTTGGAAGGTCGAATATTTAGAAGGAAGGTGGCCATGTGTAGGGCTTCAGCCCAAAACTTGGGAGGCATAGATGATTGAATGAGGAGAGTGCGAACTATATCATTGAGGGTGCGAAGAGAGCGTTCTGCTTTACCATTTTGAGGGGAGGTGTAGGGACATGAGAACCTAAGCAGGATGCCATGTTGTAAGAAGAAAGTATGATTTTTAATGTTATCAAACTCGCGACCATTGTCACATTGGATAAAGCGAATTGGGAGGAAGAAGTGAACAGACACATAGCGTTGAAAATTAAGGAAAAGAGAATGGACCTCGGATTTGTTGCGTAGAGGAAAAGTCCAGACAAAGTGGGTGAAATCATCTAGGATAACAAGGTAGTATTTAAAACCCGAAACACTTGCAATGGGAGAGGTCCATAAATCACAATGTATTAATTCAAAGGGATAAGTGCTAGAAGAACTAGAGGAACTAAAGGGAAGACGCACATGTTTGCCTAATTGACAAGACTCGCAAAACACAAAATTATGAGAGTCCCTATTACATGGTATGGTAAATTCACTAAGCATAGAAGCTAAGACGGCGGGGTTGGGATGGCCCAAGCGACGATGCCAGAGATCGACGGAGGCCAGCATGGATGTTGGAGGGGTGGCGGCAGGAACTCCATTAAGAGAATAAAGATCACCGGAGCTATTGAAGCGAGCGATCTCGGCCTTGGTCAGGTAATCCTTCACAGATAAACCAAAAGTGTCAAATTCAGCCGAAACTAGATTGTCGCAAGTAAATTGGCGAACAGAGATACGATTTTTAATGAGGGCGGGTGTAACTAGAACATCGCGAAGTAAAAGAGGTTTGGTGGAAGAGGGAAGTTGAGCCTGACCAACACAATATATAGGAATAGATGATCCATCTTCAAGGATAATGGAAGGGAAAGAAGATTTAGTGCAAGAAGATAACCAATTACTAGATGCAGACATATGACTAGAGGCCCTTGAATCAAAGATCCAATCCGTACCTGAGTTTCCTTGTGCAGCAAAGTTATTCATGGCCTGGAGCAAGGCAGCTTGATCCCAGCTCGGCGTCGCAGGTGAGGGTGGCGTCGGAAGCAGTGCCGGCGGATACGATGGTGAAGGCAGTAGGGCCGGCTGGGGAGTGTAGTAGGCATTGGCCGGCTGTGGTGGGGGTGGCGTCGGGAGCACGGCCGGCTGAGGTGTGTAGTAGGCGCCGCCGTCGGTGCTGTAATGACCATAAGGAGCATACGTCGGGGCGGCGTGATAGGCATTGGCCGGCTGTCGGGGGTTGAGAACCCCGGGAGCACCAGTAGGCGGCCGAAGGCCGGGTTGCCACGCACCTGAGTATGCCGGCGGAGCACCGAGGGTGGACGGAGCGGACCAGGGCATGGGCCATGCTTGAACAAGCCCCGTCCAAGGATCATGAGGAGGCCGCCATGCAACCGCAGATGGAGCACTGGTGGGTGGTGCAGGACTCGGTGCTGGTGATGTCGTAGGCGGAACCGAAGAGTCGACGGCGGCCTGTAGATAGGGTTTTTGCCGCGGTAGTTCGGACTAGGACGCCAGCCTGGGGGCGGTTGAACAGATGACGATGCGGACGGCCCGGCGGCAGGAGCCGGCCTGGAAGGCGGCGCTGGTGTAGACAGCAGAGGAGGATGAGCCACAGCATGAAAGACCTTGGGGCGAGAGTCCTTGTGAGCTTGTGTTTCCGCCGCGAGTTGTAGCAAGGAACGAACTTCAGCGAAGGTAGGAGGGGGCCGTATCATCGGTATGAACGAGGCTTGCTTGTCAAAGTCTTCGCTGAGGCCGACGACGACGATATTGATTAGCTGTGAGTCGCTAACTGTATCGCCGAGTTCGCGGAGCTCATCACCAATGGTCTTAACGCGCTGGCAGAACAGGTTCACCGGGGCGTCTCCTTGCACCATATTGCAAAGCTCGGTGTGGAAAGCGTTTTTCCGAGCGTCGGTGTTGCTTTGGAAGAGCTGACGGACGGAGTGCCAGATGTTGGCAGCAGTGGCGCCGTCGTGATCGAGCATGTTGAAGATTTCGGTGGTGATGCGGGTGTAGAACCACTGGACGATCGCGAGATCGTCTTTCAACCATTGCGGATCGTCGGGGCGGGGAAGACAGTTGGCGGCGACATGCGAGCGCAGGTTGCCGCGGCCGAGGTGGAGATCGAAGAGATGTCTTCAATGGTAGTAGTTGTGGGCGGCGAGATCAAGAACTATGGGGATGTAGGGGCTGACGTCGGAGATTGTGTCAGCAAGAGATATTGGTGCGGCGAGGATGGGTGCAGTGTAGTTTTGTGGAGCTATGGTGAGGGCCGAGAGAGAAGCGGCCGCGGCGTTGGCAGCCTTGGCGATGAGTGCGGCCCGGCGCTCGAAGTAGCCGGGCGGCGGCGGCGGCGGTGGCGTTGGCGGAGCCATACCCTAAACCCTGAGACCGGTATCTGATACCATGAAAGCTGAATAAAACTGTTGCTTATTGATGATTTTGTGCGGCATACAAAAGTATATAAAAGGGTACAAACCGACTTGGAGTAGGGATACAAAATTGACTGGACTAGAAGTCGTATACCATAATGACTACTCTAACAGGCAGCTCCGGTACAAATTGATTCCACATTGCCATGAAACTCCTAAGCAGCGAGACAGAGGCTCATGCTGGGTATCAGTTGCTAGACAGAGGCTGCCTGGTTTTCTGCAAACTGGAAAGTTGCAGCAGGTGCGGCCGGTCACTGAATAAGACTTTGACTTGCGCCCATGCTGTTGTGCTCATGGTGGCCATAAGGATGGCGCCTGCACTGTGTTTTGAAGTCTAGGAACCAAAACCAACAATTATCAACGAACGGATGTAAGCTTCTTTGTACGGTTCCAATGACACATGAACCTTTATTTTTTCCATTGGCCAAACCTTACACAATCACTTTACCTTGCCAAAAAAAAACATGCACACTTTTTATTGGACCAGACACCTTTTATACCTCTAACATTTTATCCCTCGGGGCACCATCCTGGTCGACCACGTGGTGGCCGGCGGTGGCACTAAAAAGAATAGAGTTGTGGTGGACGGCGGTTGCACCAAAAAGAATAGAGTTGGCATAAGACGACACACTAATTATGAATGAACAATTATGAATGAAATATGAAACTTACACCCCTCATGATGGTCTAGTATCCCTATATTCTCATAATGATACAGGAACTTTCATTTTCTATTACCCAAACCTTGCACAATCATATGAGTGCACTCCTTTTACTGGATTAGGCACCTTTCATACCATGAAGATCATACCCGTCGGGGCACCACCCTAGTCGACCAGGTGGTGGACGGCGGTGGCACCGAACAAAACTTGTCCCCAAACCTTGCACATCGTATGTGTGCACTCTCTTTATTGGACCGGCCACCTTTTATACCTCTGACATTATACCCCTCGACGCACCACCCTTATCGAGCAGCTCCCTTTGACGGTTCACCGCCGCCTGCTGAAAGATCGTGGATGTCGCCTAGAGGGGGGTGAATAGGCGCTATAAAATAATTACGGTTGAGGCTTGAACAAATGCGGAATGAACCTAGCGGTTAATTTGTCAAGCACAAAACCTACAACAACTAGACTCACCTATGTGCACCAACAAATTATGCTAAGCAAGAAAAACTATTTAGGTGATAGCAAGATATATGACAAGAAACAATATGGCTATCACAAAGTAAAGTGCATAAGTAAAGGGCTCGGGTAAGAGATAACCGAGGCACGCGGAGACGATGATGCATCCCGAAGTTCACACCCTTGCGGATGCTAATCTCCGTTTGCAGCGGTGTGGAGGTACAATGTTCCCCAAGAAGCCACTAGGGCCATTGTAATCTCCTCACGCCCACGCACAATGCAAGATGCCATGATTCCACAAGGGACCCTTGAGGGCGGTCACCGAACCCGTACAAATGGCAACCCTTGGGGGCAGTCACCGAACCCGTACACTTTGGCAACCCTTGCGGGCGGTCACCGGAACCCGTCAAATTGCTCGGGGCGATCTCCACAACCTAATTGGAGACCCCGACGCTTGCCCGGAGCTTTACACCACAATGATTGAGCTCCGAACACCACCAACCATTTAGGGCGCCCAAGCACCCAAGAGGAACAAGCTCAAGGGTACCAAGCACCTAAGAGTAATAAGCTTCTCAACTTGTAACTTCCACGTATCACCGTGGAGAACTCAAACCGATGCACCAAATGCAATGGCAAGGGCACACGGAGTGCCCAAGTCCTTCTCTCTCAAATCCCACCGAAGCAACTAATGCTAGGGAGGAAAATGAGAGGAAGAACAAGAAGGAGAACACCAAGAACTCCAAGATCTAGATCCAAGGGGTTCCCCTCACATAGAGGAGAAAGTGATTGGTGTAAATGTGGATCTAGATCTCCTCTCTCTCTTTTCCTTCAAAAACTAGCAAGAATCCATGGAGGGATTGAGAGTTAGCAAGCTCGAAGAAGGTCAACAATGGGGGAATAACACGAGCTCAAAGGATAAGGTTCATTAGGGAAGAAGACCCCCTTTTATAGGTGGGGAAAAATCCAACCGTTATGGTCACAGCCCGCACCGAGCGGTACTACCGCTCCAAGGAGCGGTACTACCGCTAGGGCAGTAATAGCCCTTTGAAACACAATAGCGAGGAGGCAAAAAAGCCAGAAGAACCGTCGGAGCGGTAGTACCGCTTGACCTCATGGTACTACCGCTAGGGGTAGCGGTACTACTGCTAAGGGTAGCGGTACTAAAAAATTACATCCGTGCCTACCACCGCTGGACTTGTGACGAGTTTTTGGTCCCGAGTGGAAGTAGCCACGGAAGTAGCCGCGGTAGTACTGCTCCAAGCGGTAGTACCGCTCCCAAGAGCAGTAGTAAAAAATTACATCCGCTCCTGTCCGCGGTAGTACCGCTGCAGCCTTTTCAGAACACCAAAACTGACACAACTTCTGCAAACGGACTCCGAATTCGACGAAACCAAGTTTGTTGGAAAGCTAGCGACAAGGGCTAACACAATCTTGATAGAAATACCAATAAGAAGCAAATGAGAAAAGGCCCAAAAGAAAATGGTGAGAACCCTTCCTCGGATAAGACCGGTAAAACCTCCAACATCGAAAACATCATAGAAGACGCATGCAAACTCCGTTTTCGATGAACTCAAGCTTGTCATCAAGATGACCATAAGCTCTAAGACTCACAAAGAGAACCAAACAAGAACCAAGAAACATGATGCAAGGATGCGATGGTTTGATCTCTCGACGAACGATACGATCAAGCTACTCACTTGAGAGCCCCCCTTGATAGTACAGCTATCGATCCTATAACCCGGTCTCCCAACTACCACCATGAGACCGGTAAAATAGGAAACCTATCAAGGGCAAACCTTTGCCTTGCACATGGTCCACTTGAGCTAGATGATGATGATCTTGACTCCCTCAAGTTAGACCACCTTTCTTGATTGCGTTGGCTTGATGAAGACTAGATGATTACTCCCCCATAGTCCACTATGGGTGAGCCACTCTTCGGCACATCTTCACAAGTCCATTGTCACCACAATGGATGGCAAGCTTCAAGCACTTGATCTCTTCGTGATGGTCCACTTGAACTTCCACACGGCAATCTTGATGACGATCACCACTTGATGTCATCCTCTCCATGGGTTGAGTGATATCTTCCTCTTGACGCAAGCCCATGAACACGTACCTAACCCCACATAGAACTCTCACATAGACCATGGGTTAGTACACAAAGCACAATGGACAATGCTTACCATACCATGGGATCACTTGATCCCTCTCGGTACATCTTCTACGCTTTGTGAGTTGATCAACTTGATTCACTCTTGACTTAGTCTTGATCAACCTATAATCTTTCCAACTCTCTTCATTTGGATGATGCCTTGAAGGTAAACATGAATGATCACACAATCTTCTTCTTCAAGACATGCTTGCAATAAGCTCAACTCTCACATGACCAATCTTTGGATAATTCCTTAATAGCACCTTGGTCAACACAAACTCTCCTTGAAACCAACACATGTACTCCAAGAAAAGCCTGTGGACAAAACCTTCAAATATAACTCAAGGCAACCATTAGTCCATAGAGATTGTCGTCAATTACCAAAACCAAACATGGGGGCACCACATGTTCTTTCAATCTCCCCCATTTTGGTAATTGATGACAATCACTTTCAAGAGAGTTTATATAAGGAATTATGCATCACCATGCAATGCAACAACCAATGATGCATGAGTAAGAGATGCAAATGCTTAGGAACAAAACCAAAGGAAGAGGAGAGAATTCTCTAAACTTCTCCACAAAACTCTATGAAACTTCTCCCCCATTGGCATCGATTGCCAAAATGGGAGAAAAGCTTAGAAGGCCAATATAAATTATGTTCCTTCATAATTTGTGTATTTCTCAACAAGAGAGTGGAATGCAATACACAAGTTTGACGGTAAATACTAGGAGGAAAACAAACTATATTTAGGCCCAAAGTTTACAAAAGAAAGATATGCCACAAAGACATAAGAAAGAGAGAAACAAGCAAACAAGCAATCAAAAGATACCAATTGAAGCAAGCAATCAACGGATATCAGTTGAGCCAACTAGACCAATGATCCTACGTGCCACATGAATGAAATAAATTATGATATGAGCAAAGGAGTGTTCTAGAGAAACTAGAGAAGCTCCCCATGATTTGTGCACAATTTATTTTTGTAACTGGATACAACGAGCACAAAATAGGATCGTCACTCCCCCAATCAATAGAACCTCATGATAAGTGCAAGAGAGCAACAGAGTGTTCTAAAGACACTAGTGAAGCTCTCCATGATTTGTGCACTTCTTACAATATTTGCATTAGGATACCGAGTGCACAAAATAGGATCATCACTCACAGAAAATCAATAGAAACTCACAACAAGTGCAAGTGAGCATATAGAAAACAAAGCCTAGCACTTGCAACAAACAAATGGTTGAGCAACATATAAAAGAGGCAACTTAAGAGTAGGCTCAACCAAAATGACGTGTGCGAGTCATGGCAAAGCACTTGAGAAGACTAATGTACGAATGAGCATTAAGCATCAACATAGTCTTGGATAGTGGAGATACAAGGTGCATGACATGTCCTCCCCACACACACCAAGCAAAAGGGTTCACAAGCACACTAAAAATGCAAAATGAATAACCAACACTTGTGACAACCCATGGTGAAGATAGAAGATGAAAGCCTCATCAAGACAAGGAATACCAATTAAGATGGCAAAAGCCTCGTAGAGATAAGCATGAGGAAAATAATCTTCACCACACAGGAGTGCATCAAGATGCACCGAGATAAGACATGCACTCAAGGCAAAAGCTTTCACGGAGCCACCAAAGAAATAACAAGAAAGACAAGGTGGACGTGAAGGAAAGGATATCATCTAGAGATGTAATTTCTCTCAAGTGTATAAGGTTCTAGGTAGATGAGATCATGATGATATATATCTACAAAGAAGGATGTACACCCGAAATAGTTACAACACGAAGGAACAAGATATCCAAAAGGAAGTCATAGATATACCAATAAGATATTTGCTTGGAAGCATAGCACATGGCTAGATATGGTCTTATTGTACATAAATGAATTCCTACCACACAACCATCAAAGACATCAGAACTAGCAACAAGAGATCATTGTTGGGATGCTTTGAGAAGGAAACAAGTATCACAAGAGAGAATGAATAACATGCCATGATACAACCTACACAAGGTTGATGCAAGAAATGTGTGCATGAAGTATATGAAGATACTTGTTACCGAGTTAACATTGGAAGGATGTAGTAGATACCAATTGAAGGTACAAAGTAGTTCATTGATCATCCTAGCTTGACTCCAAAAAGCACATGGTGACAACACCTTCCTTGTGAGTGAGCCGAGCATCCAATGCATCTCCAATTGTTCCTAGAACAACAACACAAACAAAATGGTACCCAAACTCATTGGGACCAAAGAGTTAGAAACACCAACAATACATAGGACAAACTCCACATAAGTATGTGCATATAGATATGGAAATGAAATTCATGCACATCTCATCCAATTTGAGACTTGGTGGAGTTTCCCCTATATATTGGGTCAAAGAGAGAAAGCATGCCACGGAAACTACATGAAGTTAATATGCATGCTCAAGACTTTCAAGAACCGATACCAAAATACAAGGAAATACCAAGTGAAAAGAATACCAAATGGAGAAATCATCACTTGGAAGATATCATTAAAAGATACATCAAGGAATGAGATGTCCATGGGAACCCACAAAATGATATCAAACTCCCAAAAGAGAGGATGGTTCCAAACAAACCAAGCTCTCTACAAAGTTTCATGATGGCACAAGTACCAAAAAGAAACGGCTTGCCGTCCACCAACATACACTTAAAATGGATCACAAGTTTAGTGTTTTATAGAAAATAGGATAGCTCCTCCACGAGTTGTGCATTATAGAGAATTTGCATTTGAATACAAAATGCACAAGGTAGGATCACCACATTCACTATATCAAGGAAAACACTAGACAAGATCAAGAAAACAACAAGATCCTCAAGTGGCACGGAAGGCAATGGGAGTTGACACAAACTTTGCAAGAGATAAGGCAAATAAAAAGCAAACGCCAACGTGAAGATGATCAATAATTTCTACCACACATAGGTGAGTACCAATTGTCAAAAGACAAGAAGTATTTGGAAATAATTCCCGGTGGTAGATGGCAAGGATATCCGACATCATCTTCACACCAAACACAAGCAAATTACAACTTGTAGAGCTAACATGCCACGTAGGAACAAGATAATTTACAATATCAATTCTAGGTGACAATATCTCAAATGTACACATTTTCTAGGCTAGTAATATACATAGCATATTACTCCCCCATAATGTGATACCAATTAAAGAAAACTTAACAAGAGGCAAAAAGAGGATCCAACAAGAGATAATTAATGGACTATTTAGAATTTGAATTTCTCATGAGAAGACATACCACATAGTGACTAGATAAGCTTGCAATATCAATACTAGGTGGTATTACTCATGTAAACACATTTATGGGACCGTGAGGTGCACAAAGCACATCACTCCCCCAAAATGGGATGTTCCATTAATCTCTCACAAGATCCAACTAACATACAAACAAGATGCGCAAAGGCTCAACGCACTACACACACGTACATGATGTGCAAACCAACGCACACATACTTGATTACTCAAGATAAGCAAATTGGAGGCACAACATATACAACCACATGCAAGGAACAAAACCAAAACATGCAAAGGGGCAAGTAACTTTCGATATAAACAATTTAAGTACAAGTTACCTGAAGGAGGCACATTGGATCTAGAATAGAAACTTGATAACCCAATTGACTTGGCTTGAGACAATAAGAATGATGAAGTCCCCTTAAATCTTCATAATGTAGCCAAGTCTCCAATGCCCTCCAACAACACCTATTGATCAAGTTTGAGCTAGTTGGTCCCCAACCAAGTTGGGTCCTAAGAGGTTAGTCACAATAGGCTTGGCTACCCAAATGGTTCTTTTCTTGACACCACTTTGAGCACCAACAAATTTGGCAAACACATGGCCAACATTATCCTTCCCAAGAGAATAGATATCATCAATAATAATTGGGTTGGATAAGTTACCACTAGTGCATGAAGAGGCGAGGTGACCTTTCTCACGACATAAGTAGCAACGTCTACTCTTCACTTTCTTCTCACTTGATTTCTCAACTTGAGAAGCATTAGCTTGAGGATTCTTGGGAAGAGGACTTTCTTCAACTTGTGGTTGAGCATGATATCGAACTTGTGGCCGCTTCCCTTGTTGCTTGTCACTAATGGCCTTCTTCAATGGGCAAGATCTAACATGATGCCCTTCTACTTTGCACTTGAAGCAAACAATCTTGGCCGAATTCTTGACTTGTTCTTGGCCCTTCTTTTTGTTCATCTTGGACGTTGGAGTTGAATCCAAGTCCACCTTTGTCATTGGGGGATTTTTGCACTCTCAAGATGTTGTTGAGTGTAAATTTCCCTTCATGACTCTTTTCCAAGTCTTTCTTCAGAGAAGTGACTTGGGCCTTGAGCTTTTTGATTTCCTCTACATGGTTAGTCTCAACACAAGCACTAGAGGAAGTATAAGCTTCATCGTTAGAGCAACAAGGCAAGGAAAGCAATTCATCACAAGATGTACCAACGTTATGTATGGATGAATCGCGAGGACTAGCACAAGGCAATATAGCATTTTGACTAAAAGTAGTGCTAGTGTCCACATGAGGCTCACTAGATGTTACCTTAGCAATCATGGCCTCATGAGCTATCTTTAGCACATTATGGGATACTAGAAGATCATCATGAGAGCTTGGGAGCTTTTCATGGCTTTCTTCCAATTTCCCATAATTGCTAGATAGCAACTCAAGTTGAGCCTGTAGCTCAACGTTCTCCTTTAAAATGGATGCTTCACAAGAAATAGAGTTAGTAGCACAAGCATCATCATTAACAACAAGAGGAGAAGGCAACTTGGCAAGCTCTTTTAAATAAGAAGCTTCAAGTTGAGCATGAGACTCAGTGAGTTTGATGAGCTCACCCTTGATGACCCTTGATCCATTTTCGAGGTGCTCAAAATCCTCAAGGAGTCTAGCATGAGCAACTTCAAGCTTAGAATTTTTAGTTTCAAAAACATTGGCCACCTCAAGAGCTCTATCATGAGATTCCTTCACTCTAGATAATTCTAGAGCAAAAGTCTCCTCAAGAGATTCCTTAGTGGTTTGTTCAAGTTCAAGAGCTTGAGAGAGGTCCGCAATCTCATTAGCGTAATCACGCTCATGACCTTCCATGTTATCAATGGTGACCTCATGCTCCTCAAGACGAGATTCCAACTCATCAATATATTTCTTGCCCTCAATAGCAATAGACATGATTTCCATGAAGTTGGAACGAGCAATTTTATTCTTAAGAAGAGCTTTAAAAATTATTTCCCCCTTAACTTTTAAGGAGGCAACATCATCATTCTCTTCATCATAATCGACATCATCATCACTCTTGCCACCATCAATATTATCAAAAGATATATTGGGATTCAAAGTGGGAGATACCTTTGAAGCCTTGGCCATAAGGCAAAAAGCAATAGATGATGATGTGGGATTCCTTGAAGCACCATTCAAGACCACATCTTGTTCCATGGAGTGTTGGGTTTCCTCTACATTGTTAGCAAAACAACTCGAGGAAATACATGCATTTTTATCATGCCAACAAGACATAACAAGCATATCATCATGAGAGTTAGTCAAGCAATTTGTACATGATATGCAAGGACTATCAACACAAGCATGTGAAACATTTGGAGGGCTCGAAGTGCTAGAGTCCAAAGATGAAGGATCGCAACAAGAAAGTGATGAAGGATTATCAAAACTAAGCCCACTATCATCATTGCAATGAACACCACTACTCACCATGTCATTACCTTGTGGCAAACCACATGTAGGTGAAGTAGAAGAAGTTGAGAACACAACACGACCGGAGGTGGAGGGAGAACAATCATCCCCACAAAACTTGGACACGCCATATTTATCTTGAAGCTTTGTCCACAACTCATGAGCATCCCGGAAAGGCATGAGTTGAAATATAACTACATGGCTTAAAGCATCGAAAAGCATATTAGAATCTTGAGCATTGAGATAAGAGTTTTTCTCATCCTCTAAAGATAATCTTTGGGGATCTTTTGGAGGAGAAAACCCCATATCTACAGTTCGCTCTAAATTTGGGTCCATGACCCTAAAGAGATTAAGCATGTGAATTACCCAAACATCAAAATTTGTGCCATCGAAACTAAGTGTGTCACAGAATCCTAATCCCCTAGTCGACATCTTTACTCTCTAGGCGGTTAAGCCTAACAAAGAGAGACGAGGCTCTGATACCAATTGAAAGATCGTGGATGTCGCCTAGAGGGGGGGTGAATATGCGCTTTAAAATAATTACGGTTAAGGCTTGAACAAATGCGGAATAAACCTAGCGGTTAATTTGTCAAGCACAAAACCTACAAAAATTAGGCTCACCTTTGTGCACCAACAACTTATGCTAAGCAAGAAAAACTATTTAGGTGATAGCAAGATATATGACAAGAAACAATATGGCTATCACAAAGTAAAGTGCATAAGTAAAGGGCTCGGGTAAGAGATAACCGAGGCACGCGGAGACGACGATGTATCCCGAAGTTCACACCCTTGCGGATGCTAATCTTCGTTTGGAGCGGTGTGGAGGCACAATGCTCCCCAAGAAGCCACTAGGGCCACCGTAATCTCCTCACGCCCTCGCACAATGCAAGATGCCGTGATTCCACTAAGGGACCCTTGAGGGCGGTCACCGAACCCGTACAAATGGCAACCCTTGGGGGCGGTCACCGAACCCGTACACTTTGGCAACCCTTGGGGGCGGTCACCGGAACCCGTCAAATTACTCGGGGCGATCTCCACAACCTAATTGGAGACCCCGACGCTTGCCCGGAGCTTTACACCACAATGATTGAGCTCCGAACACCACCAACCGTCTAGGGCGCCCAAGCACCGAAGAGGAACAAGCTCAAGGGTACCAAGCACCCAAGAGTAATAAGCTTCTCAACTTGTAACTTCCACGTATCACCGTGGAGAACTCAAACCGATGCACCAAATGCAATGGCAAGGGCACACGGAGTGCCCAAGTCCTTCTCTCTCAAATCCCACCGAAGCAACTAGTGCTAGGGAGGAAAATGAGAGGAAGAACAAGAAGGAGAACACCAAGAACTCCAAGATCTAGATCCAAGGGGCTCCCCTCACATAGAGGAGAAAGTGATTGGTGGAAATGTGGATCTAGATCTCCTCTCTCTTTTCCCTCAAAAACTAGCAAGAATCCATGGAGGGATTGAGAGTTAGCAAGCTCGAAGAAGGTCAACAATGGGGGAAGAACACGAGCTCAAAGGATAAGGTTCATTGGGGAAGAAGACCCCCTTTTATAGGTGGGGAAAAATCCAACCGTTATGGTCACAACCCGCACCGAGCGGTACTACCGCTCCAAGGAGCGGTACTACCGCTAGGGCGGTAGTAGCCCTTTGAAACACAATAGCGAGGAGGCAAAAAAGCCAGAAGAACCGTCGGAGCGGTAGTACCGCTTGACCTCACGGTACTACCGCTAGGGGTAGCGGTACTACTGCTAAGGGTAGCGGTACTACTGCTTCGAGCGGTACTAAAAAATTACATTCGTGCCTACCACCGCTGGACTTGTGATGAGTTTTTGGTCCCGAGCGGAAGTAGCCACGGAAGTGGCCGCGATAGTACTGCTCGAAGCGGTAGTACCGCTCCCAAGAGCGGTAGTAAAAAATTACATCCGCTCCTGTCCGCGGTAGTACCGCTGCAGCCTTTTCAGAAGACCAAAACTGACACAACTTCTGCAAACGGACTCTGAATTCGACGAAACCAAGTTTGTTGGAAAGCTAGCGACAAGGTCTAACGCAAACTTGATAGAAATACCAATAAGAAGCAAATGAGAAAAGGCACAAAAGAAAATGTTGAGAACCCTTCCTCGGATAAGACCGGTAAAACCTCCAACATCGAAAACATCATAGAAGACTCACAAAGCTTGTCATCAAGATAACCATAAGCTCTAAGACTCACAAAGAGAACCAAACAAGAACCAAGAAACATGATGCAAGGATGCAATGGTTTGATCTCTCGACGAACGATACGATCAAGCTACTCACTTGAGAGCCCCCTTTGATAGTACGGCTATCGATCCTATAACCCGGTCTCCCAACTACCACCATGAGACCGGTAAAATAGAAAACCTATTAAGGGCAAACCTTTGCCTTGCACATGGTCCAATTGAGCTAGATGATGACGATCTTGACTCCCTCAAGTTGGAACACCTTTCTTGATTGCGTTGGCTCGATAAAGACTAGATGATTACTCCCCCATAGTCCACTATGGGTGAGCCACTCTCCGGCACATCTTCACAAGTCCATTGTCACCACAATGGACGGCAAGCTTCAAGCACTTGATCTCTTCGTGATTCTCCACTTGAACTTGCACACGGCAATCTTGATGACGATCACCACTTGATGTCATCCTCTTCATGGGTTGAGTGATATCTTCCTCTTGACGCAAGCCCATGAACACGTACCTAACCCCACATAGAACTCTCACATAGACCATGGGTTAGTACACAAAGCACAATGGAAAATGCTTACCATACCATGGGATCACTTGATCCCTCTCGGTACATCTTCTATGCTTTGTGAGTTGATCAACTTGATTCACTCTTGACTTAGTCTTGATCAACCTAGAATCTTTCCAACTCTCTTCATTTGGATGATGTCGTGAAGGTAAACATGAATGATCACACAATCTTCTTCTTCAAGACATGCTTGCAATAAGCTCAACTCTCACATGACCAATCTTTGGATAATTCCTTAATAGCACCTTGGTCAACACAAACTCTCCTTGAAACCAACACATGTACTCCAAGAAAAGCCTATGGACAAAACCTTCAAATATAACTCAAGGCAACCATTAGTCCATAGAGATTGTCGTCAATTACCAAAACCAAACATGGGGGCACCACATGTTCTTTCACCTGCGACCATCCATATATACGCGACCTCTCTCTCTCCCCCTGTGTGTGTGTGTGTTTGGGTGCATGCGTGTGCGTGTGTGTGTGTGTGTGTGTGTGTGTGTTTGGCGACACACCAGTTATGAATGAACAATTGTGAATGAAGTATGAAACTATGCCCCTCACAGTGGTCTAGTATCCCTGTATCATCATAATGACACGCGAACTTTCATTTTTTCATTACCGAAACCTTTGCACAATCATATGAGCGCACTCTTTTTACTAGATCGGGGACCTTTCATACCATGAAGGTCATACTCAGGGCACCACCCTAGCTAGTCGACCAGGTGAGGACGGCGGTGGCACCGAACAGAACTTGTCCCCAAACGTTGCACATCATATGTGTGCACCCTCTTTATTGGACCGGGCACCTTTTATACCTCTAACATTACACCCCTCGACAAACCACCACCCTTATCGAGTAGCTCCCTTTGGCGGTCCACCGCCCAACCATCCATATACACCCAACCTCTCTCTCACGTGTGTGTGTGTGTGTGTGTGTGTGTGTGTTTGGCGACACACCAGTTATGAATGAACAATTGTGAATGAAGTATGAAACTATACCCCTCAGGGTGGTCTAGTATCCCGGTATCATCATAATGCTACATGAACTTTCATTTTTCATTACCGAAACCTTTGCACAATCATATGAGCGCACTCTTTTTACTAGATCGGGCACCTTTCATACCATCAAGGTCCTACTCAGGGCACCACCCTAGCTAGTCGACCAAGTGGAGGACGGCGGTGGCACCGAACAGAACTTGTCCCCAAACGTTGCACATCATATGTGTGCACCCTCTTTATTGGACCGGGCACCTTTTATACCTCTAACATTACACCCCTCGACACACCACCACCCTCGTCGAGTAGCTCCCTTTGACGGTCCACCGCCCAACCATCCATATACACCCAACCTCTCTCTCACGTGTCTCCCTGTATCGTCATAATGACACATGAACTTTCATTTTTCATTACCCAAACCTTGCACACTCATATGAGTGCACTCTTTTTACTAGATCAGGCACCTTTCATACCATGAAGGTCATACTCCTCAGGGCGCCACCCTAGCTAGTCGACTAGGTGGTGGACGGCGGGGGCACGAAACAAAACTTGTCCCCAAACCTTGCACATCCAATGTGTGCACCCTCTTTATTGGATCGGGTACCTTTTGTATACCTCTAACATTATACCCCTCGACACACCGCCCTTGTCGAGCAGCTCCCTTTGATGGTCCACCGCCGCCTCCGACCATCCATATACACCCAACCTCTCTCTGTGTGTGTGTGTGTGTGTTGGTCAATGGATAGATGGATTAGAATGTAATGTTCGCACCAACACTTGACGAGTGGTTAAACCCACTCGAATTATATATTTGTAGGGTTCCCACCTTTCACCTTCCCTATACTCCCGACCTTTCTCTCTTCCCTATACTCCCGACCTTTCTCTCTTCCCTTCTCTCTCTCTCTCTCTCTCTCTCTCTCTCTCTCTCTCTCTCTCTCTCTCTCCGTGTGTGTGTGTGCGTGCGCGCGCGTGTTGGTTAATGGATAGACGAATTAGAATATAATGTTGGGACCAACACTTGACGTGTGGTTGAACCCACTCGAAATATATATTTTGTAGAGTTGGCATAAGACGACACACAATTTATGGATGAACAGCTCGGAATGAAATATGAAATTTATACCCCTCACGGTGATCTCGTATCCTTGTATTGTCATAATGACACAGGAACTTCCATTTTTCATTATGCAAACCTTCCACAATCATATGAGTGCACTCTTTTTACTGGATCGGGCTCCTTTCATACCCCTCGGGGCACCACCCTAGTCGAGCAGGTGATGGACGAATGTGGTGCCGAACCGAACCTGGCCACAAACCTTGCACATCGTATGTGTGCACTCTTTTCATTGGACCGGGCACCTTTTATACCTCTAACATTATACCCTTCGGTGCACCACCTTGGTCGGGCAGCTCCGTTTGCCACCTTTCACCTTCCCTATACTCCCGACCTTTCTCTCTTCCCTATACTCCCGACCTTTCTCTCTTCCCTTCTCTCTCTCTCTCTGTGTGCGCGCGCGCGAGCGTGTGTGTGTGTGTTTGTTAGGGATAGATGGATTAGAATGTATTGTTGGCACCAACACTTCACACGTGGTTAAACGCCCTCAAAATATATATTTGTAGAGTTGGCGTAAAAGGATACACCAATTATGAACGAACAACTGTGAGTGAAACATGAAACTTATACCCTTTACGGTGGTCTAGTATCTCTGTATCATCAAAATGACACCGGAACTTTCACTTTCCGTTGTCCAAACCTTGCACAATCAGAGTGCATTCTTTTTACTTGACCGAGCCCCACCTCTCTACCAGCTGCCACTGGATCTCCTGTTAGCAAGCTGCCTTGACTGATTACATGGACGCATGTGTGACCTACACAACTTTGCAGATTTTGATGGTCCGCCAGTTAATACACCTTAATAGCGTGCCATTGTTTATAACCCTCATGGGCGAGCAGCGGGTCAATGGAACAACTAGTATAGACTTAAAACAAAAGTATGGGATACTCTCATACTCCCTCCGTCAAGAAATACTTGTCCAAGAAATGGATGTATCTAAATGTATTTTAGTTCTAGATACATTCATTTGTATCCATTTGTACGACAAGTATTTCCGGACAGAGTACATTATAACAGAGGGGTAAAAGGTTAAAACTCGGAAATTCACTTTGGCTCATAGGTGTATATGCACCCATTCTCTAAATACACATTTTAAAAAGTTCAAAAATTCGAGAAAAAGTCCCACGTGTAAATCCAGACACTATATGTGCGTGCACCAAGTTTCAATGAAAAAGGACATTTTTTGTGGCTTGTGTAAAAAAGACAATTTTCGATGCTTAATTACAGCTATTCATGAGGCATTTTTTTTATCTTTTTTATACATGCCACAAAAAAGTCCCTTTTCACCCAAATTTTGCGTGCGAAAATATGATGTCCGGATGTACATGCGGGATTTTTACTCAATTTTTTTTAACATTTTGAAATGCGTTTTTTATACATATTTCATAGTAGGTGTATCTACACCCAGGAGCCAAAACGTCACTCTAGACTATACTCAATGGGTACTGGCAAATAGTACGACTGAATTTAATGATGTCTTTAATCCATAGGGGAAAAAAGGTTAAAACCTTCCTATAAGGCCTGAACATTGCCAAGTTGCACCGGGTATATATACCAGATAAAAAATTGACTGTTTTATTATCAAAACCAGATAGCTGACAGGAAAAAAAAAATCCTTAGTGTACTTGCACATATGGAAAGAGAGGCCTGCAAAACCCACTCTGCATGTAAATTTTAAAAGAACTAAAAAGAGACGCCTGCAACCTACTAACCTACTAAGTAAAAAGAGAGGAAGTTGAAGGGGTGTGCCATCGCAGAAGAGGCGCTACCCAAGAGCTACCAGGGGCTAGACGACGCCACGACCGACACTCCTCGCGTTCCAATCCGAACTAGAGCTGCTGCCGTGCCTAGGGCATGGGCAAACAAAGCATTGCCAAAACAAGCGACTCTGAATCAGTATTGTTAGAACGCCTCAACATTTGGCCAAGCAACCGAACCTTTTTACAAGAACCAAAATCGTCATTGCATAACACCAAGGTTATTCAATGCATCATTTTGAAAAAAAAAACTTATTCAGTGCACCATTATTTGTGACAGTTACATATGATAACAACTAATTACATTCATTTTCATTTAGCGTCGAGCAACAGGTGGCAGAACCATTAGTCTCTATTATTAAAGGAAAAACAGCGAGAGAAATAGGAGCCGGCGAAATAAAAGGGAAAACAGAAATAGCCACGACCCCACTAACGCACGTCCCACGTTCCAATCTCCCCAGACGACCTCGTCGCCATTCCCCTCCCTCCCGAGAGAAATCTCCTTGCTCTGCCCCTGCACTCTTCCCGTCGCCTCCGCGTGCCATGGACGACACATCGTCTCGCCGGCCGCCGTCACCTGAACCCAACCAGCCCTCCGCTCCCGCCCAGATTCGAACCCCAATCACCTGACCACTATTCTCAATTCGCCGCGGCATGCCTCGCGTGGCCAATCCATGTCTCCCACCGGCGATCAGTAGGTGTGCGGCCCCGCCGCCGCTGGCTCTCGTGGTTGCGACGTATCCTCCCCGGCTCCCTCCTCCTCCTCCTCACCCAGGCCGCACCTCCGTCCACGCGATGCCGGCCCACGGCTCCCGCCTCGACCCCTGATTATAGTTGCTGCCTTTTGTAATGTATGTGCAATTCTGATTGTTTAGTGTGTGCTCTCAGTTCATCGTCCGCCTCAGCAATGAGGATACCTTCGTTCAGCTTATCGAGGAAGGATGTTCCGTTCTTGAGTCTAATTTTTCCTTCCTATGGGTTAGTCTGCAATTATGTGTACTGTCCTCGAGTACCCTGCTGTGTTTTCGCAAGCCATGTGAAACCAGTGTGCTGTTTTCTTTCCAGGCCATTTCTTCAATCGGATTTTTGCAAGCGAATTGATGAAGCCAGAGTGGTGGCAGTTAGAGACCAACGTTACGTGTGCTCTGCAGTTTAAATGATTTCAGGAAGACTTCATTTGATGCCTCGAACTGAATATATTTTTAATTGGATGGATGGATATTGAATAATTGCATCATGTTTGGAGGTAGCGATGACGTGTCGTATGTTTTGGGGTCCAGGTAATAATTTAGCTTACTTACCAGATTACATTAATTACTTTCAAAAGATAGCCATCACGATAGGAAATCCCATCTGTATTTATGGAGCTAGCAGAACATAGTACATCCAACATGTCTAGCTCTCAGTCCTTGTCCTCTCATACATGTGATGTATGCTTTTATCCTAAAGTTTCCATCAACTTTGTTTGTTTATTCAGATCAAGTTAGGGTTGTATATACATCTAGATTTATATCACAACAATGCCCTATAGGGAGGGAATTAGCTGCACAAGGGAAGAAACCTCAAAGGTAATCTTAATTCTGGAATATTAGGACCATGATGGCTGCAGGCGAGCTGTGTCTTGATGAGTATGATTTTTCATTTTTCATGGTGTTTGCAGATTTTACTGAATGTCATGCAGATTGGTTTGGTACATGAAAACCTTAATCACACTCCTTTTAGGACAAAAGTATATACATACTACATGGTTTTGATAAAGTATATGCCTCTTCCTCTGTGTAGTATGCCCCAAATTTCCATTCTTCATGTATATTGCAGCTTAAATAATATTTAAGTTCTCTCAAAAGTTATGTACTCCACATACTTCTCTCTACGAGGTTGGAAATCTGTTGTGCATAGCAGGAGAACGAAATGTCTTTTTAATTAATTTTCCCTTCAAAAACATATCATATAGTTAGGAATATATTAGAATATTCTAATAACATAGAAGATGTGTACCCCTGCCTTTTCCCTAAACAAATCGCATGCTCTATTTGAGTTGGAAACATCTGTATATTCTTTTCTTCAAGTAGAGCCAGGAATACATTTTTTATCAATATATTTTTTATTAGTACTAAAACTGAGTTTTGAAGAAGAAGATGGGGAGCTATCAGCTTATATCTGATGATGCAAAGTCCAATTGGTGGCTGGCCCTTCTATGTCTTATTAGTCGTTGGATGTTAGTTCTTAATTTTTCCCCTTGAACTAATGATTCATGAAATGGACGATGTAGACAATATCATGACTGGTTGGGCGATGACGCAGCCTAGCAACACTAAGGAGAGACTGCCTGCTTCTGCGCTAAGTCGCTGCTGGTCAAGACCTCCAGGTATGGATCAAGCATAATTCATGGTTGATTCTGGTGGTAAAGTTGTGGTCTTCACATCGTTGTTTATCAAGTTGGTGCTTGTTTATGGCAACTATTCCATGTTTATTTCTATGATTTGGTCGGTTTATGGTAAGGAAGTGATGGTTTATTAGATACATTCTCAGTGAAGTTACATTCAAAATATTAATATGCACAAAGGATACATTCTCAGTGAAGTTACATCCAATGATGTTTAATTGATGGATTCTCTAGGAAGTTACCTTCTTTGCCCTTTAATTCAGTTGTATTAACATGTGCAAAGGAAATTCAAATTATTTTTTATCAGGCAAAGCTTCTACAGATACTACAGAACGGGTTAAAATCACTGAATGAAGCATGACAACCGTGAACCAAGCATTTGAGTAGAAAGAGAGCGATGGTATATGGGAAAAAAAATGTTTGACACTTTGACATTCACGGCTTTGCTTCCCGTGGCAACGCACGGGCATTAAACTAGTATGGACTAAAATGGAAATCTGTGGTACTCACCTTCAAGAAACAGGGAGGAGACTAGGTTTGGACTTTACTAACATCGATCTATACCAGCCATTGGCATTGATTTCAACGACCATTTTGAGCGCTGGTCATTCCGAAAGCAACCCTGACACTACCAAGTTTAGAGATGACATTTTGCTCTTTATGTACCTATATAGATGGAAAGGAAGGCTGAACATTACTCTGTTTATGCACATTTCACTTCTTTTTGGAAGGGCCGGCGTAGAGGCGAAGCAGTTCTCAACGCCGCTCAACCAAACAACCGATAGACTATTTATTTTGCAGAAGAATGTTAAAGCGTATGTGAATAATATATACTGTAACTTTCTACCGAAAAAGGGTTTTTCCCCCGCTTTGTATACAAAGCATCCAACCGAACCATACAGGGATAGGTGCTGGGGCGGAAGCAGCACAGTCACGCCCAAAAGAAACGACAGAGAAAGAGCAAAAGAAACAAATGCCGACAACGGCGGATCAACAAAAACGAAGAAGCCTCGCAATCGCTGCGCCCACCGGGATCTTTCACTAGGCTCCAAGACTCCGAAGCGCCGGCACCTATCAACACCTCCAAGAAGGATCGCGACGATGACGACGCTACTGCCAAGGGTTTCCCCCGATACAAGGCAAGAGGAAGGGTAGCCCCCGACGCCCTCCCGGAAGGTCAGGTGGCACCTATAGGCGCCACCGCGCCGGTGTCGGCCACGCCGACATGGGTTACCCCGATCCCAACCCGCACCTCGGGCGCTCCGGATCCAGCCACCAAACCAACCACCACCCTGCACCAGCACGGTCATGAGGCCCCCACACCATCTCACCACGACACCGTGAAGTGAGGACAGTGCGGCGAAGAATCAGATCCGGGACTAGGGCATCAGCACCGTCGGCACGTGGGAGGGCCCCACCTCCACCGTCCACGACGGTAGCCGTCCAGACGCAATAGCAGGAGCACCCTAGGCCTGTGGGCCCACAGGCCCGGCCGAGCCCTCGTGGGCCCGTAAAGCTCCCGCCCTCGCGCTGCTGCCGGCACGCCGTCGGCGCCGACGCCCCATATCCGAGCTGCTCCCCCTCCTCACCGCGCCGCAGACAACGAGGCCACGCCGGGGGGCCGGCCCGCTAGGACCCAGATGTAACGCCCACGATGCGGCTATATCTCCCACGTGTCGAGGCACGACTTAGAGGCATAACCGCATTGTAGGTATTGTCGCAAGAAGGGTCATCTTCACACAATCCCATGTAATGAACAATAATGGGATAACGAGAGTTGGCTTACAATTGCCACTTCACACAATACATAAATTAATTCATACATCATCCAAAATCCACACATAGACCGTCTACGGTCAAATCCAAATGAAAATAAGATAACCCCAAATGCTAGATCCCCGATCGTCCCAACTGGGCTCCACTACTGATCATCAGGAAACGAAACATAGTAACGACCACGTTCCTCGTCGAACTCCCACTTGAGCTCGGTTGCGTCATCTGCACTGGTATCGTCGGCACCTGCAACTGTTTTGGTAGAATCTGTGAGTCACGAGGACTCAGCAATCTCACATCTGCGAAATCAAGACTATTTAAGCTTGTAGGAAAGGATGGTGTAATAAGGTGGAGTTGCAGCAAGCACTAAGCATATATGGTGGCTAACATACACAAATGAGAGCGAGAAGAGGAGCAACGCAACGGTCGCGAAGCTAGAAATGATCAAGAAGTGATCCTGAAACTACTTACGCTCATGCATAACACAAACCGTGTTCACTTCCCGGACTCCGCCGAAAAGAGACCATCATGGCTACACACACGGTTGACGATTTTAATTAAGTCAAGTGACAAGTTCTCTACAACCGGACATTAACAAATTCCCATCTGCCTCATAACCGCGGGCACGGCTTTCGAAAGATAATACCCTGCAGGGGTGTCCCAACTTAGCCCATTATAAGCTCTCACGGTCAACGAAGGATAAACCTTCTCCCGGGAAGACCCGATCAGTCTCGGAATCCCGGTTTACAAGACATTTCGACAATGGTAAAACAAGACCAGCAAGACCACCCGCTGTGCCGACAAATCCCGATAGGAGCTGCACATATCTCGTTCTCAGGGCACACCGGATAAGCTAAGCGTACAGGTACCAACGTAACCCAAGTTGCCAAGGGACGGTCCCGCACGGTGCTCTAGTTTGGACCAACACTCGGAGGAGCATTGGCCCGGGGGTTAAAATAAAGATGACCCTCGAGCTCGCGAAAACCCAAGGGGAAAAGGCTTAGGTAGGCAAATGTAAAACCAAGGTTGGGCCTTGCTGGAGGAGTTTTATTCAAGGCGAACTGTCAAGGGGGTCCCATAAATCACCCAACCGCGTAAGGAACGCAAACTCAAGGAACATAATACCGGTATGACGGAAACTAGGGCGGCAAGAGTGGAACAAAACACCAGGCATAAGGCCGAGCCTTCCACCCTTTACCCAATATATAGATGCATTAATTAAATAAGAGATATTGTGATATTCCAAAATATCCATGTTCCAACATGGAACCCACTTCAACTTCACCTGCAACTAGCAACGCTATAAGAAGGGCTGAGCAAAAGCGGTAACTTAGCCAAACAACGGTTTGCTAGGAAAAGATGGTTAGAGGCTGGACATGGCAATATGGGAGGCGTGATATAGCAAGTGGTAGGTAGCGCAGCATAGAAAAAGAGCGAACAACTAGCAAAACAAAGATAGAAGTGATTTCGAGGGTATGGTCATCTTGCCTGCAAGGTTCTTAGAGTTGTCGAAAGCTTGATCCTCGTAAGCGTACTCAACAGGTTCCTCGTACACGAACTCGTCTCCCGGCTCTACCCACAGCAAGAACACAAGCAATGGAACCACAATCAATCACGGGAAACGCACAAGCAACATGATGCAAAACATGCATGATATGCGGGATATGATATGCGATGCATATGCGTGCTCCGGAAGGAAAATGATGAACAAGGCAGTAACTTGGCAAACCAAGCATGCCACTGGAAAGATGAGATGATTTCGGTCGAAATCGATATAAAGATCACCGGAAACGGATGCACGGTTTGCAAATGGCAAGCAAAACAAGAATGACACGAGTCTGTGATTAACAGCATGATAGCACTTAGAATGCAACAAGTAACAATGCTACAGCACCCCAACATAGCAACAAAGCATATGACAGTGATCTACAGGAGATGCTTGACAAAAGATGAACACTGAGCTACGGCTAGATCACAATATAACAGGTTCAAACAAGCATGGCAAAAGTGCAAGAGATATCAGCTTCACAGACTTGGTGAAAATACTGAACATGGCTGAAACAGCATCAGGTAGCAATGTTTAGAGCAAGAAAAGCACATGCTACAGGAACTTAACATAGCAAAACAAGGCATGAAATGAATCTACTAAATGCATATAACAAAAGTCCCTTACTGACATTGAGCCAAAAAGGCACAGAAGATATGATGGCACCCATGTAAACATAGCAAGTTTCGTTAACAGGTTTCAGACTTAGCAGAAAACAGAGCATGGCAGAAACAATAATATGAAGGCATCTTGGTGAGCTTGATGCACTCACCACAAAGCAATGCATGACAAAACAAGCATACCTACAGCAAGATGGCATGTTTATGAAGCTATCCATGACAAGAGCAAATACATAGCATGTATGAAACAACTACAACAAGCTTGACAAAATTGAATATCATGCTAAGAATCTGCCAGGAATATTTTATAGCAAAAGTAGAGCAAGATTGAGTCATGCTATGGCACTCCATAATTGCAAACAAGGGCATTAATGGATCAATTACAACAATATCTACAAAACATCCTTACTGAACATCACCAAAATAAGCACGGATCTCTCTGTAGCCACATGGATACATGACAACAAAATAACAGCAGGTAAAAGACTTGGCAAAAACTCTATAAAGACGGCATGGCATCACGAAGCCTAGTTTACATGCTTGTGCTAGTCACCACATAGATCACAAAAATACATGGCATAAACCTCTGTAAAGACGGCATGGCATAGATCAAAACACCTGTAGAGCTCATGCCCATAAGATGCACACATCAAATGCAACAAAAATAACAAAACATCAAGTTCTGATAAGTAACAGCAGTAAACATCATATAACACTCTTGCACCAGAGATTTGGGCATCAAGATGGACTCAAACGAGCATGGCACAATGGAACAAAATGAAGATCATCTCGTGACGAACATTTCGATATATTATGCACGCAAAACGAAGCAGTATGCAATGAGTTATGATGCGATCAACAGGGCAACATAAAATGACACAAGAAAAGACAGGAAAATCGGGATCAACCTCTCCCCGATCTAGGGTTCTTGGCACGGATGCCGAGGCGGGGCGGCTCGCCGGAGATCGAGGAAGGACAACCGGAGCTCGTTGCCGGCGAGGTCGGGGGAGGCGGCACCGGCGGCGAGATCGGCGGGGAAGGGCGAAGACGGCGGGGACGGGCGAGGACGGCGGCACCGGCGGCCATGTGCGCGGCCGGCGAGGAGCGGGAACGGCGGCGGCGGCGGGGAGCCGCGCGGGGCGGAGGCGCGCGCGCGGAGACGTACGGGCCGCGGGGGCCGGCGGACGGGCCCGGCGGGCTTCGGCGGCGGCGCGGAGCCACGTGGCGCGGTGATTCGTCCGGCGCCGGGCGGACGTGTCCGGCGCGCGGAGGAAGGGGAAGACTAGGGTTTGGACCCGAATTTGGATGAGGAGGACATATTTATAGCTAGGGGGAGCTAGGAGACTTCAAATGGAGTGCGGTTTTCGCCCACATGATCATGATCGAACGACCGAGAGCATGGAGGAGACTTAGATGGGTTATTGGGCTGTTTGGAGGGGGGTTTGGCTGCAACACACAAAAGGCCTTTTGTTGAGGATATAGACCTTAGAGTCACCTGCCAGAAGGGGCCGGGTTACTCATAATGGTCATCGCCAGAAGCCCGGCGACAAGCTTGAAGATGGTGGGCCAAAGATGGGCTTAAGACCCGGATATGGCTTAAGGCCCGTAGTTACAACCATCCTTATGGTAGAACTTGTAGTGTAAGGCAAGAATAGTTGAGAGTCCGAGCCGGACACTCTTATGAGCCGGCCGGGACTCTGAGAGCTGCTGGGCGTCAGCCTCCCTATATAAAGGGACGACCCGGCAGCGGTTTAGGGGCAAGAGAGATCTCATCGAGAGCCGGGCATAGCAGTTAAGCTCCCTGGTCATCGAAACCCTAATCAATACCACCTCAACTGGACGTAGGCTTTTACCTTCACCGTAAGGGGCCGAACCAGTATAAAACCTCGTGTTCCTTGTCCCATTAACCCCTTCAAGCTTCCTAGCGGCGATGGCTCCACGACTAAGTTCTAGCTTGAGGACATCTGCCGTGACAATTCCACGATAGTTGGCGCCCACCGTGGGGCCAGCGCACGGTGGATTTGAGTTCTTGAAGGGCAGCTTCGAAGGGCTCAAGGGATACGCTGTGGGCCGGATGACCAAGAGTCGTCGCGGCAAGCTCTACATCGACGATGCAAACTGGGGCCCCGACGACGCCTCAATTGAGTACGGGTACCGGGTCCCCTTCGGCGGAATTCATGTTTTCATTGGCAAGATTGGTGAGCCGGGCCATGAGCCGGATCTCTGCGCCGATCTCATCGAGACGGCTCAGCATGCACGACCCGCCCGGGCCCTGCCTGCCTTAAAGCATGCTTTTGTGGGATGTATCCATGGAGGGCTCTCTGGATCTGGTGATGAGACGGCCGCCGGCTCTGACGGCGAGTCGTCCACCGATGAGTCAAACTCGTTATATCAACTTTAAGATGGCAGGCTCATGGGTTGTTCCGATGGTGACAGTATTCCGGACCCGTTTGAGCCGCCAAGCCGGGTTGGAATCTTCATGGCCGGTGCGCAGCCTGTTCAGAACCCTGCTGCTGGAGCGGGAAACCTGGTGCCCTCGCCGGCTCAGGTGCTGATGGATCTCACGGACAAGATGACGACCCGACCGCCGCGGTTGACCCGGTGAATCAAGCTCAGCATGATGTGGAGGTGGCGCAGTTAAAGTTAGATCTAGTGAAAGCTAAGGAGGATCTGGCAGCGGAAGGGATCAGGATGGCTGCGGAGAGGGCGGCTCTCGACGCCCAAACTCAGTTGATCCAGGCGCAGTCCTTCCGGCTCACGATGGATCAGAACGCGTCCAATGAGGTCATGAGAAGGAGGCATCAAAAAGCCCAATCTCGACTCCCTCCGGTTTACGATCCTCGAAACCTCTTCAACACGCCAGGTGCAGGGTCTAGTAACCCGCCAGGGATCATACTGTTGGGGAACGTAGCAGAAATTCAAAATTTTCTACGCATCACCAAGATCAATCTATGGAGTTTACTAGCAACGAGAGGGAAGGAGTGCATCTACATACCCTTGTAGATCGCGAGCGGAAGCGTTCAAGAGAACGGGGTTGATGGAGTCGTACTCGTCGTGATCCAAATCACCGATGATCCTAGCGCCGAACGGACGGCACCTCCGCGTTCAACACACGTACAGAGCAGCGACGTCTCCTCCTTCTTGATCCAGCAAGGGGGGAGGAGAGGTTCATGGAGATCCAGCAGCACGACGGCGTGGTGGTGGAAGTAGTGGGATTCCAATAGGGCTTCGCCAAGCGCTGCGGGAGGAGGGAGATGTGTCACGGGAGGGAGAGGGAGGTGCCAGGGCTTAGGTATCGCTGCCCTCCCTTCCCCCCGCTATATATAGGGCCAAGGGAGAGGGGGGGCGCAGCCTTGGCCCTTCCTCCAAGGAAGGGTGCGGCCAGGGAGGAGTCCTTCCTCCCCAAGGCACCTCGGAGGTGCCTTCCCCCTTTAGGACTCTCCCTTTTTCTTATCTCTTGGCGCATGGGCCTCTTGGGGCTGGTGCCCTTGGCCCATATAGGCCAAGGCGCACCCCCTACAGCCCATGTGGCCCCCCGGGGCTGGTGGACCCCCGGACCCCTTTCGACACTCCCGGTACAATACCGATAAAGTGTGAAACTTTTCCGGCGACCAAAATAAGACTTCCCATATATAAATCTTTACCTCCGGACCATTCCGGAACTCCTCGTGACGTCCGGGATCTCATCCGGGACTCCGAACAACTTTTCAGGTTACCGCATACTAATATCTCTATAACCCTAGCGTCACCGAACCTTAAGTGTGTAGACCCTACGGGTTCGGGAGACAGGGAGACATGACCGAGACGACTCTTCGGTCAATAACCAACAGCGGGATCTGGATACCCATGTTGGCTCCCACATGCTCCTCGATGATCTCATCGGATGAACCACGATGTCGAGGATTCAATCAATCCCGTATACAATTCCCTTTGTCTATCGGTATGTCACTTGCCCGAGATTCGATCGTCGGTATCCCGATACCTTGTTCAATCCCGTTACCGGCAAGTCTCTTTACTCGTTCCGTAACACATCATCCCGTGATCAACTCCTTGGTCACATTGTGCACATTATGATGATGTCCTACCGAGTGGGCCCAGAGATACCTCTCCGTTTACACGGAGTGACAAATCCCAGTCTCGATTCGTGCCAACCCAACAGACACTTTCGGAGATACCTGTAGTGCACCTTTATAGCCACCCAGTTACGTTGTGACGTTTGGTACACCCAAAGCATTCCTACGGTATCCGGGAGTTGCACAATCTCATGGTCTAAGGAAATGATACTTGACATTAGAAAAGCTCTTAGCAAACGAACTACACGATCTTGTGCTAGGCTTAGGATTGGGTCTTGTCCATCACATCATTCTCCTAATGATGTGATCCCGTTATCAACGACATCCAATGTCCATGGTCAGGAAACCGTAACCATCTATTGATCAACGAGCTAGTCAACTAGAGGCTTACTAGGGACATGGTGTTGTCTATGTATCCACACATGTATCTGAGTTTCCTATCAATACAATTCTAGCATGGATAATAAACGTTTATCATGAACAAGGAAATATAATAATAACCAATTTATTATTGCCTCTAGGGCATATTTCCAACAGTCTCCCACTTGCACTAGAGTCAATAATCTAGTTCACATCACCATGTGATTAACACTCACAGGTCACATCACCATGCGACCAACACCCAAGAGTTTACTAGAGTCAACAATCTAGTTCACATCTCTATGTGATTAACACTTAATGAGTTCTGGTTTGATCATGTTATGCTAGTGAGAGAGGTTATTAGTCAACGGGTCTGAACCTTTCAGATCCGTGCGTGCTTTACGAATATTTATGTCATCTTGTAGATGCTACCACGCGCTACTTGGATCCATTTCAAATAACTGCTCTACTATACGAATCCGGTTTACTACTCAGAGCCATCCGGATTAGTGTCAAAGTTCGCATCGACGTAACCCTTTACGACGAACTCCTTTTCACCTCCATAATCGAGAAAATTCCTTAGTCCACTAGATAGTAAGGATAAGTTCGACCGCTGTCATGTGATCCATTCCCGGATCACTATTGTACCCCTTGACCTACTCATGGCAAGGCACACTACATGTGCGGTACACAGCGTAGCATACTATAGAGCCTACGTCTAAAGCATAGGGGACGACCTTCGTCCTTTCTCTCTCTTCTGCTGTGGTCAGGTCTTGAGTCTTACTCAATACTCACACCTTGTAACACAGCCAAGAACTCCTTCTTTGCTGATCTATTTTGAACTCTTTCAAAATCATGTCAAGGTGTGCGTTCTTTGAAAGTATCATCAGGCGTCTTGATCTATCTCTATAGATCTTGATGCCCAATATGTAAGCAGCTTTATCCAGGTCTTCCTTTGAAAGACTCCTTTCAAACAATCCTTTATGCTTTCTAGAAATTTTACATCATTTCGGATCAACAATATGTCATTCACATATACTTATGAGAAATGTTGTAGCGCTCCCACTCACTTTATTGTAAATACAAGTTTCTAACAAACTTTGTATAAACCGAAAAACTTTGATCACTCCATCAAAGCGTATATTCTGACTCCGAGATGCTTGCTCTAGTCCATGGAAGGATCGCTGGAGCTAGCATACCTTTTAGCATCCTTAGGATCGACAAAACCTTTCTGATTGTATCACATACAACCTTTCCTTACGAAAACTGGTAAGGAAACTTGTTTTGACATCCATCTGCCAGATTTCATAAATGCAGCTAATGCTAACATGATTCCGACGGACTTAAGCATCGCTACGGATGAGAAAATCTCATCGTAGTCAACTCCTTGAACTTGTGAAAATACTCTTTGCCACAAGTCGAGCTTCATAGACGGTAACATTACCGTCCATGTCCGTCTTCTTCTTAAAGATCCATTTATCTCAATGGCTTGCCGATCATCGGGCAAGTTCACCAAAGTCCATGCTTTGTTCTGATACATGGATCCTATCTCGGATTTCATGGCTTCTAACCATTTGTTGGAATATGGGCCCACCATCGCTTCTCCATAGCTCATAGGTTCATTGTTGTCTAGCAACATGACTTCCAAGACAGGATCACGTGCCACTCTGAAGTAGCACGCATCCTCGTCGTCCTACGAGGTTTTTGGTAGTAACTTGATCCGAAGTTTCATGATCACTATCATGAGCTTCCACTTCAATTGGTGTAGGTGCCACAGGAACAACTTCCTGTGCCCTGCTACACACTAGTTGAAGTGTCGGTTCAATAACCTTATCAAGTCTCCACCATCCTCCCACTCAATTCTTTCGAGAGAAACTTTTCCTCGAGAAAGGATCTGTTTCTAGAAGCAATTACCTTTTGCTTCCAGATCTGAAATAGGAGGTATACCCAACTATTTTTTGGGTATTCTATGAAGACGCATTTATCCGCTTTGGGTTCGAGCTTATCAGCCTGAAACTTTTTCACATAAGCATCGCAGCCCCAAACTTTTAAGAAACGACAACTTAGGTTTCTCTAAACGGTGTCGTCTCAACGGAATTGCGCGGTGCCCCTTTTAAAGTGAATGCGGTTATCCCTAATGCCTAACCCATAAACGATAGTGGTAATTCGATAAGAAACATCATGGTATGCACCATATCCAATAGGGTGCAGTTATGATGTTCGGACACACCATCACACTATGGTGTTCCAGGCGGTATTAATTGTGAAACACTTCCACAATGTCTTAATTGTGTGCCAAACTCGTAACTCAGATACTCATCTCTATGATCATATCACAGACATTTTATCCTCTTGTCACGACGATCTTCAACTTCACTCTGAAATTACTTGAACCTTTCAATAATTCAGACTTGTGTTTCATCAAGTAAATACACTCAGCATCTACTCAAATCATCTGTGAAGTAAGAACATAACGATATCCACTGCATGCCTCAACACTCATTGGACTGCACACATCAAAATGTATTACATCCAACAAGTTGCTCTCTTGTTCCATCTTACTGAAAATGAGGCCTTTCAGTCATCTTGCCCATGTGGTATGATTTGCATGTCTCAAGTGATTCAAAATCAAGTGAGTCCAAACGATCCATCTGCATGGAGTTTCTTCATGCATATATACCAATAGACATGGTTCACATGTCTCAATCTTTTCAAAAACGAGTGAGTCCAAAGATCCATCTACATGGAGCTTCTTCATGCGTTTTATACCAATATGACTCATGTGGCAGTGCCACAAGTATGTGGTACTATCATTACTATCTTATATCTTTTGGCATGAACATGTGTATCACTACGATCGAGATTCATTTTAGGTGCAAGACCATTGAAGGTATCAAATAAACAGAGTAACCATTATTCTCCTTAAATGAATAACCGTATTGCGATAAACATAATCCAATCATGTTTATGCTCAACGCAAACACCAATCTCGATGGTAGAGGGAGCATGCGATGCTTGATCACATCAACCTTGGAAACACTTCCAACACACATCGTCATCTCACTTTTAGCCAGTCTCCATTTATTCCGCATCTTTTATTTTGAGTTACTAACACTTAGCAACCGAACCGGTATCTAATACCCTGGTGCTGCTCGGAGTACTAGTAAAGTACACATTCATATAATGTATATCCAATATACTTCTGTCGACCTTGCCTGCCTTCTGATCTACCAAGTATCTAGGGTAGTACTGCTTCAGTGACCGTTCCCCTCATTACAGAAGCACTTAGTCTCGGGTTTGGGTTCAACCTTGGGATTCTTTACTAGAGCAGCAAATGATTTGCTGTTTCATGAAGTATCCCTTTTGCCCTTGCCCTTTTAGAACTAGTGGTTTTACTAACCATCAACAATTGATACTCCTTCTTGATTTCTACTTTCGCGGTGTCAAACATCGCGAATAGCTCAAGGATCATCATAACTATCCCTGATATGTTATAGTTCATCACGAAGCTCCACTAGCTTGGTGGCAGTGACTATGGAGAACTATCACTATCTCATCTGGGAGATTAACTCCCACTCGATTCAAGCGATTGTGGTACTCAGACAATCTGAGCACATGCTCAACGATTGAGCTTTTCTCCCTTAGTTTGCAGGCTTAAGAAACTTGTCAGAGGTCTCATACCTCTTGACGTGGGTACTAGTCTGAAATCCCAATTTCAGTCTTCGGAACATCTCATATGTTCTGCGACGTTTCAAAACCGTCTTTGGTGCCACAATTCTAAACCGTTAGCATTACGCACTGAACTATCACGTAGTTATCAAAACGTGTATGTCAGATGTTTCGCAACATCTACAGACGACGCTGAGGTTCAGCAAACCGAGCGGTGCATTAAGGACATAAGCCTTCCATGCAGCAATGAGGACAATCCTCAGTTTACGGACCCAGTCCACATAATTGCTACTACCAACTTTCAACTAAATTTTCTCTAGGAACATATCTTAACCAGTAGAACTAAAGCGCAATGACATAATTTGTAAAGACCTTTTGACTATGTTCATGATAATGAAGCTCATCTGATTATGAACTCCCACTTAGATAGACATCCCTCTAGTCATCTAAGTGATACATGATCCGAGTCAAACTAGGCCGTGTCCGATCATCACGTGAGACGGACTAGTCATCATCGGTGAACATCTCCATGTTGATCGTATCTGCTATACGACTCATGTTCGACCTTTCGGTCTCTTGTGTTCCGAGGCCATGTCTGTACATGCTAGGCTCGTCAAGTCAACCTAAGTGTTTCGCATGTGTTCCGAGGCCATGTCTGTACATGCTAGGCTCGTCAACACCCGTTGTATTCGAACGTTAGAATCTATCACACCCGATCATCACGTGGTGCTTCGAAACAACGAACCTTCGCAACGGTGCACAGTTAGGGGGAACACTTCTCTTGAAATTTTAGTGAGGGATCATCTTACTTACTACCGTCGTTCTAAGCAAATAAGATGCATAACATGATAAACATCACATGCAATCAAATAGTGACATGATATGGCCAATATCATTTTGCTCCTTTGATCTCCATCTTCGGGGCACCATGATCATCTTCGTCACCGGCATGACACCATGATCTCCATCATCATGATCTCCATCATTGTGTCTTTATGAAGTTGTCACGCCAACGATTACTTCTACTTCTATGGCTAACGCGCTTAGCAATAAAGTAAAGTAATTTACATGGCGTTATTCAATGACACGCAGGTCATACAAAAAAATAAAGACAACTCCTATGGCTCCTGCCGGTTGTCATACTCATCAACATGCAAGTCGTGATTCCTATTACAAGAACATGATCAATCTCATACATCACATATATCATTCATCACATCCTTTTGGCCATATCACATCACATAGCATACCCTGCAAAAACAAGTTAGACGTCCTCTAATTGTTGTTGCATGTTTTACGTGGCTGCTATGGGATTCTAGCAAGAACGTTTCTTACCTACGCAAAAGCCACAACGTGATATGCCAATTTCTATTTACCCTTCATAAGGACCCTTTTCATCGAATCCGTTCCGACTAAAGTGGGAGAGACAGACACCCGCTAGCCACCTTATGCAACTAGTGCATGTCAGTCGGTGGAACCTGTCTCACGTAAGCGTATGTGTAAGGTCGGTCCGGGCCGCTTCATCCCACAATGCCGCCGAAACAAGATAAGACTAGTAGCGGCAAGAAGAATTGACAACATCGACGCCCACAACTACTTTGTGTTCTACTCGTGCATAGAAACTACGCATAGACCTAGCTCATGATGCCACTGTTGGGGAACGTAGCAGAAATTCAAAATTTTCTACGCATCACCAAGATCAATCTATGGAGTTTACTAGCAACGAGAGGGAAGGAGTGCATCTACATACCCTTGTAGATCGCGAGCGGAAGCGTTCAAGAGAACAGGGTTGATGGAGTCGTACTCGTCGTGATCCAAATCACCGATGATCCTAGCGCCGAACGGACGGCACCTCCGCGTTCAACACACGTACGGAGCAGCGAAGTCTCCTCCTTCTTGATCCAGCAAGGGGGGAGGAGAGGTTCATGGAGATCCAGCAGCACGACGGCGTGGTGGTGGAAGTAGCGGGATTCCAACAGGGCTTCGCCAAGCGCTGCGGGAGGAGGGAGATGTCTCACGGGAGGGAGAGGGAGGCGCCAGGGCTTAGGTATCGCTGCCCTCCCTTCCCCCCACTATATATAGGGCCAAGGGAGAGGGGGGGGCGCAGCCTTGGCCCTTCCTCCAAGGAAGGGTGCGGCCAGGGAGGAGTCCTTCCTCCCCAAGGCACCTCGGAGGTGCCTTCCCCCTTTAGGACTCTCCCTTTTTCTTATCTCTTGGCGCATGGGCCTCTTGGGGCTGGTGCCCTTGGCCCATATAGGCCAAGGCGCACCCCCTACAGCCCATGTGGCCCCCCGGGGCTGGTGGACCCCCTTGGTGGACCCCCGGACCCCTTTCGACACTCCCGGTACAATACCGATAAAGTGCGAAACTTTTCCGGCGACCAAAATAAGACTTCCCATATATAAATCTTTACCTCCGGACCATTCCGGAACTCCTCGTGACGTCCGAGATCTCATCCGGGACTCCGAACAACTTTTCGGGTTACCGCATACTAATATCTCTATAACCCTAGCGTCACCGAACCTTAAGTGTGTAGACCCTACGGGTTCGGGAGACAGGCAGACATGACCGAGACGACTCTTCGGTCAATAACCAACAGCGGGATCTGGATACCCATGTTGGCTCCCACATGCTCCTCGATGATCTCATCGGATGAACCACGATGTCGAGGATTCAATCAATCCCGTATACAATTCCCTTTGTCTATCGGTATGTCACTTGCCCGAGATTCGATCGTCGGTATCCCGATACCTTGTTCAATCCCGTTACCGGCAAGTCTCTTTACTCGTTCCGTAACACATCACCCCGTGATCAACTCCTTGGTCACATTGTGCACATTATGATGATGTCCTACCGAGTGGGCCCAGAGATACCTCTCCGTTTACACGGAGTGACAAATCCCAGTCTCGATTCGTGCCAACCCAACAGACACTTTCGGAGATACCTGTAGTGCACCTTTATAGCCACCCAGTTACGTTGTGACGTTTGGTACACCCAAAGCATTCCTACGGTATCCGGGAGTTGCACAATCTCATGGTCTAAGGAAATGATACTTGACATTAGAAAAGCTCTTAGCAAACGAACTACACGATCTTGTGCTAGGCTTAGGATTGGGTCTTGTCCATCACATCATTCTCCTAATGATGTGATCCCATTATCAACGACATCCAATGTCCATGGTCAGGAAACCGTAACCATCTATTGATCAACGAGCTAGTCAACTAGAGGCTTACTAGGGACATGGTGTTGTCTATGTATCCACACATGTATCTGAGTTTCCTATCAATACAATTCTAGCATGGATAATAAACGTTTATCATGAACAAGGAAATATAATAATAACCAATTTATTATTGCCTCTAGGGCATATTTCCAACACATAGTGCCCGGGTCTGGGACCCCTGTTCAGCCACAAGTGATGGGGCCTCCCCGGGTGAACCCTGTCCCGCCTCAGTATGTGCCAATACCACCGGGTCATTATGCTAACCCGCTGGAGAACATGGTTGCCGCAGCAGCACGGCTGGCGGCCCTCCCAATTGACGGTGACTCTCCGACGGCTATTGAAACCCGCCGGGTCAGGGAACTCCTTCAGACAGCACTGGCGCAGCAAGAGGCGTACTCTTACAGCCGGGACAGGATCCACTCGACCCCTCGTCCAGGCCGGAGCCCGAGTTATAGCAGATACATGGTCTCAGCGACCGACTCAAGTAATGTCCGACGCCATGACCCGCCCCCTGGCCATGGCCCGGTTCATAACGGAGCCTTTCACGCAGCAGACCAAGACAGAGCGCGGCAAGAGGCGGAGCAGGTGCCTCAGTTGACGGCTTACCAGACTCCCCCGGCTTATCCGACGACTTCCGTCGACGTAGGTATCCCTACCAGGATTGGAGGTGTCCCTTGTTTAGTGCCAGCTCTCCGCAATGAACGTCTACCCAAGGACTTCAAAGGCCCTAGGAAGGTGCCTAATTACACGGCTGACTTACAACCCGCAGCCTGGATCGAGAGTTACGAGATGGCCATGGAACTGCTGGAAGTCAATGAAGCGGCAATGGCCAAGTACTTCACCATGATGTTAGATGGGACTGCCCGCACTTGGTTGAAAGGGCTACCACCGAATTCCATCGGGTCTTGGGCTGAGCTGAAAGCCCGGTTCATCCAAAACTTCAAGGATACCTGTAGGCAGTCTATGTCAATTGTGGATTTGACTAACTGTAAGCAGCAGGAGGGTGAGTCTACGACACATTGGGTTCGCCGGGTTAAGGAGATAATACATTCCTCTGATAAGATGGATGCCGGCTCTGCAGTCTTAATGTTGGAACATAATTGTCGTTTCGTGCCCCCGAAGATGAAACTCGGGCGGCTTAAGCGCGACTGCAATGATATGGGTACACTGATGGCGGCTCTCGTCAAGTACGCCGATTCTGATGGTACCAAGGACCCCGCTTCAGATGATGAAAGGACAGGGAAGGGAAAGAAGAACGGCAATGGCAAGGGTCCTCAGCATAACCCGGGGAACCAATGACGTGGCAAGCGCAAGGCCGATGGCAGCCTAGAGTTCGTAGCCAACGCCAGCTCACAGGGTAATAACTAGCGAAGCAAGGGGAGGCCCCCTCCCCGAGCCGGCGGGTCAGGCCCGACGCTGGAGCAGCTGTTGAATGAGCCTTGTCCAAGGCATGGCTCTAGAGAGAAGCCAGCTACTCATCTATGGAAGGATTGTGCAATCATGAAGGCCTTTAAGAATTCCAACGCCTTTAACGGCAACAATGGCCCGGGCGGTGGCTCAGGCGCCGGCGGCTTTCATGGCCCGGGCGGCGGCTCAAATTCTAATCCTCAGAACGGTCAAGGGGGCTTTAATCAGCAGTCTGGCCAGGGTCATCAACAGCAGCAGGGGGGTTATCAGACCAATCCAAAGCAGCTTAGCGGTGGACAGTATCATGTGTTTACCACCAGTCTGTGTAAGCGAGATCAGAAGCTTCATAAGAGGGCTGTGAATGCTGTTGAGCCGGCGGTTCCACGCTACTTGCGGTGGTCTGAGCAGCCTATAGTGTGGAGTAGGGAGGATCACCCTCCCCGGGTGGATAATTCGGGTCACTTGGCCTTGGTGGTGGCTCATCAGGTGGGAGGATATAAGTTCACTAAGGTGCTCATGGATGGAGGCAACAGCATCAACATCCTCTATTATGAGACGTTCTGTCGTATGGGGTTGATTGATAAGAACCTCAGCCAGTCAAACACTATTTTCCATGGTGTGGTACCTGGTAAGTCGGCTTATCCAGTCGGCAAGATCGAGTTGGAAGTGGCCTTTGGAGATGAGCACAACTACAGGGTGGAAAAATTGACCTTTGAGGTGGTCAAGATAAGAAGTCCGTACCATGCCATATTTGGGCGGCCGTCTTACGCCAAGTTCATGGCACGGCCGTGTTACGTGTATTTACAGCTCAAGATGCCGGGTCATAATGGGACCATTACGGTTCACGGCATCCGGAAGGTGGCCCTGGAGTGTGAGGAAGGCGATGCAGCTTATGCAGAATCTGTTTGTGCAACAGAGGAGTTGAAGTTTTACAAAGACAACGTTGACCCAACAGAGGAGCCTTCAGAAAGAAGGAAGCAAAGTTGACGTAGCTGGCAGGGGCTACATTGGCAGACTCCATCTCATAGGTGATGTCACGGAGCCAGTCATCAGCATCCAGAGGCTGAGTTGAGCTGCGGTACACAGTTGGATTGAGGCGCATGAATTCCTGCAGAGTTACTGGGGTTGGTTGCTGGTCCATATTGGGGCGAGGAAACTGTGCCATCATATTTTCCATGAATTGGCGGTTCAGTTCGAACTGTTGGATCATACCAGCCATGTACTCAGGTGGTGGTGGGGCATTGCCACCACTACCACGACCACCTGGTCTAACCATCCTGCTAATATATAACAGGGGTTCAGCATTGAGAAATTTGCAAAGACAAGGATCATTCATGATGAAACATGCATAATGAAAGGAGCACGATAGCTACTACATAGTAGTCGGCATAACTTACAACAGGGGTCATGCATAGAGTTCAGTACACAGTCTAAGACAACATAGGCGGCACATAGGCTCGTGACGAATGCAACTAATACTAACTAAGCAAGACTACATCAGTCCCAAGAGGTACTGTGGAGGTAATCGTAGCCCGACAGCTGGTAGTGAGGCAACGGATAGCCCTCCACGTCAGCAGACTGGGGGCCGCGGATACTCAGGTGTAGAGCCCGACGCTCAGGTGGCAGAAGAGGATCAAGTGCGGGAGAGTAGCCTCCCACCTCTGGCCAACCGACACCGTGGGGCATCACGGTCCTGGCTGGGTAGATCGCAGTACGCGGTAGCTGTCCAGACCGGACAAAGGGGTGCAGCAGCGTCAGAGCACGGTAAAGGTGCTGACGGGTGGTGTACATCTCGTGGCGAAGAGCTCGGTTAGCTCGATCCAGCCCATCAGCATGCAGAACCAGGTTCTGATGGTAGAATGGCTCTCGGGTGACAGTGGAGTAGGCAGCAGTATAGTATCCCTCCGCACCAACATCAGATGCGATAGCAATGTGCCTGAAAGGGGAGGTGTCCAACTCCCGATACTCTCCACGAAGACGTGTCAGAGCAGCATAGGCAGCATCGTGGACAGCCATATCGATGGTCACACCAACACCATGTGCGGTGTGCAGCACAGTAGTGGAGTCATACTCCCGAGAGTAGAGGTGGACGATGGCACGGTACTGGTCCTGGTTAAAGTCCTGGTACTCCTCGTAGACGGTGTACTCAGGGTGCCAGCGATAACCCAGATAGGTCATCATCTCAGCTAGCACAGCCGGTGATCCCGAGGCACCAATGGCCGTCGTGTGACGCACGACTTGCCTCGTGGGTTCCATCTGAAAGCAAAGACGTTTCGAAGGAGTCAAATGACAGTGTGTGAATTGTTCAAAATTACTATTCTAAGAAACAACTATGGCTTATCCAACTTTGGGGTGAATGCGGTCACGGGATCCTAGTGTTAGAGTTAGTAAATTCGTTTAACCCGAGTAGAAGAGAGTTCAGAGTCCTAGAGTAAAGGTCGAGGAGTAAAAGATCCTAGTACCACCCAATGGCGACGTGGGCCCGTAAGACACACAGCCATGTTAGTAAAAGTTTTGTAATGTCTAGACTCAACTTCGGCCAAGGAGTGTGGAAAGGGGGATTCCTACAGGCAGTCGGCTCTGATACCAACTTGTGACGCCCCCGATTTGACCGTACACTAATCATGCACGCAAATGTGTACGATCAAGATCAGGGACTCACGGGAAGATATCACAACACAACTCTACAACATAAATAAGTCATACAAGCATCATAATACAAGCCAGGGGCCTCGAGGGCTCGAATACAAGTGCTCGATCATAGACGAGTCAGCGGAAGCAACAATATCTGAGTACAGACATAAGTTAAACAAGTTTGCCTTAAGAAGGCTAGCACAAACTGGGATACAGATCGAACGAGGCGCAGGCCTCCTGCCTGGGATCCTCCTAACTACTCCTGGTCGTCATCAGCGGCCTGCACGTAGTAGTAGGCACCTCCTGTGTCGTAGGAGTCGTCGTCGACGGTGGCGTCTGGCTCCTGGGCTCCGGCATCTGGTTGCGACAACCAGATAGGAAGGAAAGGGGGAAAAGAGGGAGAGAAGCAACCGTGAGCACTCATCCAAAGTACTCGCAAGCAAGGAGCTACACTACATATGCATGGGTATATGTGTAAAGGGGCATATCAGTGGACTGATGTGCAGAATGCCAGAATAAAAGGGGGATAGCTAATCCTGTCGAAGACTACGCTTCTGGCCATCTCCGTCTTGCAGCATGTAGAAGAGAGTAGATTGAAGTCCTCCAAGTAGCATCGCATAGCATAATCCTACCCGGCGATCCCCTCCTCATCGCCCTGTTAGAGAGCGATCACCGGGTTGTATCTGGCACTTGGAAGGGTGTATTTTATTCAGTATCCGGTTCTAGTTGTCATAAGGTCAAGGTACAACTCCGGGTCGTCCTTTTACTGAGGGACACGGCTATTCGAATAGATAAACTTCCCTGCAGGGGTGCACCACATAACCCAACACGCTCGATCCCATTTGGCCGGACACACTTTTCTGGGTCATGCCCGGCCTCGTAAGATCAACACGTCGCAGCCCCAGCTAGGATCAACAGAGAGGTCAGCACGCCGGTCTAAACCTATGCGCGCATGGGTCTGGGCCCATCGCCCTATGCACACCTGCACGTTGCGTACGCGGCCGGAAGTAGACCTAGCCCCCTTAATACAAGCGTGAGCTTACGGTCCAATGCGGCGCGCGCCACTCAGTTGCTGACGTCAAAAGAGCTTCGGCTGATACCACGACGTCGGGATACCCATAACTACTCCCACGTAGATGGTTAGTGCGTATAGACCAAATGGCCAGACTCAGATCAAATACCAAGATCTCGTTAAGCGTGTTAAGTAACCGCGAACGCCGACCAGGGCCAGGCCCACCTCTCACCTAGGCGGTCTCAACCTGCCCTGTCGCTCCGCCACAAAGATCCACTTGCGGGTACTCCTACGAGCCGACCCGACTTTAGTCATCACATGTGTCATGTATATAGTATATAAGTATATACCCGTGATCACCGCCCAGGTGATCACGGCCCGATAGTATAGCACAGCAGACGGACAAGAATGTAGGGCCACTGATGGAAAACTAGCATCCTATACTAAGCATGTAGGATTGCAGGTAAAGGTAACAACAGTAGTAGCAAGGATAGGCTATGCATCAGGATAGGATATCGGAAAGCAGTAACATGCTACGCTACTCTAATGCAAGCAGTATAAAGAAGAATAGGCGATATCTAGTGATCAAGGGGGGGGGCTTGCCTGGTTGCTCTGGCAAGTAGGAGGGGTCGTCAACTCCGTAGTCGAACTGGGCAGCAGCAGTGTCGGTCTCGTAGTCTACTGGAGAGAAGAGGGGGAAGAAACAGTAAATACAATGCAAACATAAGCATGACGATGCGTGACATGACAACGAGCGGTACTAGGTTTGTCCTAACGCGACAGTAGGTGGTACCGGCGAAGGGGGGGAGCATCCGGGAAAGTATTCCCGATGTTTTGCGTTTTCGGACAGATGGACTGGAGGGGGAAAGTTGCGAGTTCGATAGGTTAGGGAGGTGTGGTGGACGAACGGACTGCGTATCCGGATTCGTCTCGTCGTTCTGAGCAACTTTCATGTTGAAAATATTTTAATCCGAGTTACGGATTAAAAGATATGATTTTCTAAAGATTTTATTAATTTCTGGAATTTAATTAATTATTTAATTTAATTCGAAAATGGATTTATGACATCAGCATGATGTCACGCTGACATCAGCAGTCAACTGGGGTTGACTAAGTCAAACTGACATGTGGGTCCAGTGGGACCCACCTGTCATTCTCTGATTAGGTAATTAGGGTTAGCTAAATATTTACTGTTTAATTAAACTAACTAATTAATTAGATTAATTTAAACAGGATTAATTAACTTAATTAATTTAGTTAATTAATTAATTAAATTTATTTTTATTATTTGTTTTATTATTAATTTTATTTATTTATTTATTCATTTAACTATTTATTAATTTTTATTAACTAGTTTATTGTTTTTATTATTATTATTATTATTATTTTTTTATCATTTCATTTTTTTAACACGTTCTCTAGGCTGGGCCCCGTTTGTCATAGGCCCACGGGGTTCGGGCCCAGGGGCAGTGGCTAAGGGGGGGGAGGCCCACCTGGCAGTGACCCAGGGGGGCGATGCGGGTGCGGGTTACGGGCGCGCCCCGTTCGGGCGCACGCCCAGGGGCACGCGGGCGTGGGCGCTGGCGGCCACGGCGGGGCACGGCGCCGGCCATGGCCGGAGCGGGGCGAGGCCGCGGTGGTGCGGGGCCAGCCGCCGGAGGTGGTGCAGAGGGGCGAGGCCACCGTGGCGACGGGGCGGAGATCTGTGGAGGTGAGGCAAACGACGGCGATGAGCACGGCCGTGGTGCGACGGTGCGGTGTGCGGGCGGAGGCACGGCGCGTAGGGGCCTGAGGCGACGGCGGGGGTTAGCGCGACGAGGGGGGGCAGGCGGGGCGTGGCCGACGCGGGCGCGCGGGCGATGGCCGTGCGGGCGCTTGTGTGCGGTCGGGGGCGTGACCAGGGCGAGCCCAGGCGCGGCCAACGGGCGCGAGGGCCACGGTGAGCGGGGGGGGGGGGCGAGGGAGAGAGGAGGACGAGGCCGTGGCCTCACCGGGGGTGTAGGGTCACGGCAGTGGGGCTCGGGGAAGAGGTCGAGGACGTCGCGGCGGAGGGGAAGAAGGCCGGCGGGGGAAGGAGGAAGCAGGCCGGTGGGGGGGTGCTCCGGCGAGGGCGAGCTCCGGGCGGCGACGACAACGGGGCGGTTGGCGACGGTGGTCTCCTCTCGATCCCGTTCTGGATCGGGGGAGGGAGGAGGAGATATTTCGGGGGGAGTGGCGGGTGGCTGTCGGTGAGTGGGTGGGGGTGAGGGGATAAGGTGAGAGGGGTGGGCCGGCCGGTTGGGCCTGGGGGGTCGGCCCAGTTGGGCCAGGGTCCAGTAGGGGGGGCTTCTTCCTCCTTTTTTTGTTTGTTTCTCCCCTTTTGTATTTTCTTTTCTGTTTTAATTCATTTAAAAGCATTTAGGCATTTTATAAAAATATGTTTTCTTTAGTATAATTACCCTTGTAATATTTGGCACCCACCGAACATTTTGTTTCAATTTTTGAAAAACTTTTTTTGTCGGCATTAATTTAAATTTGAATTTTGAAACGGTTTTGGATCATCGCACGGTTAACACACGATTAGCGGGGAATTACTGTAGCTTGATTCCCCGGGCGTTACAGAGCATTTATTGCTCTATGTGGCTGCTAACACACGAGCCGTCAGTGTGGCCGTGGTGGTGGAGCGCAAGGAAGAGGGTAAGGAGCATCCGGTTCAGCGGCCGGTTTATTATGTCAGCGAAGTACTCATTGAGTCCAAGCAGCGGTATCCGCATTGGCAGAAGCTTGTTTATGGTGTGTTCATGGCAAGCCGGAAGCTTAAGCATTATTTCCAGGGTCACCCCATCACCGTGGTCAGTTCTGCCCCCCTTGGAGATATCATTCAAAACAGAGAGGCCACAGGGAGAGTGGCTAAGTGGGCTATAGAGCTCGGGCCTCATGGTCTGAAGTATATGCCACGCACTGCTGTTAAATCTCAGACTTTGGTGGATTTCATCAATGATTGGACAGAGCTACAAGTGGCCGAGCAAAAGCCGGATAACACATATTGGACTATTCACTTTGATGGGTCCAGGCAGTTGGAGGGCTCGGGGGCTGGAGTCGTATTGGCTTCCCCCAAGGGTGATAAGTTCCATTATGTGCTACAATTGATGTTTCCTTGTACCAACAACGCAGCTGAGTACGAGGCCTTACTCCACGGTCTTCGGATGGCTAAGGAGATGAGCTTGAGCCGGGTAAGGTGCTTCGGCGACTCAGACTTGGTGGCTCAACAAGTATCAGGAAAGTGGGACTCCAAGGACCCTCTCATGGCGGCTTATCGCCGCGAAGTTGATGCCATTGCTGGGCACTTTCAGGGTTACCAAGTAGAGCACATCGATCGCAGGAAGAACGAGGCAGCTGATGCTTTAAGCCGGCTGGGCTCTCAGCGAAAACCGGTGCCGCCTAATACTTTCCTGGACGTCCTGCTTAACTCTTCTGTTAAGTTGCCTACAGAGGAAGACTTGGCTATCCCTGACCTGGAGGCACGACTGGTGGCGGCTCTACACATCATACCGGACTGGACAATGCCCTATCTGGCTTACATGACCCGGGGAGATTTGCCTGAGGATGAAACTTTGGCCAGACAAATAACCCGGCGGTCTAAGTCAATGATTGTTATCAATGGTGAGTTGCATCGCCGCAGTGTTACGGGAGCGTTCCAGCGTTGTGTCTCCCCTGAGGAAGGTCAAGAGATCTTGTGTGAGATTCATGAAGGGGATTGTGGCCATCACGCCGGCTCAAAGTCTCTTGTAGCCAAGGCTTTTCGTCATGGTTTTTATTGGCTGACGGCTCATGCTGATGCGGAGGACTTGGTCAGTAAATGTGATGGTTGCCAAAGGTTCTCGCGACGGGCTCATGTGCCGGCTCAGGAGCTGAGGATGATCCCAATTACTTGGCCCTTTGCGGTCTGGGGGCTTGATATGGTTGGGCCTTTTAAAAGGTCCAAGGATAAGAAGACCCACCTCTTGGTGGCAGTTGACAAATTTACCAAGTGGGTTGAAGAGGAGCCAGTTAGCAAGTGTGATGCAGCCACGGCGGTTCAATTTATGAAAAATGTGATTTTTCGCTTTGGCTTTCCGCACAGCATTATAACTGACAATGGTACCAATCTATCCAAAGGCGCCATGGAGGAGTTTTGTCAACGAGAGCATATCCGACTTGATGTTTCATCAGTGGCTCATCCTCAATCCAATGGTCAAGCTGAGAGGGCTAATCAGGAGATTCTGAAGGACATCAAGCCCCGGCTTTTGGTCCCTTTGCAACGGACGCCGGGTTGTTGGGTGGAGGAGTTGCCTTCCGTGTTATGGAGCATCAACACTACTCCTAACAGGTCTACAGGTTTCACGCCTTTCTTCATGGTTTATGGGGCAGAAGCAGTCCTCCCCAGTGACATCCGTCATGACTCGCCTCGAGTGGCGGCTTATGTTGAGGCGGATAATGAACAGGCACGCCAAGATGCTCTTGACTTGTTGGACGAACAGCGTGATGTGGCAGCAGCTCGCTCGGCGATTTACCAACAAGACCTGGGCCGTTATCATAGTCACCGGGTTAAATCCCGGGTCTTCCAGGAAGGCGATCTCGTGCTCCGGCTCATCCAAGATCAAACAGATGCGAACAAGCTATCCCCGCCTTGGGAAGGGCCTTTTGTTGTCAGCAAGAATTTGCACAACGGGTCATATTACCTCATTGACATTCGGGAGCACAAAGATTCACGTAAGTCGGAGGAAGAGACCCGTCGGCCGTGGAATATAGCTCAGCTTCGACCTTACTACACTTGAGCCACCGGCTCTCGTAATGTACATATTTCTCTAAGCCGTGTATATATTATGATAAGCAATAAAGCAGGACCTCTGTCCTTTTTTCTCCTACAAATGTGAACGCGTTATTTCCATGGCAAGATCACATGATAAATTGAAGGAGAATCCGGCTTATGATCGTATTCGAATCTGGCCGTAGGCAATAAGGTCACTTGGGGGCTTCCTGTTCAAATATAGGTCGTATTCGAACCAAAGAGAACATAGCTGGCGATACCCATTTGATTGGCAAAGTGCCGAGCTCATTGGGGAGTTTTCTTTGATCATATTTGAATCATAGTTTAACCTCTTTGGGAACCGACGTGGATCGTATTCGAATCAGCGTCGTTAAACAATTCTTAAAGTCATTTGGGGGCTTCCTGTTCAAACATGGGTCGTATTCGAACCAAAGAGAACATAGCTGTCGGTACCCTCTTGATTGGCATCGCCACACCCACTGGGGGCTATATGATCGCATTCGAATCCTAGCATAACCCCTTTGGGACGGGTCTCTGGTCGTATTCGAACCAGAAGCCCCTCAGTTCTTCTGATTTATAGCGAGCTCTTCAGATTATTTCAAGTGTGCACGGCGGGTCTCACTTTGCCGACTGAACTTTGATTTATAGTACTAGTCGAATACAATCGGTGTTATTAAGACTGGTAAACCGGAATTGAGGTACCAACCTTATTACCCGGGTTATATATGCCGGAAGTGTGCATGCAGGCCGGTAAGTGTGTTCTTACGGCTATATCAAGGACATAATTGAGCTACAGTCTTTTTTTCATATTCCGGGTTATATGTCTAAAACTATGATTCTCAGTGCGGTAAGCCGCCTAGAGACTTGTGATTTGTCCTTCTATGCAGGATAGTTAAAGGCAACTATTTGAGCTTAAGGAAAATGAATGATCGATTATGACCCGGGGAAATATAAAGGAGACAACTTCAATGGACTTCAGCATTCAACGCGTGCACGATGGCACGGCAAAGTTAAAGTGTTGGTCCTACTCTATTACAAGACTCATCGAGTCCAAAAGGGTGAAGCATTGTTTAATAAGCCGCCTGCAGAGTTACGATGCTTGCTGGGTTGAAGTCTCCGGCTCATCCCTCTCCTCTCCTCTGGCTGTTCCCAAGACCTGGAAAGTTGACGACTTCCAGTCAATGCCGCTCAAAGCTTCAAATTGAGCTTCCTCGTCAATTAACCCGGCTGGGTCAATCTCCGGGGCGAAGGTGTGCTTACGAGCTGGCGGGACTAAGCTGATAGCTTCATAACGCGGAGTGGGGATCCTCTGATTTTCTGCATTGTAGCCCGGCTGGTACTTGGTCAGATCTGTGTCGTTTCCAATGAGGGTGGCCACCGGGCGCACGATCTTCACGCAGGTTGCAAAGTCCCTTTGGTCGAAGGGTGTGCCGTCTTCCTTCAAACTGGGATAGCCGAGGGCAATGTCCACCGGGTCTAACTCTGGAGGGAACGCCTTGGCCCGGCTCAGAGCGGCGATAGCTCCGGCTCTTGCAGAGGCCCGTCGCAGCTCTTGGACATGTTGAGGAAGAACGGCGAGCCGGCAAAGAACTTCCGCCAGGTGAGTCAGCACCTCATTGGATAGGGCCACCACTGCCAAAGCACGCTGTGACCCGGTGTAGAGTTGCTCCACCAGGGTGTACACGGCCTTCAACTTAGTTACCACACTTTGGTTGAGGTTGGCGCTTCTGTGACCTGTTTAACAGAATAAGATAAGCCGCCGACAAGGATGAGTTATGAGATATAAAGATTATAAACTTGATGAAAGCCGGTGAAATGACTTACCGAAGATTGCGGCAACCATCTGGGACACTTGGTGCTTTAAGCCGGAGAGTTCGGCGGTCTTCTCTGTCAGAGCCTTCTCCGCCTGTTCGGCCCGGTTCACCAGAGTAGCCTTTTCTTCGGCCCAAGCTTTCCGTTCAGCGTCAAAGTCCGTCTTCAGCTTTTCTTGCGCAGCAATACTGGACACAAATTTGGCATTGGCCTTCCGGGTCTCAGTTTCTTGCGTCCTCAGGCGGGTCTTCAGATCGGAGACGTCAGTTTCAAACTTCTTGCAAGCAGCCTGCATAATTTCCGGGTTATAGGATGAACAGTTATTATGCAATTTTAAAGTCCCAAGCACTTTCCAAGCAAAGACACTTGGCACTTGGGGGCTGATGCATATCGAACGTTTCTATTTACAAATTGCCGGTTCAAGCGAGTAAGCCGGAACTTAAGTCTACAACATATTCTATCGTAAGTCGTAGACTTGGGGGCTAGAGTATGGTAAGAATAACAAGATAACTATGCAGTAAGCAAGAAGAAAGAAGAGTAGTACCTCAGACTTCTGCTGAATCTGGTTCACCATGCTGATCTCTACATCCCGGCTCTTGTGCACTTGGCTGACATAGCCGGAGACAATCTCTCCGATGTTCAGATTGGCGTAGTCGGTGAGGTCCAGATTAACCCGGCGGTGTTGTAGCAACTCCTCCTTGGTGGAGCACTTGGCCAGTGCAGTAGGTCTCCCCGGCTCAACAAACTCCGTCCGGGTGATTACCACGTCTGGGTCATTGACCGGCTGAGCCGAGCTGGAGGTCTCCGGGTTAGCAGAAGCCTCTGCAGTTGCCTTGTCGGTTGGAGCGGTGGCTTCGGGAGCGGAGACAGCTGGCGGTTCTTGAGCTGCTACCTCCGGTTCAGGCAAGTCCGGCTCTTCGACCGGCTTGTTCTTCTTCGCCCTCTTGGTGAGCTTTGCTTGGGCACTAAAAGGACAAAGAGGTTAGTACAAAGGTATGAGCAAAGATAAGCACAACAAAGAGATGATCATTGTTACCCGGGTACGGTCTTGAAGGCCGGCAGGCTTGATTGCATCGAGTCACCAGAGGAGGGTGAGGTTTCCTGATAGTTTGAATCAGAAGAATTGAGCGGTTGACGTATAACACCCGCCAAAGGATGAAAAGGGTACAAGAGGGAGATAACCTCGGTCCGGCGTTTCCTCGACGCATCAGGTAAGCCGGAGGAGAGGTCAGCGTCCTTGTTGGTCCGGGTGTGCCGCCGGCTCTCATGAGTCTGTCGCTTCAAAAGAAATTGAGGATCTTGATAAGCTAAAGGATGTGAAAATCTTACTTTCCGGGTTACCCTTCGGACTTTCAGCCTTGGCAAGGGCTCCGAGTCGGAGAAAGTATCATTACCTCTTCAACCACCGGGTTACTTGCTCCGGTATCATCCTGTTGATGAACAGTATTGATAAGGTGGACAGAAATAGACAGCAAGTACAACAAGAGTTTATAGGCTCAGGGGTTACCTCTGACTCGGAGTTGTCGCTTAGTTGCAGCAACTCTGAAGCAGTAGGCCTACTTCCCTTCTTGCGGGGAGCGGCTCACTTGGCGGCTTTCTTCGCCTTCCTGGCCTTCTTGGCCGCCTCATGGTCATATTTGACCTTCCAGAATTTATCATCAGCCTGAAAAATACAATACGATTTCTTAAGGTTCGGATGAAAGTTGTCTACAGGTGAAAATAAGATGTTCAGGTCAGCGGCTTACCGCTGGGGCCGGGTTGGTCTTGCAGAAGGGGCTTAAGCCGGTCCTCCCGCAGTCTGCCAAGCTCTCGTTCAAAAGAGCCTTGGTCATATCCTCAGCAACGTCTTCAGGAAGATCGTTGCGGCTGTGTCTCACGGGGTCATCCTTTCGGCCCGTGTACTCGCACATTAAGCCGGGGCGGGGGCTCAATGGGATCACCCGCCAGGAGATCCAGACTCGGACCAGGTCAATTCCATTGAGACCATTGCCCAGGAGAGCCTTGATCTTGTTAATGGTGGGGAGCAGAGGTTGGCGCTCCGCTTGAGTCAGCTTGTCTGACAGAGGGTGTGTTGGTTCCAGACGTGAGGGGCGAAAGCTGGGCAGCGCACTCTCGTCAGCCGGTGACGTGTCTTGGCAATAGAACCACGTCTGGTTCCAGTCCTTTGGGTGGCTTGGCGGCTCGGCGTAAGGGAAAAGGCAGTCTCTCCGTCGCTGAATGGAGATGCCACCAAGTTCCAAGCTTGGCCCGTTGGCGCACTCGTTCTGACGGTTCAGGTAGAAAAGCTCTCTGAAGAGCAGCAAGCTGGGCTCTTCTCCAAGGTAGACTTCGCAGAACACTTGGAAGTTGCATATATTGGACACAGAATTGGGTCCTATGTCTTGTGGCCGCAGATCAAAGAAGTTCAGCACATCTCTAAAAAACTTTGAGCCGGGCGGTGCGAAGCCCCGGCTCATGTGATCCGCAAAAATCACTACCTCCCCATCCTTTGGCTGTGGTCTCTCCTCTGACGGGTCAGGGGCACGGTAGGACATGGCATCCTTCTTAGGCAGGTAACCCGACTTTACAAAATCCGCTAAGGTCTCGTCGATGACATTGGACCTCATCCAATTGCAAGTGATGGATGCTTTAGGAGCTTTGGGAGGAATGGTGAAAGTCGGAAGCCTATGATAAAAGGAAACATGCCCGGTTTAATTATAAATCGGAGGAAATTTACAGTTCAATGTTAAAGTGGCGGCTTATGGAGGGGACTAATGACATATATCTAGGTGCGTCGGGTTATCTAAGCCGCCCGAGGTATTGAGAGCAATTCAATTATCTACAGCCTTGCTGCAAATGAGCCGGAAATTTATTACAGTACGTGGTTTCTTTAAACCGGAATGTAAGCCGCCGTGACTCAACGGGTGCAGTTTTCTACTAAGTGTGGTGAAAACAGGTTTCACACGTTGCAGTAAATAATTTGGATCAAAACGGTCGGCTAAAAGGAAAGTGTATAGACCTAAAAACAGATACAAAGGAAGTTCTTGGGCTCGAACGGAGCCTTTATGCAGAGAAAAGACATCTATTTGCATTTGAAATGGGTGCTAAACAGCCGCCGCGTTGGTTCTATACTATCTTAAGATCAAGAAGAGGCAGTAAAAATGAAAACTACCAAGAACTCCTGAACGACGGCGAAGAACACGGGAAGAACAGCAGAAGCTTAACGTAGATCTATCCTACGAGGAGGAAGGAACTTACGGATGGAGGGGTTCGCCGCGGTTCTCTGGACGGTTCAGGGTGATGCAGCGGCCAAGGACGACGAGGACGCGGAGCTCTGTTGCGGCGGCGACGGCGGCGGAGCTCGAGCAGCACGGGAGCAGCGAGAGGAAGGAGACGACAGAAGGGGGAGAATGAGAAAGACCCGAGGGTCGGGCTATTTATAAGGCCAGACTCATAAATGGGCGCGAGAAACGAGGAGGCCACGGCGCGGTTATCTCGCTCGAGAGGCGCCTCGATTTTCGGGACGACAGTAAAGATAAGATCCGTTGCGGATCTGGTGGAATAAAAAATGGGCTTAATGGAAGATGACGTCACGGCGGATTATCCGGAGTCCAGAGGATGACGTCACGCCGGGTTATGGCCTTCACCCAATTGTAAGCCAGAGATTTTCTATCGAAAGAATTGAAGATTGACATGAGCCGGCTCAAAATCAATCTGGGGCCTAATGTTGAGGATATAGACCTTAGAGTCACCCGCCAGAAGGGGCCGGGTTACTCATAATGGTCATCGCCAGAAGCCCGGCGACAAGCTTGAAGACGGTGGGCCAAAGATGGGCTTAAGACCCGGATATGGCTTAAGGCCCGTAGTTACAACCATCCTTATGGTAGAACTTGTAGTGTAAGGTAAGAATAGTTGAGAGTCCGAGCCGGACACTCTTATGAGCCGGCCGGGACTCTGAGAGCTGTTGGGCGTCAGTCTCCCTATATAAAGGGACGACCCGGCAGCGGTTTAGGGGCAAGAGAGATCTCATCGAGAGCCGGTCATAACAGTTAAGCTCCCTGGTCATCGAAACCCTAATCAATACCACCTCAACTGGACGTAGGCTTTTACCTTCACCGTAAGGGGCCGAACCAGTATAAACCCTCGTGTTCCTTGTCCCGTTAACCCCTTCAAGCTTCCTAGCGGCGATGGCTCCACGACTAAGTCCTAGCTTGAGGACATCTGCCGTGACAATTCCACGACACCTTTGCGGTTACTCGGTTAACCGTTGGAGTATCAAACGAGCTCCAAATGGAACGAAACTTGACAGGTGGTCTACCGGTGGTATACCAAGGCCACTTGGCAAACCTCGGTCCATTCCGAGAATGTTTAACACCCGCTCACGAAAAGAGACAAGAGGGGGTGCGCCGGTGCATGTGGGAGTGTCGGATTGCAAAACGGACAACGGGGAAAATGCTCGGATGCATGAGACGAACACGTATGCAAATGAGATGTGCATGATAACATGATATGATATGCATGAGATGAACAAAATGCAAAACGAAAGACAAAAACCCAACCACAGAGGGAATATCATAACACATAGCCGAAAATGGCAAGAGTTGGAGTTACAAATATGGAAAGTTACTTCTGGGGTGTTACAACACTCCACCACTACGAGAGGATCTCGTCCTGAGATCTAGGACTGAAAGAATTCCGGATATTCGGAACGGAGGTGGTCCTCGCGTTCCCAGGTGGCTTCTCGGTCGGAATGGTGCGACCACTTCACTTTCAGGAATTTGATTGACTTGTTGCGAGTCTTGCGCTCAGTTTCTTCAAGAATAGCAACGGGGTGCTCATGATAAGACAGATCTTCTTGGAGGTCAATCTCTTCGAAGTTGATGGCGCTCTCAGGAGTCTTGAAGCATTTGCGAAGCTGTGACACGTGGAACACATCGTGCACGTTCGCGAAGTTGGAGGGAAGCTCAAGTTGATAGGCGAGGTCGCCTCTTTTGCCAATGATCTTGAAAGGACCCACGTATCTAGGGGCAAGCTTCCCTTTGATACCGAAGCAACGAGTGACTTTCATTGGAGAGACGCGAAGGTAGACATGGTCTCCGATCTCGAAAGCCAAGTCACGGTGCTTGCTATCATAGTAACTCTTCTGGCGCGATTGCGCGGCTTTGAGATTTTCACGGATGACTTTACACACTTTCTTCAGCCTCTGTGATTAAGTCATTGCCAAGAAGTTGGCGTTCACCAGTCTTTGACCAATTGAGAGGAGTACGGCACTTTCTGCCATATAGAATCTCGAATGGGGCCTTGCTTGAACTCGCTTGGAAGCTGTTGTTGTAGGAGAACTCGGCATATGGAAGACAATCTTCCCACTTCATGCCAAAGGAAATGTGTAACACCCCGGATGTGACTTTCCATATTTGTAACTCCAACTCTTGCCATTTCCGGCTATGTATTATGATATTCCCTCCGTGGTCGGGTTTTGTCTTTCGTTTTGCATTTTGTTTTCGTCATGCATCTCATCATGTGCATTGCATTTGCATACGTGTTCGTCTCATGCATCCGAACATTTTCCCCGTTGTCGGTTTTGCAATCCGGCACTCCCACCTCCTCCGGCGCACCCCTCTTGTTTCTTTTCGTGAGCGGGTGTTGAACGTTCTCGGAATGGACCGAGTCTTGTCAAGTGGCCTTGGTATACCACCGGTAGACCACCGGTCAAGTTTCGTTCCATTTGGAGGTCGTTTGGTACTCAAACGGTTAACCGGGCAACCGGAAAGTCCTTTTGTGTGTTGCAGCAAAACCCCTCTCTAACCAGCCCAAAACCCCTCTAAGTCACTTTCATGCTCTAGGTCGTTCGATCACGATCGTGTGGGCGAAAACTGCACTCCATTTGGACTCTCCTAGCTCCCTCTAGCTATATATATGTGCCTTCCCCGTCCAAACCACAGATGAAACCCTAGGAAACTCCTCCCGTCGCCACCGGACACGTCCGGCCGTCGCCGGATCCCGCCGCCGCGCCAGCCAATCCCACGCTGCCACGTGGCGTGCCACCGCTCCCCGCCGCCGGCGTGCCCGCGCTGCGCCGGCCCGCCTCCGCCGCCCCGCGTCCCCGTCTCGCCCGGCCGCCGCCTCCACCGGCCGGATCCGGCGCCCCGGCCGACCCCGACCCTCTCCGGCGGCTTCCTCCTCGCTAGCTCCGGCGAGAGCTCACCGGCCCTGCCTCGATCCTCGAGACCGATCTGGATCTGAGAGACCTAGGGTTGACTTCTATTCCCCCTCGTTTTTCTCCAAGTCCCGAATTTCTTACAATATGTTGCTCTGTTCATCGGGTCATATCTCCTTGCATATAGCTCCGCTTCGTGCGTATAATATATCGAAATGTTCGTCTCGAGATGCTCTTCATTTTGTTCAATTGCACCATGTTTATTTGAGTCCATCTTGATGCCCAAATCGCTGATGCAAGAGTGCTAGTTGCAGTTATCTCCTGTTACTTATCAGAACTTGAGGATTTGTTATTTTTGTTGCTGTTGATATGTGCATCTTATGGGCATTAGCTCTACATGTGTTTTGATGAATGCCATGCCATCTTTACAGAGATTTATGCCATGTATTTTTGTGATCTCTGTGGTGCCTAGCACAAGCATGCAAACTAGGCTCCGTGATGTTTCTGATTTCAGGGACAGTAATTTTACCAAGTCTGTGACTGCTGTTATTTTGTTGCTATGTATCCATGTGGCTACAGAGAGATACATTCTTATTTTGGTGATGTTCAGTAAGGATGTTTTGTAGATATTGTCGTAATTGATCCATTCATGCCCTTGTTTGCAATTATGGAGTGCCATAGCATGACTCAATCTTGCTCGACTTTTGCTATAAAATATTCCTGGCAGATTCTTAGCATGATATTCAATTTTGCCAAGCTTGTTGTAGTTGTTTTATACATGCTATGTATTTTCTCTTGTCATGGATAGCTTCATAAACATGCCATCTTGCTGTAGGTATGCTTGTTTTGTCATGCATTGCTTTGTGGTGAGTGTATCAAGCTCACCAAGATGCCTTCATATTATTGTTTCTGCCATGCTCTGTTTACGGAACCTGTTAACGAAACTTGCTATGTTTACATGGTTGCCATCATATCTTCTGGTTCTTTTTGGCTTATGATCAGTAAGGGACTTTTGTCATATTCATTTAGTAAAATACTGCCATGCCTTGTCTTGCTATGTTAAGTTCCTGTAGCATGTTGATTTCGTGCTCTGAACATTGCTACCTGATGCTGTTTCAGGCATGTCCAGTAATTTCACCGTCTGTGAACCTGTTATCTTTTGCACTTTTGCCATGCTTGTTTGAACCTGTTATGTTGTGATCTAGCCGTAGCTCAGTTTTCATCTTTTGTCAAGCATCTCCGGTAGATTACTGTCATATGCTTTGTTGCTATGTTGGAGTGCGGTAGCATTGTTACTTGTTGCAATCTAAGTGTTATCATGCTGTTAATCACAGATTCGTGTCATTCTTGTTTTGCTTGCCATTTGCAAACCGTGCATCCGTTTCCGGTGATCTTTATATCGATTTCGACCGAAATCATCTCATCTTTCCAGTGGCATGCTTGGTTTGCCAATTTACTACCTTGTTCATCATTTTCCTTCCGGAGCACGCATATGCATCGCATATCATATCTTGCATATCATTCATGTTTTGCATCATGTTGCTTGTGCATTTTCCCGTGATTGATTGTGGTTCCGTTGCTTGTGTTCTTGTTTTGGGTAGAGCCGGGAGACGAGTTCGTGAACGAGGAACCTGTTGAGTACGCTTAAGAGGATCAAGCTTTCGACAACTCTGAGAACCTTGCAGGCAAGATGACCATACCCTCGAAATCACTTCTATCTTTGCTTTGCTAGTTGTCCGCTCTATTTTCCATGCTGCGCTACCTACCACTTGCTATATCATGCCTCCCATATTGCTATGTCAAGCCTCTAACCATCCTTTCCTAGCAAACCATTGCTTGGCTAAGTTACCGCTTTTGCTCAGCCCTTCTTATAGCGTTGCTAGTTGCAGGTGAAGTTGAAGTTGGTTCCATGTTGGAACATGGATATTTTGGCATATCACAATATCTCTTATTTAATTAATGCATCTATATATTTGGTAAAGGGTGGAAGGCTCGGCCTTATGCCTGGTGTTTTGTTCCACTCTTGCCGCCCTAGTTTCCGTCATACCGGTATTATGTTCCTTACGCGGTTGGGTGATTTATGGGACCCCTTGACAGTTCGCCTTGAATAAAACTCCTCCAGCAAGGCCCAACCTTGGTTTTACCATTTGCCACCTAAGCCTTTTTCCCCCGGGTTTTTGCGAGCCCGAGGGTCATCTTTATTTAAACCCCCGGACCAGTGCTCCTTCGAGTGCTGGCCCAAACCGAGCGATGTCCGGCGCCCCCTGGACAACCAGGGTCTATGCCAACCCGACGTCTGGCTCATCCGTTGTGCCCTGAGAACGAGATATGTGCAGCTCCTATCGGGATTTGTCGGCACATCGGGCGGCTTTGCTGGTCTTGTTTTACCATTGTCGAAATGTCTTGTAAACTGGGATTCCGAGACTGATCGGGTCTTTCCGGGAGAAGGTTTATCCTTCGTTGACCGTGAGAGCTTATGATGGGCTAAGTTGGGACACCCCTGCAGGGTATTATCTTTCGAAAGCCGTGCCCGCGGTTATGAGGCAGATGGGAATTTGTTAATGTCCGGTTATAGAGAACTTGTCACTTGACTTAATTAAAATACATCAACCGCGTGTGTAGCCGTGATGGTCTCTTCTCGGCGGAGTCCGGGAAGTGAACACGGTTTCTGGGTTATGTTTGACGTAAGTAGGAGTTCAGGATCACTTCTTGGTCATTACTAGATGACGACCGTTCCGTTGCTTCTCTTCTCGCTCTCATTTGCATATGTTAGCCACTGTATATGCTTAGTGCCTGCTGCAGCTCCACCTCATTACACCATACTTTCCTATAAGCTTGTATAGTCTTGATCTCGCGGGTGTGAGATTGCTGAGTCCTCGTGACTCACAGATTCTACCAAAACAGCTGCAGGTGCCGACGATGCCAGTGCAGGTGACGAAACCGAGCTCAAGTGGGAGTTCGATGAAGAATGTCGTCGTTACTATGTTTCTTTTCCTGATGATCAGTAGTAGAGCCCAGTTAGGACGATCGGGGATCTAGCATTTAGGGTTATCTTATTTTCTTTTGGTTTTGAACGTAGTCGGTCTATATGTGTGGTTTTTGGATGATGTATGAATTATATTTATGTATTGTGTGAAGTGGCGATTGTAAGCCAACTCTCGTTATCCCATTCTTGTTCATTACATGGGATTGTGTGAAGATGACCCTTCTTGCGACAAAACCTGAATGCGGCTATGCCTCTAAGTCGTGCCTCGACACGTGGGAGATATAGCCGCATCGTGGGCGTTATAAGTTGGTAATCAGAGCCATCCCCGACTTAGGAGCCCCCTGCTTGATCGAATCGCTGGCGTTGTTGAGTCTAGAACAAAAATGTTTTGAGTCTTAGGTTTATATATATCGGAGAGTAGGATTCTTTTTACTCCTCAGTCCCTTCGTCGCTCTGGTGAGGTCTCCTGACGTAGATGTTTTGACTCTTCTCTCCTCAAATTCACTAAAAAAAATTAGGATCACGCGGGTATCTTAGAATCATTCCGATGATTTTGTGACGAGAACATTGTTCTTGGTGCCTCCTTTCATTTAGGGGTTGTGGCAGTGTCCCGGGGAGTTGAGCTCCGAAGTGTTGTCGTCACAATTTTATCATTGCAGTTCTGGAATACCTGAGTTTCGCCGACATCGAAATCTCTTTTATGCAGTTGTTGGTGAGATCACCTCGACGCCACCCAGTACTGGGGCGGGAGTTCGGGAGTATTGCCATAACTCGTATAACGGATGCTTTTCGAAGGTTGAGGTAAACGATTTCCGAAGGTTTCTTGGTTATGTGTTGACGGATGGATACAGCTGGATCTAGGGATTGCTAGTTTGGGTGATATATTTTGTGTCCCCTGTATCCCCAACACCAGATTGCATAACCAAAAAGTTTCGGGAGTTTAGAAGTGGGAATTCAAGTAGCTCCTAGGATATCTTTCCGACAGACGCATGATATGAAGAAAATGAGCCACTTTAGTAAGCTTGTCGATGACAATGAAGATATCATCATCTCCGCGCTTGGACTTGGGAAATCCAGTCACGAAGTCCATTTCGATATGATCAAACTTCCATTCTGGAATAGCAAGAGGTTGGAGGAGACCAGCTGGTCGTTGGTGTTCTGCTTTCACCCTTCGACAGACATCACATTCATTCACAAATTGAGCGATTTCTCGCTTCATTCGAGTCCACCAATACGACTGCTTGAGGTCATGGTACATCTTCGTGTTTCCAGGATGAATGTAAAGAAGAGAATTGTGCGCCTCGTTCATAATGACTTTCCTTAGATCACCTTTAGGAACCACAATCCGGTCCTCAAAGAATAAAGTGTCTCTGTCATCAATGCGATAGCACTTGTATTTGGAAAGACCCTTGTCAATACCACGTTTCACCTTCTTCACCATGGTATCTAGGAGTTGTGCCTCACGAATTTGATCTTCCAAAGTAGGAGAGACTAGGAGGTTGGCAAGAAGGCCTTGAGGAACAACTTGGAGATTGAGTTTGCGGAAAGCTTCACAAAGGTCCGGTTGGAAGGGCTGGAGAATTAAGCTGTTGCAATAAGCCTTCCTGCTCAAAGCATCTGCAATGACATTGGCCTTGCCTGGAGTATATTCAATACTCGGATTGTACTCTTGAATCATTTCGACCCATCGAGTTTGCCTAAGGTTGAGGTTTGGCTGAGTGAAGAAGTACTTGAGACTCTTGTGATCGGTGAATATGTCCACTTTTCTTCCCAACAAGAGATGTCTCCATGTTATTAATGCATGGACAACTGCCGCCAACTCAAGATCGTGAGTGGGGTAGTTCTTTTCGTTGGGCTTCAACTGACGACAGGTATAGGCCACAACTTTCTTCTCTTGCATTAACGCAGCACTGAGACCTTGAAGAGAAGCATCACAGAAAACTTCGAATGGCTTGGATTCGTCAGGAGGAGTCAAGACAGGAGCTGTGACGAGTTTCTCTTTGAGAGTGTTGAAAGCAACGTCACACTCAGGAGTCCAGACATACTTGACATGCTTCTCGAGGAGGTTGGAAAGAGGCTTTGCAATCTTAGAGAAATTCTCAACGAATCTTCAGCAATAGCTTGCAAGACCAAGGAAACTGCGGAGCTGCTTGACATTCTGAGAAGGTTCCCAATTCACAATTGCAGACACCTTCTCGGGATTAACAGCGATGCCCTTGGCAGAGATGATATGACCAAGGTAAAGAACTTCATCAAGTCAAAACTCACATTTGGAAAACTTCGCATAGAATTTGTACTCTGTGAGCTTGTCGAGCACCAATCACAAATGTTTGGCATGATCCTTCTTATTCTTGGAGAAAACCAAGATATCATCGAGATACACCAGGACGAATTCATTGGTATAGGGGTTGAAGATGAAGTTCATCATTTGAGAGAATGTTGGAGGAGCATTGACAAGGCCGAAAGACATGACAGTATATTCATAAGAACCAAAGCTTGTTCTGAATGCTGTCTTGGGAATATCTTCTTCACGAATGCGAATCTGATGATAACCCATACGGAGGTCAAGCTTGGAGAAAAATTTAGCACCTTTAAGTTGCTCGAATAGCTCATTGATGTTGGGAAGTGGATACTTGTTCTTAATTGTCTTCTTGTTCAATGGGCGGTAGTCGACACAAAATCGGTCCGTGCCATCCTTCTTCTGGACAAAAAGAACACCACAACCCCATGGAGATGAACTCGGTCTGATCAAACCCAGACGCTCTTGTTCATCGAGCTGTTTCTTCAATTCTTTCAACTCCTTGGGTCCAAGCTTGTAAGGACGCTTGCAAACGGGTTCCGTGCCAGGCTCAAGATCGATAACGAACTCAACTGGCCGGTGAGGAGGCATACCCGGAAGCTCTTCTGGAAAGACATCTTGATACTCACAAAAGACTGGAATTTGAGAAATAGCATCCAACTCGCCCTTCTCATTGAGAGAAAACAACCGAATGGTTTCATCATGAGTGGCATAGATGATAACATCCTCAGAAGAGTGTGTCAATTTAATTTCCCTGGCAGCACAATCAAGTTGAGCCTTGTGCTTAGAAAGCCAGTCCATGCCGAGAATTAGATCAATATCAGAGTCGCCAAGAACAAAAGGTTTAGACAGAAATTTATAGTTGCCCATCTTGATAGAAACCTCCGGAATCATTGTGGTAGCCCTCATAGAAGAGCCCGGAGAAACAACTCCCATGGGTTTTTCCAAGATTTCCGAAATGAAATCATGCTTTGCAACAAATGATCTTGACATGAAGCAATGCGATGCACCAGTGTCAAAAAGAACTTTTGCAGGAAAGTCATTAACAGGAAGATTACCCATTATCACATCAGTAGATTCCTCCGCTTGAGCTGCATTCATCATGTTCACCTTTGCAGACTTGGGATTATGCTTGACCATTGCATTGCTGGAAGATCTCACAGGAGGAGGAGGCGGAAGGCGCCTTTCGTTGAAGCACTTGTTAGCATAGTGACCTTTCTGCTGACACTTGTTGCAAGTCACCTCTGGGAGTGGACGATGATAAGGAGCATTCGACTTTGGAACTTGATTCTGAGACTTGTTCTGATAGCCAGGGTTGGGTGGATGGGAAGAACCATGGCCACCTTTGTTCTTCTGCTGGAAAGGCTGACGAAACGGAGGAGGAGGAGGCAACCAGAACTTCTGTTGCTTAGCAGCCACTAGTGAGGAAGAAGAAGACTGAACTGCGTCCCTGACTCTCTTCTTAGAAGCCTCACACTTGAGCTGAGCAGCCTCTTGCTTCAGTGCCATGTTGTAGAAATCATCGTACTTGGTCGGCTCAAAAAGCACGAGAGGTAATTGCAGATCTTCTCTAAGGCCACCTCTGAATTGATAGATCATGCTCTTTTCATCAGGAACGTCTTGCTTAGCGAAGCGAGCGAGTTTCTGAAACTGGGTATTGTATTGATACACGGACATGCTGCCTTGCTTGAGATTGCGGAACTCCTCACGCTTGCTCTCAACAACACTTTGTGGAATGTGGTGAGCTTTGAAGTGTCGGCGGAAATCATCCCAGGTAATCACACGACCTCCTCTGGAATCTTTGTATTGTTGATACCACTCGGCAGCTTGATCCTTAAGTTGAAAAGAAGCGAACTTGACAAAGTCCTCAGGCCTGACATTGCTACATTCAAAATGCTTGTTGATGTCCACGAGCCAATCATCGGCGTCTGTGGCCTCGGCACAGTAGCTGAAAGACTTCGGCTGATTTGCGAGGAACTGGTTGAGGGTAGCGAAGTGAGGCTGATTGTTGCCTTGGCCTTGATTTCCTTGATTGCCTTGCCCTTGGGTGCGTTCTTGCAAGAGTTGCAAAATCATCTGAGCATTGGCGTTGGTGGCTGCCATGATAGCTTGCCATGCCTCCGGAGGTGGAGGTGGTGGCGGAGGGTTCGCCTGACTCCCCTCATTGCGTTCCGGATTCTGACGCGTTGGCGGAGCCATCCTGAAGAGGGTGACATCCGTTAGCATCTTGATAGACAAATAAACAAGTTGAATCAACGGATAGAAAGTGCAACATATAGTCTTCACAATAAAAATTCGAACGAGGATGAACGAATGAATTCCATAGTAAATCATCACACTTCCATAAGATGAGAAGCCACTTGATAAAAGGATTGATGAATAAAATAACAAGGTGCAACTGGAACAAATAAATGGTAAGGATTACCCAATCACAAGCCAAGTATCTACGGGAAGAAATGCTAAGAGCTACTTGAATCCCACCTATAAACTCCCGAAATTTTTTGGTTATGCAATCTGGTGTTGGGAATACAGGGGACACAAAATATATCACCCAAACTAGCAATCCCTAGATCCAGCTGTATCCATCCGTCAACACATAACCAAGAAACCTTCGGAAATCGTGTACCTAAACCTTCGAAAAGCATCCGTTATACGAGTTATGGCAATACTCCCGAACTCCCGCCCCAGTACTGGGTGGCGTCGAGGTGATCTCACCAACAACTGCATAAAAGAGATTTTCGATGTCGGCGAAACTCAGGTATTCCAGAACTGCAACGATAAAATTGTGACGACAACACCTCAGAGCTCAACTCCCCGGGACACTACCACAACCCCTAAATGTCAGGAGGCACCAAGAACAATGTTCTCGTCACAAAACCATCGGAACGATTCTAAGATACCCGCGTGATCCTAAAAAAATTTAGTGAAATTTGAGGAGAGAAGAGTAAAAACTTCTACGTCAGGAGGCCCCACCAGAGCGACGAAGGGACTGAGGAGTAAAAACAATCCTACTCTCCGATATATATAATCCTAAGACTCAAAACATTTTTGTTCTAGACTCAACAACGCCAGCGATTCGATCAACCAGGGGGCTCCTAAGTCGGGGATGGCTCTGATTACCAACTTGTAACGCCCACGATGCGGCTATATCTCCCACGTGTCGAGGCACGACTTAGAGGCATAACCGCATTGTAGGTATTGTCGCAAGAAGGGTCATCTTCACACAATCCCATGTAATGAACAAGAATGCGATAACGAGAGTTGGCTTACAATCGCCACTTCACACAATACATAAATTAATTCATACATCATCCAAAATCCACACATAGACCGTCTACGGTCAAATCCAAATGAAAATAAGATAACCCCAAATGCTAGATCCCCGATCGTCCCAACTGGGCTCCACTACTGATCATCAGGAAACGAAACATAGTAACGACCACGTTCCTCGTCGAACTCCCACTTGAGCTCGGTTGCGTCATCTGCACTGGTATCGTCGGCACCTGCAACTGTTTTGGTAGAATCTGTGAGTCACGAGGACTCAGCAATCTCACACCCGCGAGATCAAGACTATTTAAGCTTGTAGGAAAGGATGGTGTAAAGAGGTGGAGCTGCAGCAAGCACTAAGCATATATATATGGTGGCGAACATACGCAAATGAGAGCGAGAAGAGGAGCAACGCAACGGTCGCGAAGCTAGAAATGATCAAGAAGTGATCCTGAAACTACTTACGCTCATGCATAACTCAAACCGTGTTCACTTCCCGGACTCCGCCGAAAAGAGACCATCACGGCTACACACACGGTTGATGTATTTTAATTAACTCAAGTGACAAGTTCTCTACAACCGGACATTAACAAATTCCCATCTGCCTCATAACCGCGGGCACGGCTTTCGAAAGATAATACCCTGTAGGGGTGTCCCAACCTAGCCCATTATAAGCTCTCACGGTCAACGAAGGATAAACCTTCTCCCGGGAAGACCCGATCAGTCTCCGAATCCCGGTTTACAAGACATTTCGACAATGGTAAAATAAGACCAGCAAGACCATCCGCTGTGCCGACAAATCCCGATAGGAGCTGCACATATCTCGTTCTCAGGGCACACCAGATAAGCTAAGCGTACAGGTACCAACGTAACCCAAGTTGCCAAGGGACGGTCCCGCACGGTGCTCTAGTTTGGACCAACACTCGGAGGAGCACTGGCCCGGGGGTTAAAATAAAGATGACCCTCGGGCTCGCGAAAACCCAAGGGGAAAAGGCTTAGGTAGGCAAATGTTAAACCAAGGTTGGGCCTTGCTGGAGGAGTTTTATTCAAGGCGAACTGTCAAGGGGGTCCCATAAATCACCCAACCGCGTAAGGAACGCAAACTCAAGGAACATAATACCTGTATGACGGAAACTAGGGCGGCAAGAGTGGAACAAAACACCAGGCATAAGGCCGAGCCTTCCACCCTTTACGCAATATATAGATGCATTAATTAAATAAGAGATATTGTGATATTCCAAAATATCCATGTTCCAACATGGAACCCACTTCAACTTCACCTGCAACTAGCAACGCTATAAGAAGGGCTGAGCAAAAGCGGTAACTTAGCCAAACAACGGTTTGCTAGGAAAAGATGGTTAGAGGCTAGACATGACAATATGGGAGGCATGATATAGCAAGTGGTAGGTAGCGCAGCATAGCAAAAGAGCGAACAACTAGCAAAGCAAAGATAGAAGTGATTTCGAGGGTATGGTCATCTTGCCTGCAAGGTTCTCAGAGTTGTCGAAAGCTTGATCCTCGTAAGCGTACTCAATAGGTTCCTCGTACACGAACTCGTCTCCCGGCTCTACCCACAGCAAGAACACAAGCAATGGAACCACAATCAATCACGGGAAACGCACAAGCAACATGATGCAAAACATGCATGATATGCGGGATATGATATGCGATGCATATGCGTGCTCCGGAAGAAAAAGGATGAACAAGGCAGCAACATGGCAAACCAAGTATGCCACTGGAAAGATGAGATGATTTCGGTCGAAATCGATATAAAGATCACCGGAAACGGATGCACGGTTTGCAAATGGCAAGCAAAACAAGAATGACATAATTCTGCGATTAACAGCCGGATAGCACTTAGAATACATCAAGTAACTATGCTACAGCACCCCAACATAGCAAAAAAGCATATGGCAGTGATCTACAGGAGATGCTTGACAAAAGATGAACACTGAGCTACGGCTAGATCACAATATAACAGGTTCAAACAAGCATGGCAAAAGTGCAAGAGATATCAGCTTCACAGACTTGGTGAAAATACTGAACATGGCTGAAACAGCATCAGGTAGCAATGTTCAGAGTAAGAAAAACACATGCTACAGGAACTTAACATAGCAAACCAAGGCATGGCATGAATCTACTAAATGCATATAACAAAAGTCCCTTACTGACCTTGAGCCAAAAAGGCACAGAAGATATGATGTCACACATGTAAACATAGCAAGTTTCGTTAACAGGTTCCAGATTTGGCAGAAAACAGAGCATGGCATTAACAGAATTATGAAGGCATCTTGGTGAGCTCGATTCACTCATCACAAAAAAAGCATGACAAAACAAGCATACCTACAGCAAGATGGCATGTTCATGAAGCTAACCATGGCAAGAGCAAGTTCATAGCATGTACGGACCAACTACAACAACCTTGGCAAAATGAAATATCATGTTAACATTCTGCCAGGAACATTTTATAGCAAACGTAGAGCAAGATTGAGACATGCTAGGGTACTCTATAATTGCAAACATGGGCATGGATGGATAGATCACAACTATATCTACAAAACATCCTTACTGAACATACTCAAAATAAGCATGGATCTCACTGTAGCCACATGGATACATGGCAACAAAATAACAGCAAGTAAAAGACAGCAAAAACCGAAGTCCCTGAAAACAGAAACATCACGAAGCATAGTTTACATGCTTGTGCTAGTCACCACATAGATCACAAAAATACATGGCATAAACCTCTGTAAAGACGGCATGGCATAGATCAAAACACCTATAGAGCTCATGCCCATAAGATGCACACATCAAATGCAACAAAAATAACAAAACATCAAGTTCTGATAAGTAACAGCAATAAACATCATATAGCACTCTTGCACCAGACATTTGGGCATCAAGATGGACTCAAACTAGCATGGCACAATTGTCGTGGAATTGTCACGGCAGATGTCCTTAAGCTAGGACTTAGTCGTGGAGCCATCGCAACTAGGAAGCTTGAAGGGGTTATGCGGGACAAGGAACACGAGGTTTATACTGGTTCAGCCCCTTACGGTGAAGGTAAAAGCTTACGTCCAGTTCGAGGTGTTATTGATTAGGGTTACGATCGCCAGGGAGCTAAACAGCTATGCCCGGTTCTCGATGAGGTTGTTGTTGCCCCTTAAGCCGCTGCCGGGTCCTCCCTTTATATAGGGAGGCTGACGCCCAGCAGCCCTTAGAGTCCCGGCCGGCTCATAAGAGCGTCCGGCTCGGACTCTAAACAATACTTGCCTTACACTACAAGTCTACTATAACAATGATGATAACTACGGGCTTTAAGCCATATCTGGGTCTCAGCCCATCTCTGGCCCATTATCTTGAAACTTGGCTCCGGGCTTCTGGCAACGACCCTACGAGTAACCCGGCCCCTCCTGGCGGGTGACTCTAAGGTCTATATCCTCAACAACAATGGAACAAAATGAAGATCATTTCATGATGAATATTTCGATATATCATGCACGCAAAACGAAGCAGTATGCAATGAGTTATGGTGCGATCAACAGGGCAACATAAAATGACAGAAGAAAAGACTTAAGAGGAAAATCGGGATCAACCTCTCTCAGATCTAGGGTTCTTGGCATGGATGCCGAGGCGGGGCGGCTCGCCGGAGATCGAGGAAGGACAACCGGAGCTCGTTGCCGGCGAGGTCGGGGGAGGCGGCACCGGCGGCGAGATCGGCGGGGACGGGTGAGGACGGCGGCACCGGCGACGATGCGGGCGGCGGCGGCCACACGCGCGGCCGGCGACGAGACGGCGAGGAGCGGGAACGGCGGCGGTGGCGGGGAGCCGCGCGGGGCGGAGGCGCGCGCGGGAGGAGGCGCGAAGACGTACGGGCCGCAGGGGCCGGCGGACGGGCCCGACGGGCTTCGGCGGCGGGGGCGGCACGGAGCCATGTGGCGCGGCGATTCGTCCGGCGCCGGGCGGACGTGTCCGGCGCGCGGAGGAAGGGAAGACTAGGGTTTGGACCCGGATTTGGATGAGGAGGACATATTTATAGCTAGGGGAGCTAGGAGACTCCAAATGGAGTGCGGTTTTCGCCCACACGATCGTGATCGAACGACCGAGAGCATGGAGGAGACTTAGATGTGTTATTGGGCTGTTTGGAGGGGGTTTGGCTGCAACACACAAAAGGCCTTTGCGGTTACTCGGTTAACCGTTGGAGCATCAAACGAGCTCCAAATGGAACGAAACTTGACAGGTGGTCTACCGGTGGTATACCAAGGTCACTTGGCAAACCTCGGTCCATTCCGAGAACGTTTAACACCCGCTCACGAAAAGAGACACCGAGCTCATGCCCATAAGATGCACACATCAAATGCAACAAAAATAACAAAACATCAAGTTCTGATAAGTAACAGCAGTAAACATCATATAGCACTCTTGCACCAGACATTTGGGCATCAAGATGGACTCAAACTAGCATGGCACAATTGTCGTGGAATTGTCACGGCAGATGTCCTTAAGCTAGGACTTAGTCGTGGAGCCATCGCAACTAGGAAGCTTGAAGGGGTTATGCGGGACAAGGAACACGAGGTTTATACTGGTTCAGCCCCTTACGGTGAAGGTAAAAGCTTACGTCCAGTTCGAGGTGTTATTGATTAGGGTTACGATCGCCAGGGAGCTAAACAGCTATGCCCGGTTCTCGATGAGGTTGTTGTTGCCCCTTAAGCCGCTGCCGGGTCCTCCCTTTATATAGGGAGGCTGACGCCCAGCAGCCCTTAGAGTCCCGGCCGGCTCATAAGAGCGTCCGGCTCGGACTCTAAACAATACTTGCCTTACACTACAAGTCTACTATAACAATGAAGATAACTACGGGCTTTAAGCCATATCCGGGTCTCAGCCCATCTCTGGCCCATTATCTTGAAACTTGGCTCCGGGCTTCTGGCAACGACCCTACGAGTAACCCGGCCCCTCCTGGCGGGTGACTCTAAGGTCTATATCCTCAACATTAGGCCCCAGATTGATTTGAGCCGGCTCTCGTCAATCTTCAGCTCTGCAGACAGAAAAAATTTCCGGCTTACCATTCATGAGAAGGTCATAACCCGGAGTGACGTCATCCCCCGGACTCCGGATAATCCGCCGTGACGTCATCCTCCATTAAGTCCATTTTTTACTCCGCCAGATCCGCAACGGATCTTTGCTTTTACTGTCATTCCGAGAATCGAGGCGCCGTGAGGGGGAGATAACCACGCCGTGGCCTCCTTGAATCCCGCGCCCACTTATGACTCTACCTTATAAATAGGCCGGCCCAACGCTCTCTTCTCACACTCTCCTTCTTCCTCGTGCTGTCGCTCCTCTGCCCGAGCTTCTGCCACTGCCGCCGCCGTCGCGCCCCTGATCTTCATCGACCCGGCCGCTGCATCACCCTGACTCGGACCAGATAACGGCGACGACCTCCTCTCTTCCTCAACTCTGGTGAGTCTTCTCTGCCTTGCTAGAACAGATCTGCGGTAGGGTCCCTTCAGTTCTTCGTGTTCGTCACCATTGCCCACAAACTCGGTAGTTCTTGTTACCACTGTAGTTGGTTGATCCTTAACCTCGCGTAGAACCACTGCGGTAGAGGTTTGAGACCCATTTCATCTGTAAGAAACCCTCTTTTTACTGCATAAGAACTGTGTTCAACCTCAAGAACTTCTTCTGCCTCTGTTTTTTAGGTCTAGAAAATTTTCACCTCGCCCGACCATTTTGATCCGAAAAAGTTACTGCAATATGTGAAATCTGTTTTACCACACTTAGTAAAAACTGCAACCCTTGAATTTTGGCGGCTTATACTTCCGACTTAAAGAAAACACGCGCCGTAGAACTTTCCGGTTTAAAGAGAACCATGCACTGTAGAATCCTCCGACTTAACTGCAGTAAGCCGTAGATGACCAACTTATCCTGAAAACTCCGACGGCTTAGATTAGCCCCGACGGCTTAGATAACTCACCATATCAATATATATCATTAGTTTCCTTCATAAGCCGTCACTGTAGTTCGAATGATAATCCCCGGCTTATAATTAACCCGGACACTTTTCTCTTCCTCATAGACCACCAACCGTCACCATGCCTCCCAAGGCTCCCATCACTTGCAACTGGATGAGATCCAACGTCACTGATGAAACCTTGGCCAACTTTGTTAAGTCTGGATATCTGCCCAAGAAGGAAGTGATGTCCTACCGTGCCCCTGACCCGTCAGAAAAAAGACCACAGCCGAGGGACGGGGAGGTAGTGATCTTTGCGGACCATATGAGCCGGGGCTTCGCACCGCCCGGCTCAAAATTCTTCCGGGACGTGCTCAACTTCTTTGACCTTCGGCCTCAGGATATAGGACCCAATTCCATATCCAACATCTGCAACTTCCAAGTTTTTTGTGAAGTATATCTTGGAGAAGAACCGAGTCTGCTGCTCTTCAGAGAGCTGTTTTATTTGAACCGCCAAAATGAGTGCGCAAACGGTCCAAGTCTAGAGTTAGGCGGCATCTCCATCCAACGGCGCAGGCACTTTCTATTCCCTTACGCAGAGCCGCCAAGTCACCCCAAGGACTGGAATATGACTTGGTTCTACTGCCAAGACACATCCCCGGCTGATGAGAGCCCGCTGCCCGGCTTTCGCCCAACGCGCCTGGAGCCGACTCATCCATTATCCGACAAACTGACTGCCGCGGAACGCCAGCCCATGCTTCCAACGATCAACAAGATCAAGGCCCTGCTAGGCAACGGTCTGAACGGAATTGATCTAGTCCGGGTCTGGATCTCATGGCGGGTGATCCCATTGAGCCGCCGCCCCGGCTTAATGTGTGAGTACACCGGGCGAAAGGATGACCCGCAGAGGCACAGTCGCAATGATCTTCCAGAAGACATTGCCGAAGAAGAGACCAAGGCTCTGTTAAACGAGAGCCTGGCAGACTGTGGAAGAACCGGGCTAGCCCCGTTCTGCAAGACCAATCCAGCCCCAGCGGTAAGCCGCTGACTTTAACCTTTCCACTTTTTTTTTACATGTCACCTTGCTCTGAACCTTTTTAAGAGTTCATTACTGTATTTCTCAGGCTGATGACAAATTCTGGCGGGTCAAGTACGACCATGAGGCGGCCAAGAAGGCGAGGAAGGCGAAGAAAGCCGCCAAGAAATCCGCCCCTCGCAAAAAGGGAAACAGACCCACTGCTTCGGAGTTGCTGCAGTTAAGCGACAGCTCCGAGTCATAGGTAACCCTTAACCCTTTTAAACTCTTGCTATATTTGTCGTTTGCCACTGTCCGTCTTATCAACTTTTTGCTTACTGACAGGACGACACCGGCGCCAGTAACCCGGTGATTGAAGAGGTAACATCACTTTCCTCCGACTCGGAGCCTTTGCCACAGCTGAAAGTCCGAAGAGTAACCCGGAAAGTAAGCTTTTCTCATCCATTAGCTCATCAAGACCCTCAATTTCTTTTGAAGCAACAGGTTCACGAAAGCCGGCGTCACACCCGGGCCTGCAAGGATACCGAACTCTCCACCGGGTTACCCGACGCAACAAGGAAGCGTCGTACCGAGGTTTTTTCTCACCTGTACCCTTTTCATCCGTTGGCGGGTGTCATCCGTCAGCCACTCAACTCTTCTGACTCCAATTACCAGGAGACCTCCCCCTCTTCGGGTGACTCCATGCAGTCAAGTCTGCCGGCCTTTAAAACTGCACCCGGGTAATAACAATCTCCTTACATTATCTGTCTGTATTTACTCTTTGTATGCCTAACACTTCTGTCTTTTCAGTGCCCAGGCAAAGCTCACCAAAAGAGCAAAGAAGACCAGGTCAGCCGGAGTGCCAGACTTGCCTGAGCCGGAGACGACGGCTCAAGAGCCGCCAGCCGCCTCCGAAGCCACCATTCCCATGGACACGGTGCCTGAAGCCCCTGCCCCGACCACCAAGACAACGACCGAAGCGTCAGCTAACCCGGAGGCCTCCGGCTCAACCCCACCGGCTAACGACCCGGACGTGGTAATTACCCGGACGGAGTATGTTGAGCCGGGAAGGCCGACCGCGCTGGCCAAATGCTCCGCGAAGGGGGAGTTGCTGCAACCCCACCGGGTGAATCTGGATCTCTCTGGCTACACCGACTTGAGCATTGGAGAGCTCGTCTCCGGCTACATCAGCCAGGTTCACAAGAGCCGGGACGCCGAGATCGCCATGGTCAACCAGATCCAACAAAAGTCTGAGGTAACCTTCTGCTGTCTTCTTACTTTCCGCATAGTGATCCTTGTCATGCTAGCCCCCAAGTCTATGACTTATACTTGAATATGTTGTAGACTTAGAGTCCGGCTTACTTAACTGAACCGGCAGTACGTAGATAGATACGTTCAATATGCATTATCCCCCAAGTGCCAAGTGTCTTTGCTTGGAAAGTGCTTGGGACTTATATAATGACTGTTAATAACCCGGAAATATATGCAGGCTACTGGCAAGAAATTTGAGTCGGACCTTGCGGATCTCAAGAGCCGGTTAAAGACTCGAGAGATGGATTCCCGGAAGGCGAACGCCAAGTTTGTCTCCAGCATCGCCGCTCAGGAGAAACTGAAGACTGAATTCGACGCTGAGCGGAAGGCCTAGGCGGAGGAGAAAGCCGCACTGGTGACCCGGGCAGAACAGGCGGAGAAGGCCCTTACTGAGAAGACCGCTGAGCTCTCCGGCCTAAAGCGCTAGGTGTCCCAAATGGTGGCTGCTATCTTCGGTAAGTCGCCTCACCGGCTCTCATCAAGTCTGTATATGTTATGATTCATCCTTGTCACCGGCTTGTCTGACCTTGATTAAACAGGTCCCAGGAGTGCCAACCTCAACCAAAGCGTGGTCACCAAGCTAAAGGCCGTGTACACCCTGGTGGAACAACTCTACACCGGGTCACAGTGCGCCTTAGCTGTGGTGGCCCTATCCAACGAGGTGCCAACCCATCTGGCTGAAGTCCTGCGCCGGCTCGCAGTTCTGCCACAGCGGATCCAGGAGCTACGCCGAGCCTCCGCAAGATCCGGAGCAATTGTCGCGCTGAGCCGGGCCAAAGCATTCCTGCCGGAGCTAGACCCGGCAGACATCGCCCTGGGTTACCCCAGCCTGAAGGAAGACGGCTCCGCCTTCGACCAGAAGGACTTCGCGGCATGTGTGAAGGTTGTACGCCCGGTGGCCACCATCATCGGGAACGACACCGACTTAACCAAGTATCAGCCGGGGTACAACGCGGAGAATCAGAGGATTCCAACCCCTCGCTATGAAGCTCTTAGTCTGCTTCCTCCGGCTCGCCAACACACCTTCGCCCCCGAGATTGACCCGGCCGGGTTAATTGACGAAGAAGCCCAGTTCGAAGCTCTCAGCGGCATCAACTGGAAGTCGTCAACCTTCGAGGTCTTGGGATCAGCCGGAGCAGAAGATGAGCCGGGGACTTCGACTCAACAGGCGTCATAAAGCGGCTGGCGGTTCACCGAACAACACTCCACCCTTGAAACTTTGAAGGATTTTTGTAATAGAATAAGTGCAACAATTTATCTCTGTCGTGCCATCGTGCACGTAATGAATGCTGAAACCCTTTGAAGTTATTCTTTTGATGTTCCTCCGGGTCATGATTATCCTTTGTGCTTCTCAACCCTTAAAACGTATCTTCAAGCATCTGCATAGAAAGGCAAACCACAAGTCTCAAGGCGGCTTACCGCCCTGAGAATCAGGTGTTTGAAATGGATAACCCGGAACACGAACCAAAAAAGACTGGCCGTTAACTATACTCTGAACATAGCCGTGATAACACACTTAACGGCCCGTAAGCATACCTCCGGTTTAAATAACCCGGGTAGCCTGGTTGGTACCTGAACTCGAATTTACCTGTCTTGATGACATCCATGATGTTCAACTTAACAAGATAAACCAAATATAAGCCGGTCAAGAGAGACCCGGCAGTACATATTTTGACATGAGCAGAGTAGACTTGCGATAAAGTATAAAAACTTGGGGCGGCCGGTTCGAATACGACCAGAAACCCGGTCCAAAGAGGTTAAGCTAAGATTCGGATGCGATCATATAGCCCCCAGTGGGTGTGGCGATGCCAATCAAAAGGGTATCGACAGCTATGTTCTCTTTGGTTCGAATACGACCCATGTTTGAACAGGAAGCCCCCAAGTGACTCTGAAAATTGTTTAACGACGCTGATTCGAATACGATCCACGTCGGTTCTCAGAGGGGTGACACTATGATTCAAATATGACCAAAGGCAACCTCCCAATGAGCTCGGCACTTTGCCAATCAAATGGGTATCGACAGCTATGTTCTCTTTGGTTCGAATACGACCCATGTGTGAACAGGAAGCCCCCAAGTGACCTTACTGCTTACGGCTAAACTTGAATACGATCATAAGCCAGATCCTCCTTTCAAACTAGTATATAAAAGATGACACACATAATTGGAGGAAAAAAGGACAAAGGTCCTGCTTTATTGCTTATCATAATATATACATGTCTGAAATATGTACACCACGAGAGCCGGCAGCTCAAGTGTAGTAAGGCCGAAGTTGAGCTATATTCCATGGCCGACGGGTCTCCTCCTCAGATTTACGCGAATCCTTATGTTCCCGAATATCAATGAGATAATATGACCCGTTGTGCAAGTTCTTACTGACCACAAAGGGCCCTTCCCAAGGTGGGGATAACTTGTGTGCATCAGTTTGATCCTGGATGAGCCGGAGCACAAGGTCGCCTTCCTGGAAGACCCGGGATTTGACCCGGCGGCTATGATAACGACGCAGGTCTTGTTGGTAAATCGCGGAATGGGCTACCGCCACATCACGTTGTTCGTCCAACAAGTCCAGAGCATCTTGGCGCGCTTGTTCATTATCCGTCTCAACATAAGCCGCCACACGAGGCGAATCGTGACGGATGTCGCTGGGGAGGACTGCTTCTGCTCCGTAAACCATGAAGAAAGGCGTGAAGCCAGTAGACCTGTTAGGAGTAGTGTTGATGCTCCATAAGACGGAAGGCAACTCCTCCACCCAACAACCCGGCGTCCGTTGCAAAGGGACCAAAAGCCGGGGTTTGATGCCCTTCAGAATCTCCTGGTTAGTCCTCTCAGCTTGACCATTGGATTGGGGATGAGCTACTGAGGAAACATCAAGTCGGATATGCTCCCGTTGACAAAATTTTTCCATAGCGCCCTTGGATAAATTGGTGCCATTGTTAGTTATGATGCTGTGCGGAAAGCCAAAGCGGAAAATCACCTTTTTCATAAATTGAACCGCCGTGGCTGCATCGCACTTGCTAACTGGCTCAGCCTCCACCCACTTTGTGAATTTGTCAACTGCCACCAAGAGGTGGGTCTTCTTATCCTTGGATCGTTTAAAAGGTCCAACCATATCAAGCCCCCAGACCGCAAAGGGCCAAGTGATTGGGATCATCCTCAACTCCTGAGCCGGCACATGAGCCCGTCGTGAGAACCTTTGGCAACCATCACACTTACTGACCAAGTCCTCCGCATCAGCGTGAGCCGTTAGCCAATAAAAACCATGACGGAAAGCCTTGGCTACAAGAGATTTTGAACCGGCATGATGGCCACAATCCCCTTCATGGATCTGGCGCAAGATCTCTTGACCTTCCTCAGGGGAGATACAACGCTGAAACGCCCCTGAAACACTGCGATGATGCAACTCGCCATCAATGACAACCATTGACTTAGCCCACCGGGTTACTTGCCTGGCCAGAGTTTCATCCTCAGGCAACTCTCCCCGGGTTATATAAGCCAGATATGGCATTGTCCAGTCTGGTATGACATGAAGAGCCGCCACCAGACGTGCCTCCGGGTCAGGGATGGCCAAGTCCTCCTCGGTAGGCAACTTGACCGAAGGGTTATACAGGACATCCAGGAAAGTGTTAGGCGGCACCGGCTTTCGCTGAGAGCCTAACCGGCTTAAAGCATCAGCCGCCTCGTTCCTCCTGCGATCAATATGCTCCACCTGGTATCCCTGGAAGTGCCCAGCAATGGCATCAACCTCACGGCGATAAGCCGCCATTAGAGGATCCTTAGAATCCCAGGTGCCCGACACTTGTTGAGCCACCAAATCCGAGTCCCCAAAGCATCTTACCCGGCTTAAGCTCATCTCCTTAGCCACCCGAAGACCGTGGAGCAAAGCTTCGTATTCAGCCGCATTGTTAGTGCAAGGAAACATCAACCGTAGCACATAATGGAACTTGTCACCTTTTGGGGAAGCCAATACAACACCAGCCCCCGAGCCCTCCAACTGTCTGGACCCGTCAAAGTGGATAGTCCAATAAGTGTTATCCGGCTTTTGTTCAGGCACTTGAGACTCTGTCCAATCATTGATGAAATCCACCAAAGCCTGAGATTTAACAGCCGTGCGTGGCACATATTTGAGGCCATGAGGTCCAAGTTCTATAGCCCACTTAGCGATTCTCCCTGTAGCCTCTCTGTTCTGGATAATATCACCAAGGGGGGCAGAACTGACCACAGTGATGGGATGACCCTGAAAATAATGCTTGAGCTTCCGGCTCGCCATGAACACACCGTATACGAGTTTCTGCCAATGCGGGTACCGCTGCTTGGACTCAATGAGCACCTCGCTGACATAATAAACCGGCCGCTGAACCGGATGCTCCTTACCCGCCTCCTTGCGCTCCACAACAATAACCACGCTGACAGCTCGTGCATTTGCCGCTACATATAGTAGCAAGGGCTCCTTATCAATCGGAGCAGCAAGGACGGGGGGCTCTGCCAGTTGCTTTTTTAAATCCTCAAAAGCAGTATTAGCTGCATCATTCCAGACAAAGTTGTCAGTTTTCTTCATTAACTGATATAAGGGCATAGCCTTCTCACCCAAACGGCTTATAAACCGGCTTAAAGCAGCGATGCGACCCGCCAAACGCTGAACATCATTTATACATGCCGGCTTAGCCAGGGAGGTGATAGCCTTGATCTTCTCCGGGTTAGCCTCAATGCCTCTGTCAGAAACCAAGAAGCCCAATAGTTTGCCTGCCGGAACACCAAAAACACACTTGGCTGGGTTAAGCATCATCTTGTAGACCCGGAGATTATCGAAGGTTTCCCTTAAATCATCTATCAGGGTTTCCTCCTTAATGGATTTAACCACAATATCATCCACGTAGGCGTGAACATTGCGCCCGATCTGTTTATGAAGACAATTCTGCACACAACGCTGGTAAGTCGCCTGTGCACACTTGAGTCCAAAAGGCATAGACACATAGCAGAAGGCTCCAAAGGGAGTGATGAACGCCGTCTTCTCCTGGTCCTTAACTGCCATCTTAATCTGATGATACCCGGAATAGGCATCCAAGAAACTTAAGCGTGCACAACCTGCCGTAGCATCAATGATTTGATCAATACGGGGGAGAGCAAACGGATCAGCCGGACACGCCTTGTTCAAGTCCGTGTAGTCCACACACATCCGCCAGGTGCCGTTCTTCTTGAGTACGAGCACCGGGTTAGCCAACCACTCCGGGTGAAAAACCTCAACAATGAACCCAGCCGCCAAGAGCCGGGCCACTTCTTCACCGATAGCTTTCCGCCTCTCTTCGTTAAACTGTCGAAGGAACTGTCTGACCGGTTTAAATTTTGGATCAATATTGAGAGGGTGCTCAGCGAGTTCTCTAGGTACACCTGGCATGTCAGAAGGTTTCCACGCGAAGATGTCCCTATTCTCACGGATGAACTCGATGAGCGCGCTTTCCTATTTCGGGTCCAGATTTGCACTGATGCTAAACTGCTGAGATGAGTCACCTGGAACAAAATCAACAAGCTTAGTCCCATCAGCTGATTTAAATTTCATTTCTGGTTCATTCTCTGTGGTTGGCTTTTTCAGAGAGGTCATATCTGTCGGGTCAACATTGTCTTTATAAAATTTCAACTCTTCTGTGGCACAAACAGACTCTGCATAAGCCGCGTCACCTTCCTCACACTCCAGAGCCACTTTCCGGCTGCCGTGAACCGTAATGGTCCCGTTGTGACCCGGCATCTTGAGCTGTAAGTACACATAACACGGTCGTGCCATGAACTTGGCGTAAGCCGGCCGTCCGAATATAGCGTGGTATGGACTTCGTATCTTGACCACCTCAAAGGTCAATTTCTCCGCCCTGTAGTTGTTCTCATCACCAAAATCCACTTCCAATTCGATCTTGCCGACTGGATAAGCCGACTTACCAGGTACCACACCATGGAAGATAGTATTTGACTGGCTGAGGTTCTTATCGACCAGCCCCATACGACGGAACGTCTTATAATAGAGGATGTTGATGCTGCTGCCTCCATCCATGAGTACTTTTGTGAACTTATAACCTCCCACCTGAGGGGCCACCACTAAGGCCAGGTGGCCCGGGTTATCCACCCGGGGGGGTAATCCTCCCTACTCCACACTATGGGCTGCTCAGACCACCGTAAATAGCGTGGAACTGCCGGCTCAACAGCATTAACAGCCCTCTTGTGAAGCTTCTCGTCTCGTTTGCACAAGCTAGTGGTGAACACGTGATACTGTCCACCGCTAAGCTGCTTCGGGTTGGTCTGATAACCCCCCTGCTGCTGTTGATGACCCTGACCAGACTGTTGATTAAAGCCCCCTTGGCCGTTCTGAGGACCGGAATTTGAACCACCGCCCGGGCCATGAAAGCCGCCGTCACCTAAGCCGCCGGCGCCTGAACCGCCATCCGGTCCATTGTAGTTTTTAAAGGCCTTCATGATAGCACAATCCTTCCACAGGTGAGTCACTGGCTTCTCTCTGGAGCCGTGTCTCGGGCAAGGTTCGTTCAATAGCTGCTCCAGAGAAGGTCCTGACCCGCCGCCTCGGGGAGGGGGCCTCCCCTTGCGCCGCTGGTTATTACCTTGAGAGTTGGTGTTGGCCACAAACTCTAGGTTGCCATCGGCCTTACGCTTGCCTCCTCCTTGGTACCCCGGGTTAAACGGAGGACCCTTGCCGTTGCCATTCTTCTTTCCCTTCCCTGCCCTTTCATCATCTGAAGGGGGATCCTTGGTACCATCGGAATCGGCGTACTTGACAAGAGCCGCCATTAGGGTACCCATGTCGGTGCAGTCGCGCTTGAGCCGCCCAAGCTTCATCTTAAGAGGCACAAAGCGACAGTTCTGTTCCAACATTAAGACTGCAGAGCCAGCATCCATCTTATCTGATGAATGTATGATCTCCTTGACCCGGCGAACCCAATGGGTCATGGACTCACCCTCCTGCTGCTTACAGTTAGTCAAATCCACAATTGACATAGACTGCCTGCAGGTATCTTTCAAGTTTTGAATGAACCGGGCCTTCAGCTCAGCCCAAGACCCAATGGAGTTCGGCGGTAATCCTTTCAACCATGTGCGGGCAGTTCCATCTAACATCATGGTGAAATATTTGGCCATGGCCGCCTCACTGACCTCCAGCAATTCCATAGCCATCTCATAACTCTCAATCCAGGCTGCAGGCTGTAAGTCTGCTGTATAGTTAGGCACCTTCCTAGGGCCCTTGAAATCCTTAGGTAGACGTTCATTACGGATGGCTGGTACCAAACAAGGGACTCCCCCAGTCCTGGTAGAAATTCCCACATCAACGGACGTCGTCGGATAAGCCGGGGGGTCTGATAGGCCGTCAATTGAGGCGCCTGCTCCGCCTCTTGCCGTGCTTGAGTTGTTGCGTAGAAGGCTCCATTATGAGCCGGACCATGACCAGGGGGCGGGTCGTGGCGTCGGACATTACTTGAGCCGGTCGCTGAGACCATGTGCCGGCTGTAACTCGGGCTCTGGCCTGGACGAGGGGTTGAGTGGATCCTGTCCCGGCTGTAGGAGTATGCCTCTTGCTGTGCTAGCGCCGTCTGCAGGAGTTCCCTGACCCGGCGGGTTTCGATGGCCGCCGGAGAATCGCCGTCAACTGGGAGAGCCGCCAGTCGTGCTGCTGCAGCCACCATGTTCTCTAGCGGGTTATCATAATGACCCGGGGGTATTGGCACATACTGAGGCGGGGCAGGGGGCACCTGGGGAGGCCCCATCATTCGTGGCTGAATAAGGGGTCCAGACCCGGGCGCAATGACTCCTGGCGGGTTACTAGACCCTGCACCCGGCGTGTTAAAGAGATTGCGCGGATCGTAGACCGGCGGGAGTCGAGACTGGGCCTTCTGATGCCTCCTTCTCATAACCTCGTTGGCCGCGTTCTGGTCCATCGTTAGTTGGACGGACTGCGCCTGAATTAGCTGAGTCCGGGCATCGAGGGCCGCCCGCTCCGCAGCCAGCCTAATTCCTTCCGCTGCGAGATCCTCTTTAGCCTTTATCAGATCTAATTTTAACTGCGCCACCTCCGCATCATGCTGAGCTTGATCCGCCGGGTCGACCGTGGCGGTTAACAGGGCCGTCATCTTGTCCGTGAGATCCATCAGCACCTGGGCCGGAGAAGGCACCGGGTTTCCCGCTCCAGCAGCGGGGTTCTGAATAGGCTGCACACCGGCCATAAAAACTCCAACCTGACTTGGCGGCTCAAAAAGGTCCGGAATACTGTCGCCATCGGAACAACCCATGAGCCTGCTATCTTGGAGTTGGTACAACGAGTTTGATTCATCGGTGGCCGACCCGCCGTCAGAGCCGGCCGCCGCCTCATCACGAGACCCGGAAGGATCAGAGGCCCCTCCATGGATACATCCCACAAAAGCGCGCCTTAAGGCAGGCCGGGCCCGAGCGGGTCGTGCGCGCTGAGCCGTTTCGACGAGATCGGCGCAGAGATCCGGCTCGGGGCCCGGCTCACCAACCTTGCCAATGAAGACATGAATTGCGCCAAAGGGGACCCGGTACCCGTACTCAATTGAGCCGGCGTCGGGGCCCCAGTCCTTGTCGTCGATGTAGAGCTTGCCGCGACGACTCTTGGTCATCCGGCCTACGGCGTATCCCTTGAGCCCTTCGAAGCTGCCCTTCAAGAACTCAAATCCACCGTGCGCTAGCCCCACGGTGGGCGCCAACTGTCGTGGAATTGTCACGGCAGATGTCCTTAAGCTAGGACTTAGTCGTGGAGCCATCGCAACTAGGAAGCTTGAAGGGGTTATGCGGGACAAGGAACACGAGGTTTATACTGGTTCAGCCCCTTACGGTGAAGGTAAAAGCTTACGTCCAGTTCGAGGTGTTATTGATTAGGGTTACGATCGCCAGGGAGCTAAACAGCTATGCCCGGTTCTCGATGAGGTTGTTGTTGCCCCTTAAGCCGCTGCCGGGTCCTCCCTTTATATAGGGAGGCTGACGCCCAGCAGCCCTTAGAGTCCCGGCCGGCTCATAAGAGCGTCCGGCTCGGACTCTAAACAATACTTGCCTTACACTACAAGTCTACTATAACAATGATGATAACTACGGGCTTTAAGCCATATCTGGGTCTCAGCCCATCTCTGGCCCATTATCTTGAAACTTGGCTCCGGGCTTCTGGCAACGACCCTACGAGTAACCCGGCCCCTCCTGGCGGGTGACTCTAAGGTCTATATCCTCAACAACAATGGAACAAAATGAAGATCATTTCATGATGAATATTTCGATATATCATGCACGCAAAACGAAGCAGTATGCAATGAGTTATGGTGCGATCAACAGGGCAACATAAAATGACAGAAGAAAAGACTTAAGAGGAAAATCGGGATCAAGCTCTCTCAGATCTAGGGTTCTTGGCATGGATGCCGAGGCGGGGCGGCTCGCCGGAGATCGAGGAAGGACAACCGGAGCTCGTTGCCGGCGAGGTCGGGGGAGGCGGCACCGGCGGCGAGATCGGCGGGGACGGGCGAGGACGGCGGCACCGGCGACGATGCGGGCGGCGGCGGCCACACGCGCGGCCGGCGACGAGACGGCGAGGAGCGGGAACGGCGGCGGTGGCGGGGAGCCGCGCGGGGCGGAGGCGCGCGCGGGAGGAGGCGCGAAGACGTACGGGCCGCAGGGGCCGGTGGACGGGCCCGACGGGCTTCGGCGGCGGGGGCGGCACGGAGCCATGTGGCGCGGCGATTCGTCCGGCGCCGGGCGGACGTGTCCGGCGCGCGGAGGAAGGGAAGACTAGGGTTTGGACCCGGATTTGGATGAGGAGGACATATTTATAGCTAGGGGAGCTAGGAGACTCCAAATGGAGTGCGGTTTTCGCCCACACGATCGTGATCGAACGACCGAGAGCATGGAGGAGACTTAGATGTGTTATTGGGCTGTTTGGAGGGGGTTTGGCTGCAACACACAAAAGGCCTTTGCGGTTACTCGGTTAACCGTTGGAGCATCAAACGAGCTCCAAATGGAACGAAACTTGACAGGTGGTCTACCGGTGGTATACCAAGGTCACTTGGCAAACCTCGGTCCATTCCGAGAACGTTTAACACCCGCTCACGAAAAGAGACAAGAGGGGTGCGCCGGTGCATGTGGGAGTGTCGGATTGCAAAACGGACAACGGGGAAAATGCTCGGATGCATGAGACGAACACGTATGCAAATGAGATGCGCATGATAACATGATATGAGATGCATGACATGAACAAATTGCAAAACGAAAGACAAAACCCAACACGGAGGGAATATCATAACACATAGCCGAAAATGAAGAGTTGGAATTACAAATATGGAAAGTTACATCCGGGGTGTTACACCAGATCTGGACCGGGGTCGCGACGTCGGCCACCCAGCACCACCACGCTGCCCCGCTGCCAAGGAGCGCCGCCGACACCACGCCTGCCGCCGGACCGCAGCCAAGCAGGGCTGCACTGCCGCCGCCTCCCTGCCCCGGAAAGGGAGCACGCGCGCGCGGGGACAAGAAGGCCCACCGCCGCCGGTACCACCCGGGCCAGCGCCGGGGGCGACCACCGGCGGCGGCGGGGGAAGACGGGGGAGGAGGGGGCCCGCGGGTGAGGAGCTCGAGCTCCGCCCCGGCCACCTCCCGGGGAGGCGGCGTGAGGCGGATCTGGACGGGGAAAGGGGGAGGGCTGAAGGGGACGGAGGCGGGGCGCGAGGCCGGCGGCCGGCGGCGGCGGGAGGGCCGGCGGTCGAGGGAGGAGAGGAGGGGGAACCCTAGCTGCCTAGTCGCGGGAGCTGCCTCATACTGTAACTTTCTTACTGTACTGACTGGCACCCCATGGAGGGACAGAGCACCTCCGTATTGCATCGCAGGAACGAACATCAAACGAGCAGCTGAATGAACGACATTTTGAGCGAATTACTGTCTAAGTGGTCACAGCTTACAAAAACAAACGTACCTTACGGAGTATACGCGTATGTGCATGTCAAGAGTACGACCCCTGATACCCCCATTCAGAACAACATAGTCACCATTTCCCCGTTTGGGAAAATTGAACATCACATCCTGTAAATGTGACAACGATCATAATAGCAAGAACAAAACAGCAGACAGCCAAAGACATTACTTAGCAGTGCTCACCGAACGCATGAACTCCGACTCCACCGTCCTGAAAGCAGCGATTTGTGGATTAGTTCAGACCAAGGAAGGTCCTTCTTTTAACACAAAAAATATTAGTTAAAAATAATACCATATCCTGCCCTGAATCCTGCCTGTACCGTCATCGAAGTCAAACAGAATTTCGTTGGCGCAAAACTTGGAGGTAGTCCACCTTCTGGGCGGTGGCGAGCTCGTATTCTATTCGCCATCGTGTTCGTGCACACCAGAAGGGAGCCAGTCCAGCATTACACCACCCGTCCAATCACGCCCGGGAATCCTCCGGTGGGCGGTTGGGTGGGCGGCCGGGGAACATGCTGCTACCAGAGTGAGAGAGCGTTATTACATCCCTGCACTGAGCAGTCTCTCCTCAACAGCTCACATTCTCCCCCCGAAGCCAAGCCGAATCCCCTTTCTCCCGGAGCCTCACCAATCTCGATCGACGACGCAAGGCTGCCGACCGGCCGGAACCCAGTCGACTCGAGCTCCTTCAACAGTGCGCAGCGCTCGAGCTCGAAGAACATACAGGTATGGATAAAATCCTGTTCATCTCAACACATCCATGGCCGTAGCCCTTGCTTGATTTGCAGATCAGTGGACTAGTCTTCTGATCTGAACCCCAACAAAAATGGTTACGAGCTTGGGCGACAGCTTGGGCGACGCGCCTGCTGCGGTGTGGCAGCCAGCCGTGGCGGGGACGGAGGGCTGGTCTGTGGTCCGGCGCAACGCGAGCGTACTATAGGTGAGCGGCCGGGAGGGCCGCGCCGGCTCACCTGCAGCGGGGGTCGGCGGTCGCCACAACCGCTTCTGGGCGCTGGCGGCGGAGGACTCGGAAGAGGAGGACGAAGGCGGGGAGCTGGATCCGGAGCGGGGCCTGCGCGCGGTGCCGGCAGGGCCGTCGATTGGAGATTTTGTGGCTTTGGCAGCGAAGCAGAGCGGTGTAGCTTCGCGCTCGGGGCGTGGGAGACGCTTCGCGCCGGGCGGCCGTGGCTCCAGATCCATGGCCTCACGCATCTGGCTGCCGTCGCGGGAGTACAGCTCGGGCTCGGGTGCTGGCGGTTCGTCGGGGGCGGCGACGTGTATTCGAGCCAAGGCGGCGGCGAGCCTGATGGTGGAGCAGACGGAGCTGTCCAGGGAGGACTGGCCGTGCCTGCCGGCGCCCCCTGTGGCGGCGGTGGCGGAGGCGGCGGGGGCGCCGTGCGGTCCGGAGACGATGCGCTCGGCACCGGGCCCTAGGGTTGGGCCGGATGGGCCGTTGGTGGGGGCCCTTCCTGGGCTGGCGTCGGGCGCGGGGCTGGATGAGGGTTCTGGGCCTGGGCTGGGGGGACAGGCTGGGGCGTTCTCCGACCCTCCAGTGGGATTAGGACTGGAGACGACCTCGGACCCGCGACCTCAGGTAACCCAACGGCCCAACGCGCCGCGGCCCGGCACTGGCCCGACCACTGGATATAAGTGGGTGAGGAGGGGTTGCCTGGATCCCCGTTTAGGGTTTCCAGCCACCACTCGCGAGGTGCGGCGCCTTGCTCACTCCGCCCGCACGATCCAGATCTGCCCCCATCCTCCCCCCCTTCTCCATTCTTTCGCGGCGGTGGTGATGGGAGATAGGCGTGCGGACAAGCGGCCGATGGAGGTGTCAGATCCGGAGGCGGAACGGCGTAGGGAGCGGGAACTACGTGACAAGGCGAAGCGAGTGATGCGCGAGCGTTCGGGTGGCCGCGAAGCCAGAGAAGAGCGAGGCGGATCTCGCGACCAGGGCGGGCGTGAGGGGGATTGGGGTCCTCCTCCCCCGTGGTGGATCTAGCAGCAGGAGCGCAAGAAGAAAAAGAAGGTTCAGCAGCGGCGACGAGAGCTTGAGAGGAAGCATGAGCCGCACCCCAACTGTGGTGGGGGCCACGGGGACACAATGGCCAAGAAGCCGCGTGCAGATCCACTGGCGGTGGCGCTGCCCTCTGCACCTAAGGGTACGGCGGAGGAACCCATCCCAATGGAGGTGGCACCGGACGTGGAGTGCTTCAAGTGCGGGCGCCCCGGCCACTTCCAATCCCAGTGCAAGTTCTTGCCCCTTTGTGTGCTCTGCAAGGAAGAAGGGCACACGTCCGCTCACTGTCCGACGAGGGGCCGGCAGCTTCACCTTCAGATCATGGGAAGCGCCATATCTGGGGAAGGATTTTTCTGCCTAGAGTTCGAGGACGCGGACGAGACCGAAGCCCCCATCGATGCTCGCATCAAGAACGCGGCCATCTTATCTGCGGAGCCGGGAAAGCTGAATCTTCGGATCCTCAAACAAGAACTGAAGCACATGGTGACTGGAGACTGGGATTGGCAGGTAACACAACTGGGTGATGACGACTTCGTGGTGGTCTTTCCTTCTGCAGATCTGTTACACATGGCGAAGTCTAGTGGTAAGTTGTTTCTGTCCATCAATGACATCACTGCGCGGGTGCGCGACATGTTACACGAGGAGGTCCAGCCCATGGTGATGCCGGAGACTTGGGTGTGGCTCCATGGCATCCCAAAGAAACATAGGCGTGAAGATCGCATCAGGGAGGGGTTCCGGATGCTGGGCCGGCCAATTGTGGTCGATGAACTTTCTCAGGTTCGGGCTTGTTCGGATGAAGCTTGCTTGCAAAGCCCCGGAGAAGCTGAATGGTGTCGTCGAGGTGTGGTTCAACCACGAGGGATACCAAATCAAGGTGGAGCGCGAGTCCCTTCCCAAAAGGGGTGGTGAGCGGGCCGTGCTGGGAGCAGGCCCTGCCAACCCTCCTGACAAGGACGCGAATCCGGGCGCTCGGACGCTGGGCATGGAAAACACGGCAGGGCCGAACCAGGCAAGGAACCGCAAGGGTGCGAGGGCGGCCCTCGTGGTGCGGAGAACCAGGATACCAAGATGCAAGACAGGGGAGAGGATCAAGACGACAGCATCCAGGACACGTCCATTGACACGAAAACTTGGGACAAGTTGGGTGCGCTGTCGGCTGAGATTGGTGCCATGGGGGTGGCGACTCAGGACACAGCGATGAGCGGGCCCCCGCTAGCCAGGTCGCTGGAGCTCTCCTTCAACGAGTACGGGACCAACCTTGCCCCGCCCCAGGTGGCGGCGACTCTGACTGGCGCGGGCGGGGTCTCCTCTGCTGCCTCTCTTCCAACCTCTTCCTCTCCAGTGGCCGTGGGGGCGGACTCTGGGTGCGTGGTGATCGAGCCTGCTGACCTTACGCCTGCTCCGCGTCGGGGTTCCAACAGCGGGGACAGGCAACCTAAGAAAACGGCAGGGAGGAAACCGGCGAACAAGCAGGCGACGGTGGTGACGGAGGTGGAGAATTCTGACCTTGGTGGTGAGTTGGGAGCAGCGCTAGGGACGACGGGGACTAACAACAAGGCCAGGCGCACCAAGGCGATCCCGGTGGTGCAGCGCGCCCCTAGCGTTCGGGCCAAGGCCAAGCTCGGCGATCTCTCTTCCTTGGAGAGCGCCAAACTCCGCATCGCCGACAAGAACATGGACGCCGCAGGTAACCCCTTGCCATCTTTCCGCATTCTTAATGCCTTCTCGGATGAACACCTGGTGAGCATTCTAGATGACTGTGGGGTGGAGACCCGAGGGTCGCAGTCCGAAATTATACCACTTGTGCACGCTAGGGAAGAGGCGCAGGCTGCGCTGGCGGCCGCTGCCGTGCGCTGTGCTAGCAACAACGTGTTAGCCATTGTGCCAGTAGAGGCTGGTGACGAGAGAGTGCCCGACGAGGTGACAGCTAGGGAAGCTGGTGTCCTTCCTTCTAATGGCCGAGTGACGGCTAGGAAGAGAGTGGCGAAGGCGGTGACCTCTCGAGGTGTGCGCCTACGTAACAGGGTGATTTAGATGCGATACATGTTCTGGAATATCCGTGGTTGTGGCCACAGTGGTCGGCGCACGCAGCTTAGAGAATACATGGCCAAAGAACATATTGACGTGGTTGCGCTACAAGAGACGATTAAATCTGATTTTACCTTCAGAGAATTGCTTGCTTATGATCCTCTACAACGTTTTGTTTGGCATTGGGTTCCCTCTGTCGGTCATTCTGGTGGCATTCTGTTGGGTTGTAATAAGGATGTATGTGATGTTCTGCATTGGGATGTTGGTGTTTTCCTTTTATCTGCTACTATTAAACATCGTGTTTCTGGTTTGTCGTGGGTGGTCGTTTGTGTCTATGGGTCGGCCGACCACTCCAGATCGCCAGCGTTCCTGTTAGAACTGACCAACCTGGTTGGGGCCAAAAGGGCAATCAACCTCCTTGTGGTGGTAGGGGGCGACTTTAACTTAATTCGCTCGGGGGTGGATAAGAATAATGCTAATATTGACTGGACGAGGGTGTCCTTATTCAATAATGCCATTGCGGCAACAGCATTGCGGGAAGCAGCACGGACTGGTGCCAGATATACCTGGACTAACAAGCAAATGCAGCCGGTCCGTAGCGTGCTGGATAGGGTCTTCTTTACACCGGAATGGGAGGTACTGTTCCCCATGTGCTCCCTCGTGGCGGAGACGCGCATCGGATCAGACCACGTTCCGCTCATATTTTCCTCAGGGGAGGAGCTCATCCACCGTAGCCCTAGGTTCTACTTCGAAACGGCGTGGTTCGAAGCAGAGGGATTTGCCCAGATGGTGGTAGAGCGTTGGGGCGCGATTTGTTCTCATCTGGGGCCCCAACGCGGCCCAGCAGAGAGCTGGGTCGCGGCTGCTGGCAAGCTGCGTGCCTTCCTGCGAGGGTGGGGCGCCAACCACGGTAGTGAGTCCAAGAAAGAGCGCGCGCGCATAGTTTAGTCTATTGCGTTGTTAGATATGGAGGCAGATCGCCGGCCCTTCTCGGAGGCCGAGTGGGCGCATAGGTACGCATTAGAAAATCAAGTAACGGCGATTTTGCGCGCGGAAGAGGAATATTGGCGACGCAGGGGCGGAGTCAAATGGGTCACGAAAGGAGACGCAAACACAGGATATTTCCATGCCTATGCGAACGGGAGGAAAAGGAAATGCACCATTCTGCATCTCCAATCAGACCAAGGTGTCCTGTTGGCGCAGGACCAAATCATGGCTCATATCTACGAGTTTTTCATAGGCCTTTTGGGGACGGCCGTTGAAAAACCTTTACGCCTGCGCGGTGATTTGTGGGATACCGCGGAGCGTGTCTCGCAGGAAGAGAATGATAGGTTAGCCCTTGCTTTCCTTCCTGAGGAAATAGACCAGGCCTTACACGGCATGAAAACGAGCACGGCGCCTGGGTCGGACGGGTGGCCGGTGGAGTTCTTTAAGCAGTTTTGGCCCTGCCTTAAGCACTTGTTTTACGATATTGTCAACGGCTTCGCTTTAGGCACGGTGGACCTTTCCCGGTTGAACTATGGAGCCATTAGCCTTATTCCTAAGGTGAAAGGGGCGGATAACATTAAGCTTTTTAGACCCATTACCTTGATCAACGTACCGTTCAAAATTTGTGCGAAAGCGTATGCCTCGCGCTTGGCTCCGGTCGCTCAACGAGTGATTAGCTCTAGTCAAACGGGTTTCCTCAAACACCGCAACATCCTCGAGGGACCAATTGCGCTACAAGAGATCGTTCACGAGTTGAAAAGGACCAAGGCACAGGGAGTGCTACTCAAATTAGATTTCGAGAAAGCGTACGATCGCGTTAACTGGGAGTTCGTGCGAGAAGTCCTCCTCAAAAAAGGTTTTGAGGCAGGATTCGTACATCGCATCATGCACCTCGTGTGTAGTGGGCACACGGCGGTCAATATCAACGGCACAACGGGCAAGTTCTTTCGTAACAAGCGTGGTCTCCGTCAGGGAGACCCAAGCTCCCCGCTCATCTTTAACTTTGTTGCGGATGCCCTAGCGGCCATGATTAATAAAGCAAGGGCAGCGGGACACATTAAAGGGCTCGTAGCTCATCTGATTCCGGGTGGGGTCACGCATCTGCAATACGCAGACGATACGATGCTCTTATTCGAACCCGATGACCACAGCATAGCTACCACCAAGCTACTTCTGCTTGCGTTCGAGATCTTATCAGGGCTTAAGATCAACTTTCTGAAGAGCGAAGTGATCACCATTGGGATGGATGATCTAGCTAGCTCGCGGGTTGCGAATCTACTTAATTGCAAGCTAGGGAGCTTTCCGATTAAATACTTGGGCCTCCCGATATCGACCAAGAAACTTACCATAGCGGAATGGGAACCGCTGTATGGGAAGGTCGCTAACAGAGTGAGCCCTTGGAGGGGTAGGTTTATGTCCTCGGCGGCGAGGCTCATCCTAACCAACTCGAGCTTATCGTCCCTTCCTATATTCACAATGGGGATGTTCCTACTAGCGGATGGGGTTCACACAAGACTCGATACTCCTCGTTCCTGGTTCTTTTGGGAAGGAGCCGGGACCAAGCGCAAGTACCACTTAGTGAAATGGGCAGCGGCGTGTAGGCCAAAAAAATTTGGCGGCCTAGGTATTACGAATTCTAAACTCATGAATGTGGCCCTGCTAACTAAGTGGTGGTGGCGTCTTGCCCAAAACGAGTCGGGGCTCTGGGCAGACATCCTCCGAGCTAAATATTTTCCGGAGGGGAATTTGTTCAAGGCTAAAATCAACGGCTCGGCCTTTTGGAACGGGATCCAAGCGGTTCGACCGGCGTTTTCAGTAGGTGCGCAGTTCCGGGTAAACAACGGCAAGTCCACACGCTTCTGGCTCGACCACTGGTGGGGTCAGGAGCCGTTATGGCAATCTCATCCGGAACTGTACCAATTGGCAACGGACACCAACATCATGGTGGCCGATGCTTTGCGCGTCCAACCTCCAGCCATCTCTTTCATTAGGAATCTAGAGACTAGGGAGGCCGCTAGCTGGGACGCTTTGTCGGCTAACTTGGGAGGGCTGACCCGTAGTAATGGGGCGGACACGATCTCGTGGAAGTTGACCGCTTCTAAGAGATTTACGATCAAGTCCCTATATGACAAGCTATCTGAGGGTACTACGTTAGATATAGCGAGGGGGCTATGGAAGGCTGACATTCCTCTCAAAATCAAGATTTTCCTATGGCAAATGTTTCGCAACCGCTTACGTACGTCGGACAACGTTGCCAAACGAAATGGGCCGGCGGACGGCACGTGCACCACTTGCGGTTTAGGGGAAAACGCGAACCACGTGTTCTTTGGTTGTGTGCTCGCTAGATTTGCGTGGAGTGCGGTGAGAGACGCCTTCAATCAAAATTGGAACCCACAATCTAGCCACGACATGTTGTCTATCTTAACGGCGCAAAGAGGGGCCAATGCTAGGATTGTGTGGAGATGCGTCGGGGCGCTACTTTGGTCCCTCTGGACGGTTCGAAACAAAATTACGATTGAACACAAGTTCCCGGCCCACCCCGCTGATATTATCTTCAAATGCCATATTTTCCTTCAGGTATGGGCACCGCTGGGGAAGAAGCGTGACATCGAGCGCATGAAAGAGACTATGGAGCTGATCAAGACAACCATGATGAAGGCGCGGCAAGGGATGATGGCTGCACCATGAACCTCCTCGTTTTGCTAGCTTTAGCCTTGATGTTTCGCATTTGTGATATCGAACTTGTGGCTGCGATCTCCTTAGCTATATCTTGAGCCATGTGCTCGTTTGACTGTCTTTATTTGGCTTGTAAGACTCTATGTGTGGATTCTGCCTGGTGGCTTTATTAAGTTAAAGCCGGACGCAGCTAGCGTCTATGTTAAAAAAAAAACAGAATTTCGTTGTCCAATTCATGTCGATTTTGCATCACACCAACGAAACGTCCCTTCATAAAGAAATGGCATCGTTATATATTTAAAGTTTCAATTTTGAACTGAACTGAGCAAGCTTATGGTATATGTTTTTCTTACAGTGTTGGTTGGCATCCCATGGAGACTCAGCACACCTCCATATTGCGTTCAAGGAGCGAGCATTGTTATTTGTTTTACCGTCAAAGGAACAAGGTTGTTAGGGAGATCAAGATGTTGCATAAATCCATCAGTTTAGTACGAAGTCGAGCCTAAATGCCAAAGATAAAGTTGATCTTTACCTGAACGTCGCTGCACTGGACAACATCGCCTCGTCCAGCAACAGAACATCACAGGGCAGCATGATGCCCTCTCCAAAATGATCTTCAACCTCAGAAATAATGCTGGATGATCCTCCAATGGTACCTTTTCCATCACCCAGCCCTGCCATCGTACAGAATGCAGCTTGTTCAATTCCGAGGAAAGGGTGCAGCGGTATGTATTCGCGTTTCAAGCAGTCTAACTTAAGGGGTGCAGTAATGGCTACGGGCTGGCACTGCAACCAAATAAATGGCCATCTTGACCACGAACAATTTTGTTTTCCGTGAATTAGATGGCCCTTTCGGATGCATAGCGGGCAGTGGCTAGCATAGTTTGCAAGTTCCCCAATGACTCGTGTTTTTCAACACCAGAACAAATAACATGCTGACAACAGGGACAGCCGGAACCAATGCAGCAGCTTGCAGGAGAAGCAAAAAGGTGCCGAACCTTTGAGACAAAAACTACGAAATGTATGGAACCTTTGAGAGCCAGCAAAGCAACAAAACCTAGACAATAGCTCTTCCCAAAATAGAGCATGGTAGCTGACCATTGCTGGAAAGCAGCTGCCCCAATTCCAGTTATAAGTCTGCCATTTTCAGAACCTAGCTTGCCATTTCGGTCAACAGCCCAGAAAGACACCCCCCCCCCCCCCCCCCTCCACATGCTTTCCTCTTCTGTAAATGTGATCTCCAATAATGCAACAGTTCAGAACCTTATCCATACATAAGTTCGGATCTTGATGCCAACCAAGGGTTCCGATAGCACCTGGTAGGGTATATATATATATATATGTGTGTGTGTGTGTGTGTGTGTGTGTGTGTGGGTATTGTTGGAAGCATTTTATTGTTACACTGGAGACAGTTCCATGGTCAATTCGAAGCAAACAATATCTTATGTATAAACAAAATAAATGGTTGATCTAGACAAAATTTTCACCAGATAAACAATCTCATGTTGATATGGAAGCAAATTTGCTATGAAATAGATGCAAAATGAATTTCTCAAGTGCTATAACGTGTTTCCATATATTGTACTATGTGCTTACATGTCAAGAATACTAGCGAACAACATGCATCAGATGCACCGGTTTCTCGTACTTCAGTGCAGATTTCAAAGTACGTACGATGAAGCAACTAAGGAGGCGGTTATTGCCAAAATAATGTAGATCTAACGTGATTTCTGGGAGTAGTTGACGGGAAACAAATTGCAATTAGCGCGCTGCATGCAAACTGTAGTAACTACTTACACCCACCTCTCCAATCGCACGTTCCAGGATGCATCAATCCAACGGTGGACTACTAGTCTGATGGGAAACTAAATATGAGTAGTCTGATCCATAGAGCTCCCCTATAAGTAACCCCTCTCACCTCATATTTGTTTTTTTTTCTTATGCGTACAGTCAACCGTGCATGTCACCAATCCTCTCATCTTCCCAGTTTGCTTGTACGTGCATCACGTATGATGAGCGAGCTAGGTAGCGTTTTCTTTCTTTGTTGTTTATCATCGAGTGATGGTGCATGATTCGTCGGACTCGTGATATGCATACGACAGTCAGGTTATGTAGGCGCTCTTCTAGTGGCACGAGTTGTTGTTTCATCTGCATGCACCCAGTGTGCATTCGTACACGGATAGATCTGGATCGATCGAACAACATACAACCATACCTTGCATTGCATGGGCTGGAAGGAGCACTATTGAAAAGAAAAAAAAAACAAGCCTAGTTGCGAGTCAATGATGGACTTGCAACTGGGGAAAAGAAATGATCAAGGGCCAAGTTGCATGTCAATGATGGACTTGCAACTGGGATGGAAAAAAGGGTCTGGCCCAATTACGAGTCGTTGGTTGACTTGCAACAACGGCAATAAAATAATCAAGAGCCCAATTGTGAGTTGATAGTTGACTTGCAACTTGGATAAACAAAGGGGCAGACCCAGTTACGAGTCGATGGTTGACTTGCAACTGGGACAAAAAAAAGTCAACCCTAGTTGCGAGTTGACAGTGGACTTGCAACTGAGATGGAAAAAGCTGACCCAGTTGCAAGTTGAGGTTGCACTTGCAACTGATGAAAAAATAAAAGATACGGGCTCAGTTGTGATACAAAGGAAACATCGAGCCAGTTACGAGTCGAATGTGGACTTGCTACTGAAGAAACAAAGGTTGGACCCAGTTGCAAGTTAGTGGACTTGTAACTCGGGCAAAAACGGGTTGGTCCAGTTGCGTGTCAACAATGAACTTGCATTTGAGGCATAAAAAAGTCAGGCCCAGTTGCGACACAAAAGAAACATCAAACCCAGATGCAAGTCGAGGTCGACTTGCAGCTGAAGACAAAAAAAAACGTCGAGTCTAGTTGCGAGTCAAAGATGAACTTGCAACTGCGGAAAAGAAATGATTAAGAGCCGAGTTGCATGTGAATGATGGACTTGCAACTAGGACGAAAAAACAGACACTTGTCCAATTACGAGTCGTTGGTGGACTTGCAACTGCAGCAAAAAAATCAAGAGCCCAATTGCGAGTTGATAGTTGTCCTGCAACTTAGATAACAAAAAGGACGGGCCTAGTTGCGAGTTGGTGGTTGACTTGCAACTGGGACCAAAAAATTCAGCCCCTCGTTGCGAGTCGATGATGGACTTGCAACTGAGGCGGAAAAAAAACTAACCTAGTTGCAAGTTGAGGTAGGACTTGCAACTGATGCCAAAACAAAATCGGGATCAGTGCTGATGCAAAGGAAACATCAAGCCCAGTTACAAGTCGAAGGTGGATTTTGCAACAGGAGAAAAAAGAGGTTGGGCCCACTTGCAATTTAATAGTGAACTTGCAATTAAGGAGAAAAATTGATTGGTTCGATTGGAAGTTGAGGGTGGACTTGCAACTGAGGCAAAAACAACAAAAAACGACCGCACAAAAAAGGTGTCAAACTAATGCAAAACAAAGAGAAAATAGAGAGAGGAAAAGCAGCCGTAGAATAAAGGTGATTAAAAGAACAGCAAGGAGAGCACCCTACCTATTTCGCTCTAGAAAGCAGACCAATAACAAATGACAAGAAAAACCATAAAATGACCAGGAAAAAAAAGAGGGCAAACAAAAATGGTCGACAATGGGACATTGCGACGAGACGGGACACGTGCAACAAAAACTAAGCAAGATCGAATTTGGATCAAAAAATACAACAAATAGATCGGACATACCACAACTTAGATGGGACACTGTTAAAGTGTTCAAATATTATAAAAATACCAATGAATTTAGGAAAATCAAAATTCAAAAAATTGTCACAAATTTAAAATTCACTTATTTTAATAAGTGCTCGCATACTCAAAATATCACAAACTGGAAAATGGAAAAAATAAAAATAAAAAGGAGGAGAAATCAAATTACAAAAAGTTCATAAAATTACAAATTAAAAAATTAAAACAGAAAAGCAAAAAATAAATAAACAAAATGAGAAACAAAAAAAAAAGGCTCGAGGAGAATATGTACGAGAGTTTAACTCATGCGAGGGACACTGCTACACCCGTATTGTACACATGCTTAAAAAAACTCCACCGAGCACGACCTATTTACCAAATTTGTATAACTACTTCTATGTATGTCACATCCGTGCAGGAGGAGGTCAAACGGGCTACAGATCTTTCGGCCCGTTTTGCACCTGTTAGTTTTTTAAATTTTTCTGTACAAAGTATATAAATTATAATAATTATAATCTTAGTAATAAAGATAACTAATGAATATTTGTTTTTATAAATATTTTACGTAAAACAGAATAAATTATTTTGGCATATTGTTCACATATTAATATAAAATACTCATATATTTAAATAATATTTATGAATTATAGAAATGTTTGCATAATTTATAATAAAAATATTCTTAATTTGTAATTTAAACTGTTCATATGAATATTCATTTTGTATAATTTAAATATGAGCCACGGTTGTATAATATGGAGTATTTATGTACTCATTAAACATTTTATAATTTTTACTAAATGTCTACTTTTTATATCATACACGGATGTATATTTAAATGTTATTTGTACCACACAAATATTTGAACATAACTTTTCTTAATTCCGTTTTACAAATAATTTTTAAAAAGGAACAGATGTAGAATGGGTCGTACTATCTGCGGCCCATATAAGCTCCGGATGCGGTTAGGTTAATATCTATACGGTTGTTATCGCTAATTTTTTTAAAATAATACATTTTTTATTAAATTACAGAAATATTACGCTGAAAAAATAATTTTCAAAAATAATACACCGTCGGCCCGTTGCAGGCCGACTGAGCCTAGTCAGCCCACAGCAGGCCGACTGGTGGCCCATCTGGTTGCTGCTGGCCGATTGGGCTGTCGGCCACTAGATCAAGTCCAGTCGGCCTGCAGTTGGCCGACAGGGTCCAGTCGGCCTGCAGTTGGCCGACAAGGACTAATTGGCCTGCTGTGGGCCGACTGGTGCATGCCACCATTTTTTTTCCCGAACGATCCCTGGTTTTTTTGTAAAACTATGACGTATTCCGCACAACCCTTTCCCGCCATATGTTCGCGCCAACTATTTCCCGCCACCCGTTTCCCGCCACCCATTACCCGCCAACCCTTTCCCGCCATACCGCAGTCGTTCTTTCCCGCCATTTTCTCCTCTCTACCTATAAAACCCCCTTCAGACGGAGGTGGATAAGCATTGCAGTGTAGTGTAGTTGAGATGTCCCATTATCCTTTCGATCGTAGTTTTCACCCTGGGATGAGCAGGACTCTTCTGAGGCTAGCTACCGATTTCAGGATGGATAATAGGATAGTTCCATGGGACGAACTCACCGGTAGTGACACCATAATGAATGAGTTGGCTCACCAATTACGTAGGTCTGGGTGGCCTGAAAGGACCTATGAGGAGGTACGTAAAGAACTTCTTAGGTTGCATGACAGGTGGAAGAAGGTAGTGGTGCCGAAGAGTGAAACTTTTAGAAGGATTGCAGCAAATAATCCATGTTTATGGACTGAGGAGAGCGAGGACGAAGATGATATCTTCATGCCGCCGCTTCTGGGTTCTGCATCGTCGAAGGGCAAGAGTTCTTCATCATCGAAGGGCAATGTTTCTGCATCGTCGAAGGGCAAGAGTTCTTCATCGTCGAAGGGCAAGAGTTCTGCATCGATCGAGGATGACGATGATGACTTCATGTAGTTTTTATGCTGTATGTTGTGAGTTCAGTTACGTACCATTTAATTTAGATGTAGTTCTATCTAGTTGTTTGTAATGTCTCGTTGTATGAGTATTATGTTCTATCTAAATATGATCTTGTAGTTCGGATAACAGAGAACTAAAATAGAGTAGGCATATGTCTCGTACATAAGTACATAGTCATTTGTCTCATACATAGAATAGACATAAGTCTCACACAGAAATAGATGGTAATGTCTCTACTGATAGATAGAAGCGTCAGTGACGACGTCTGGCCTGGCGGGGAGGCGGATCTGGAAGCGGCGACCATCCCAACCTGTCGGGTGCCCTAATGTGACGAGGAGGAATCTCAGACTCTCCCTGGTCATGCTGTGTATCCTGTGTGGGGCCTGGTGGAGGAGTCGAAAACATGTTCATCCACTGGATGTGCTGCGACATCTAAGCCTGTATGTTCTCCTCGGGATGTTGATCACTCCCCCACGTATCATGTGATGCCGACATAGACGCCTGATATCCGTAGGCTCCTACGCGATGGAACGTTTCATCATGAAGAATGAGGTCGCGTCAATTAATATTGAAAACAATAAATATGAAGACACATACCTGCTAGCTGTGACGTCTGCTCTGGCTCAAACACGAAACTGGACGAGGGACCGTGCTGCTGTGGTTGTGGAGATAACACGAAGCTCGACGAGGGACCGTGTTGCTGTGGCTGTGGAGAAAACACGAAGCTCGACGTGGGACCATAGTGCTGCGGGTGCCACGTAGAACTGCCAGGTTGGTCAGGACGGGGTGGCCTGGTTGTCGGCTGATGTGCTAGACGTGGACGTGGTTGATGTCGGTGCATGGAGTGACGCGGCTGCTCCTGCTGGTGCTGAACAACATCGGTTCTCCGGGTGCACGTGATAGCCTCGTACACAGTCCGTATCTTATTCTGAATTCTTTCCAAGAAGGGCTGTAGCACTGGACGATGCTGAAGAAGAGGTCCAGACGATAGTGATCGTCCAAAGGTGGTCACGTCGTCGTAGAGTTCGCGTGTCAAGGTAGCCTGCAAATTTCCATGACGATTAATAATGTCTGTCTCTTGCACGTCAAAGTATGTAACAACATTACGTAAAGAAAATATATCTTACCGCGTACTGCCTAGAGCCCGAAGTATCATAGCTCGGGTACATATCCGACGGAGTAGGATCCGGTATCTCCTCTGGGTGGGAATACTCAACAATGTGTAACCGTGTTCCGGTCATGTAGCGCCGCAAATAGAGATTGAATTCATCGAGATCGAAATTGTGATTCTCGTGCCATAGATTTGTGTTTGCTGTCTCCCATTCTATAACATACGGCTCTAGTCTAACTAGCCAGTCAGCAGTTGTCCTGGTCCCTTCCTTGTCGTCCTAAAATTGTGGTGTGTGTTCAACAATTACCTAAAGCTTCGAATGGAGTACTATGAAAGATAATGCAACATTGAAAAACTGGTTAATACCTGTGGATGTGTGCTGGCACCGGGTTCTCTATAGGGGGAGGTAGCTCCAACTGCAGAAGACCAAATTGCCTCATAACCCTCTGTTGTGCCATCTCCTCGACGAAGACATCGAAGATGATCTTAGATTTTGTCATCCAGTAATCTCGGTCCCTTGTGCATAGCACAGACATACCACCAGGGTATTTCGCTTGTATGGCTGCTTCCGTGTAGGGCTGCCAGATGACCCCGGTGTACGCATCGAAATGCTCGTTCAATGCTGTGTATGCCTTCCTGGTCTGATCACTAGCAAATCGTCTCTGCAGAGAAGAAAAATTAGTAGCCGCTAGCATCGAACTATCTCTTGTGGAGAAAAAAGTTGCATTAAACTACAACACGGTGCATACCTCGCGACGTGTCCAACACAGACCGAAAGTAGGCATGTCGATGCCGTCAACATCAAACATGGCGTCTATAGGCTCATGAACACGTACATCTGGTCGCCCTATAGAGAACCTCTCCCACGACCACAGCTGTAGGAATAGAGAGCATCCAAGAAGGGCTGGCTTTCTCGATGTAAGCTGGCAACCGTTGCACATACCTCGGTATGTAGCCGCTAAGACCGCCGAACCCCAACTCCTCTGTCTGATCTGATCCGCCGTCTGAGCGCTCGCTATCTCGAGTGCCATAGGGATGTAGAGCGCGCTAATAGTGGTGACATGGTTCTCCGTGAACATCACCTTGCCGAAAAGCCACAATAAGTAGGCCTCCAGGCTCCGAGTGATCTGTTCCGCAGTCAACGGCGCCCGGAAGTTCTGGATCTGCATTAAGCGAAGAGAAAGTTTTAGTAAGCCGCAATTATTTTCTGTAAAACTGTATGCACGATAACTTGAAGATAATAGGTAGGGGAAATTACCCGGAAATTTAGCAACCACTCATACTTAGGTCCGTGATGCTCCCATACCGGATCCGGAGCATCCGGAAAAACACCATGAAAACGTTGTGTAAGAGCTCGCTCCCAACCAGCCGGTGCGTCCAACGGTCCTACGGCATGACCTGCCAACGGTAGTCCGAGCAAAAGTGACACATCCTCCAGAGTAGGAGCCATCTCTCCCCATCTGAAGTGAAACGTGTGGGTCTCTGGCCTCCAACGGTCCACTAAGCAACTCAGCAAAGACCCATCGATGGTGAGGCGTTTCTCACCCGGGATAGACTCAACCAGACGCGCGAAAGGTAAAAGGCCGGCCCATTTCAACCTTCATCAGAGAACATTTCAGTTAGTGTCTCCCATTTCAACCATTAATATGCATGTCAGTGTGCAAATTAATAAAGCATGTACTGCTGAAGCCATCCTGAGTGTATCTTCCAGTTTTCCTTAGGAGTGCGAGTGACCAGAGGCTCAAGCTTGCGCTCATACCATATCGCAGCACGATGACCCCTATCAATGTCCCCATTCAGCAACCACAATCCCGACATTCCTGCACATACAAAATTCAGAACATAGTGTCACACTTAATACAAATCTCCTCTCAAGCGCCGCATGCATACAAATTCAGAACATAGTGTCACACTTAATAAAAATTCAGAACATAGTGTCACACTTATTACAAATTCAGAATATAGTGCCACACTTAATAAAAATTCAGAACATAGTGCCACACTTAATACAAATTCAGAACATAGTGCCACACTTAATACAAATTTAGAACATAGTGCCACACTTAATACAAATTCAGAACATAGTGCCACACTTAATACAAATTCAGAACATACTACTGCTAGCTTAGCTTCTTCCTCTCGCCCTTACTCCTCTACTGCCTCTACCTCCTCTTCTTCCCCGGTTGCCTCGTCCACGCCCAGTGACGAAAGTGGGACAATTAGTGTCCCTATGGCCAAATTCATTGCATAGAATGCATTGCCTAGTCGGACCTCCTGCTTCAGATTCATCCATATCATTTCGGATGCGCTGACACTGCCGTCTGCCTCTACTTGTACGCATATGCTCTGGGTTTGGAATGTAACGCCTTTCGGCGGGGTTGACGCTGTTGAAATTACCCATTGATCGAAAACCCATCAGCTCACCTGTCCAGGTATTGAGGACAGACTCTTTCAGAAAAAATGGAGACACAAACGATATTGCGTCCATTCCAAGCTGCCCGCAAGCAGCAAGTACATGTGAGTAAGGTAGGTGAAGCAATTTCGGTTTATTGCATGTGCACTCACACGTTGGCCAGGCTTCATTGCCAATTTTCACCTCATGCGTCCTCAACTCATTTGCACATCCGAATTTGTTGTTGGCTAAGCGGACCTCAAACCTTCTTTCTTGATTACCGATGGCGACTACAGAGTGTGACCTAGCTTTTTTGCATCTTGTTGTCCATGTACTCCGTGACTCTTTCACAGTACCGTGTATTTGGGTTGTTCAAGATATGCTGCTCTGCTTTTTGACGTCTATCTCTGAAATACTTGACGGTGCCATAGAAAATACCCTCAACGATGGCTGTAAGTGGCAATGCCCGGTTTCCTCTGAGGACAAAGTTGTATGTTTCCGCGAGGTTCGTTGTCATGACACCGTACCTTGCTCCATGTGTGTCATGTAGCAAAGACCACCTCTCCAGAGGCTCATGCTCTATCCACTGCTCGAAGGTTTTAATCGACCTCCCGAGCCTTCTCCTAGTACCAGGTGGGTCAAAGCCTGGCAGGTCACATAGCCCAACAGGCTCCTCCTCCACGGCCGTTGTTCCTGTTGCCAACTGTGCAGCTACTGCTTCAACATGTGCCCTCACCACTGCATCTCTTGCAGCTTTCCTGTCCCTCACGTGTCTCTGCGTGCACACATTAAGTCTGTCGCGTATCAAATTGTACCTCCATAACTGGTTCTGCCTGCAGAGTTTTTTGAACAGATTCATCAGGTTCTTATTTCTAAACTGCGAGAAGAAATTAGCCCCCGGATGGCGCATGCACCAACGGCTCTGCAAGTCCTGCCATGGAACTTGTTCCTCAGGGCCTGGGTTTGTCAGTGTCCTTATCGCACTGAGTATACCTACATGCCTGTCATGAAGGATGCACACATTGGGCTTCTCCTTCACAACTGATATTTTCAACTGCCTCAAGAACCATGTCCAACTTTCAATGTTCTCTGTAACGCCCGGATAATCAAGCTACAGTAATCCCACGCTAATGGTGCCACGTCACCACAGTTACTGTTGCTAATCTACCGTTAGGTCAAACCGTTTCAAAATTCAAATTCAAATTAATATTAACAATAAAAGTTTTTCAAAATTGAAACAAAATGTTCGGTGGGTGCCGAATATTACAAGGGTAATTATAGTAAAGAAAACATATTTTTATAAAATGCCTAAATAATTTAAATTGAATTGAAACAGAAAATAAAATAAATAAAAGGAAAAAGTGAAATTTAAAACAAAAGACCCCCCCTCTCTCTATTGGACCAGACGGCCCAACTCACCACCGGCCGGCCCATCCAGCCGGCCTGGCCCACCTCGCTCGGTCGCTCCCTCCCCCTTCCCTGTTCCCCCGACCGGGGTCGGAACAGGGGCACGTCCCCGCCGCACCCCCTCGCCGGCGACGGGGGAGGATAAGGCCGCCACGCTCCGCCCCTCGATCACGCCTCCCAATCGCCCCCACTCTCGCCCTCGGTTCCTGCGCCTCTCCCTCCTCCCTCGGATCCACCTCGCCCTCTCCTTCCCCTTCGCATCCGAACGCCACCGCCGCCATGCCTCCGGCCTAGCCACGGCCACCGTGCCCACCAAACCGCCCCACCGTGTCTCCAAGGGCCGCCGTCACCCGCTGCTTCGACTGGTGCAGCCCGTTGGAGACCGGAGCCACCGCAACGCCCCCCTCCCCGACGTCGCCGTCTTCCTCCTCTGCTCCGACAAGCTCCGCCGCCGCTCTTCACCAACTCTGGCCGCGCCCCTGCAGCTACTAAACCCCCAAGGGCCACCGTGTGCACCGCTCGCTGAGCCCCTGCTTCCTCCTCTCTCTCTCTCTCTCGTGCGCCCTAGCTAGTTGCCGCCGAAGCGCCCGAACGCAGCGCCGCGGAGCTCGTCGCCGACGAGTCTTCGGTGACCAAATGGACACGGGCGTGTTGCCATTGAACTCGCCGCGTCGAGTAGGGCCCGACTAGCCCTCCCGTTTGCCCATTAACGCGTGGCACCGCCGTTCCCTCTCGCGGCCGAACGCCGGCGTCCGCCGCGCCACTCGTCGCCGTCGCTACACAGCCTCTCCGGCCACGGTGTCGCTACCGTTCGGCGCGGCTTCGTCTCTGCGTTCGAACGCGCCCAGCCCCGCAGCCTCGCCATCAAACTCACCCGAGCCCCGGCGTCCGCCTCGCTCGTCGCCGGCGACGCTGCGGCCCTCCTCCGACCAAGCCACCACCTCCATTCAATGTGCCACGACGCGGGCCTTCGAATGAGCCTAGCCCCACTCCTCCCCGAGCCCCGTAGCGCGATTCCGGCCAACTCCGGCGAGGGGCCGCCTCTGTTTTGGTCGCCGGAGTCGCTCCGGCACCGGCCGCCGACGTGGCTGGCCTGGGGCCACCCCAGAGCCACTGCCAGTGGGTCCCAGTTGACTAGGTTGACCCAGTCAACTGCTGACTGGGCAGGCCCCGGCCACTGACGTGCGGGCCCCACCGCTTAATCCTGTAATTAAAACTAATTAGTTTAGTTGATTAGACAATGACAGGTGGGGTCCAGTAGTTAACTAATCTAAATTTAGTTAGTTTAATCTTCTGTTAGTCCACTGTCTATGACAGGTAGGACCCACTGGTCAGTTTGACCTGGTCAGCCGCTCTGTTGACTGCTGAGGTCATCATTACGTCATGCTGACGTCATATTCCTTTTCTGTTAAATTAAATAATTCCAGAAAATGATTAAATCTTTAGAAAATCATATCTTTTAATCCGTAACTCGGATGGAAATACTTTGTACATGAAAGTTGCTCAGAACGACGGGACGAATCCGGATACGCAGCCTGTTCGTCCACCACACATCCCTAACCTATCGAACTCGCAACTTTCCCCCTCCGGTCCGTCTGTTCGAAATTGCGAAACATCGGGAATACTTTCCCGGATGTTCCCCCCCTTCGCCGGTACCACCTACTGCCGCGTTAGGGCACACCTAGTACCGCTCATTGTCATGTCACGCATCGTCATGCTTATGTTTGCATTGTATTTACTGTTTCTTCCCCCCTCTTCTCTCCGGTAGACTACGAGACCGACGCTGCTGTTGCCCAGTTCGACTACGGAGTTGACGACCCCTCCTACTTGCCAGAGCAACCAGGCAAGCCCCCCCCCCCTTGATCACCAGATATCGCCTATCCTTCTCTATACTGCTTGCATTAGAGTAGTGTAGCATGTTACTGCTTTCCGTTTATCCTATCCTGATGCATAGCCTGTCCTTGCTTCTACTGTTGTTACCTTTACCTGCAATCCTACATGCCTAGTATAGGATGCTAGTTTTCCATCAGTGGCCCTACATTCTTGTCCGTCTGCTATGCTATACTATCGGGCCGTGATCACTTGGGCGGTGATCACGGGTATATACTTATATACTATATACATGACACATGTGATGACTAAAGTCGGGTCGGCTCGTAGGAGTACCCGCAATTGGATCTTTGTGGCGGAGCGGCAGGGCAGGTTGAGACCGCCTAGGTCAGAGGTGGGCCTGGCCCTGGACGGCGTCCGCGGTTACTTCGACATAACACGCTTAACGAGTTCTTGGTATTTGATCTGAGTCTGGCCATTTGGTCTATACGCACTAACCATCTACGTGGGAGTAGTTACGGGTATCCCGGCGTCGTGGTATCAGCCGAAGCCTTCATGACGTCAGCGACTGAGTGGCGCGCGCCGGATTGGACTGGAACGCCACTAGGCTAGGTCTGCTTCCGGCCGCGTACGCAACGTGCAGGTGTGCAATGGGCGATGGGCCCAGACCCCTGCGCGCATAGGAGTTAGACCGGCGTGCTGACCTCTCTGTTGTGCTTAGGTGGGGCTGCGACGTGTTGATCTTACGAGGCCGGGCATGACCCAGAAAAGTGTGTCCGGCCAAATGGGATCGAGCGTGTTGGGTTATGTGGTGCACCCCTGCAGGGAAGTTTATCTATTCGAATAGCCGTGTCCCTCGGTAAAAGGACAACCCGGAGTTGTACCTTGACTTTATGACAACTAGAACCGGATATTGAATAAAATACACCCTTCCAAGTGCCAGATACAACCCGGTGATCGCTCTCTAACAGGGCGACGAGGAGGGGATCGCCGGGTAGGATTATGTTATGCGATGCTACTTGGAGGACTTCAATCTACTCTCTTCTACATGCTGCAAGATGGAGATGGCCAGAAGCGTAGTCTTCGACAGGAATAGCTATCCCCCTCTTATTCTGGCATTCTACAGTTCAGTCCACCGATATGGCCCTTTACACATATACCCATGCATATGTAGTGTAGCTCCTTGCTTGCGAGTACTTTGGATGAGTACTCACGGTTGCTTCTCTCCCTCTTTTCCCCCTTTCCTTTCTATCTGGTTGTCGTAACTAGATGCTGGAGTCCAGGAGCCAGACGCCACCGTCGACGACGACACCTACGACACTGGAGGTGCCTACTACTACGTGCAGCCCGCTGACGACGACCAGGAGTAGTTAGGAGGATCCCAGGCAGGAGGCCTGCGCCTCGTTCGATCTGTATCCCAGTTTGTGCTAGCCTTCTTAAGGCAAACTTGTTTAACTTGTGTCTGTACTCAGATATTGTTGCTTCCGCTGACTCGTCTGTGATCGAGCACTTGTATTCGAGCCCTCGAGTCCCCTGGCTTGTATTATGATGCTTGTATGACTTATTTATGTTTTAGAGTTGTGTTGTGATATCTTCCCGTGAGTCCCTGATCTTGATCGTACACATTTGCGTGCATGATTAGTGTACGGTCAAATCGGGGGCGCCACAAGTTGGTATCAGAGCCGACTGCCTGTAGGAATCCCCCTTTCCACACTCCTTGGCCGAAGTCGAGTCTAGACATTACAAAACTTTTACTAACATGGATGTGTGTCTTATGGGCCCACGTCGCCATTGGGTGGTACTAGGATCTTTTACTCCTCGACCTTTACTCTGGGACTCTGAACTCTCTTCTACTCGGGTTAAACGAATTTGCTAACTCTAACACTAGGATCCCGTGACCGCATTCACCCCAAAGTTGGATAAGCCATAGTTGTTTCTTAGAATAGTATTTTGAACAATTCACACACTGTCATTTGACTCCTTTGAAACGTCTTTGCTTTCAGATGGAACCCATGAGGCAGGTCGTGCGCCACACGACGGTCATTGGTGCCTCGGGATCACCGGCTGTGCTAGCTGAGATGATGACCTATCGGGGTTATCGCTGGCACCCTGAGTACACCGTCTACGAGGAGTACCAGGACTTTAACCAGGAGCAGTACCGTGCCATCGTCCACCTCTACTCGCGGGAGTATGACTCCACTACTGTGCTGCACACCGCTCATGGTGTTGGTGTGACCATCGATATGGCTGTCCACGATGCTGCCTATGCTGCTCTGACACGTCTTCGTGGAGAGTTTCGGGAGTTGGACACCTCCCCTTTCAGGCACATTGCTATCGCATCTGATGTTGGTGCGGAGGGATACTATACTGCTGCCTACTCCACTGTCACCCGAGAGCCCTTCTACCATCAGAACCTGGTTCTGCATGCTGATGGGCTGGATCGAGCTAACCGAGCTCTTCGCCACGAGATGTACACCACCCGTCAGCACCTTTACCGTGCTCTGACGCTGCTGCACCCCTTTGTCCGATCTGGACAGCTACCGCGTACTGCGATCTACCCAGCCAGGACCGTGATGCCCCACGGTGTCGGTTGGCCAGAGGTGGGAGGCTACTCTCCCGCACTTGGTCCTCTTCTGCCACCTGAGCGTCGGGCGCTACACCTGATTATCCGCGGCCCCCAGTCTGCTGACGTGGAGGGCTATCCGTTGCCTCACTACCAGCTGTCGGGCTACGATTACCTCCACAGTTCCTCCTGGGACTGATGTAGTCTTGCTTATTAGTATTGGCTGCATTTGCCGCGAGCCTGTGAGCCGCCTATGTTGTTTTAGTCTATGTACTGAACTCTGCGTACTGAACTCTATGCATGACCCCTTTTGTAAGTTATGCCGACTACTATGTAGTAGCTATCGTGCTCCTTTCATTATGCATGTTTCATCATGAATGATTCTTGTCTTTGCAAATTTTCTCAATGCTGAACTACCCCTGTTATATATTAGCAGGATGGTTAGACCAGGTGGTCGTGGTCGTGGTGGCAATGCCCCACCACCACCTGAGTACATGGCTGGTATGATCCAACAGTTCGAACTGAACCGCCAATTCATGGAAAATATGATGGCTCAGTTTCCTCGCCCCAATATGGACCAGCAACCAACCCCAGTGACTCTGCAGGATTTCATGCGCCTGAACCCAACTGTGTACCGCAGCTCAACTCAGCCTTTGGATGCTGATGACTGGCTCCATGACATCACCTATGAGATGGATTCTGCCAATGTAGCCCCTGCCAGCTATGTCAACTTTGCTTCCTTCTTTCTGAAGGGACCCGCAGCTCAATGGTGGGACAGCCACAGGCGTACTCTGCCAGCTGGAACAATCATCACCTGGCCAGACTTCCAAGCTGCTTTCCGTGCCCGCTTCATTCCTTAGGGAGTCATGGACCGGAAGAAGCGTGAGTTCCGCAACCTCACCCAAGGCAACAAAACTGTTGAAGCTTATCAGCGGGAGTTTTTGGACTTGTCTCGCTATGCTGAAGAGGACATTGCAACTGATGCACACAGACAGGAGAAGTTCCGTGATGGCCTTCAAGCTGACATCAAGCTCGCACTTCTAGTGCATGACTTTGCTGATTTCGCCACCTTGGTGAACAAGGCCATCAATGTCGAAACTGGCCTGCAGGAATACCAAAGCTCTCACAGGCGCAACCGTGACACGGGCTCATCTTCGGGCCCGCCCTCACAGAAGCGTAAGATATGGATCCCGAACAGCATGTACCGTCCAAATGCATCTGCCCCAAGGCAGACCTATGCTCCACCTCGTCTGCCTCCACCACCATCTAGGCAGTCAAGACTTCCAGCTCCACCGTCCCAAGCTCCTGTTCCCACTCCCAATAATGGCTTGTGCTTCAGGTGTGGTCAACCAGGACACCGTGCTAGAGAATGCAACCGGAACCAGAATCAACTGGCCCTTCCAGCAACTGGCCGTGGTAACAACCCGCCCCGCAACAACAATGCTAAGTCTTATGGTCGTGCTCATGCCAACCACGTTGATCTCAACGAAGCTCAAGACCAGCCTGCTGCTGTGATGGGTACACTCCTCGTAAATTCAGTACCAGCATCCGTTTTATTTGATACAGGTGCATCGCATTGATTCATGTCAGAAGATTTTGCATACAAGCACGACGTTAAATGTGAGGAGATGAACACCTCGGTATTGGTCAAAAACCCCGTGGGACAGTGTCAAACCTCCCTGGTTGGCATCGATGTCCCCGTGGAAATCGAAGGGCTGGAATTCTATGCCTCTCCCATTATCCTGAAGTCGTCTAACATCGACCTCATTTTGGGGATGGATTGGCTGAAAGCGCATACTGCTTCTATAGTTTGCGCCACTAAGACCGTTCATCTACTTCACCCTTCAGAAGAAATAGTTGCTTACCAAGCTCATCTGGTGCAAAATGCCGAGGCCAGGCTCTATGCATTGAATGCATTGAACGCTGCACCACTCGAGGGCATTGAAAACATTCCCATCGTGCGTGAATTCCTCGACGTCTTTCCTGAAGAACTTCCAGGGATTCCCCCTGCTAGAGCTGTCGAATTCATCATCGCCTTAAAACCAGGCACCACTCCTATAGCCAAGCGACCCTACAAGATGCCGCCGCATGAACTCCTTGAGCTTAAGGAGGAAATCGACAATTCTCTTCGCAAAGGATTCATTCGCCCAAGTTGCTCTCCTTGGGGAGCACCTTCTCTCTTTGTCAAGAAGAAGGATGGGACAAACCGATTAGTTCAAGACTACCGTCCTATAAACCAAGCCACCATTCAGAATAAGTATCCTCTTCCTCGGATCAATGATTTGTATGATCAACTGGCTGGTTCATCAGTGTTCTCTAAGCTCGACTTGAGGCTGGGTTACCACCAGATCCGTGTTCGCGAAGAGGATATCCCAAAGACCGCCTTCGTGACTCGCTATGGTTCATACGAGTACACCGTCATGTCTTTCGGTTTAACCAATGCTCCAGCCACCTTCTCTCGTCTGATGAACTATATATTCATGGATTACCTCGACAAGTTCGTTGTGGTTTATCTGGATGATATCCTGGTATTTTCCAAGAACGAAGAAGAACATGCTGAACATCTTCGACTGGTGCTGGAAAAGCTACGAGAGCATCAACTATATGCCAAGTTCTCCAAATGTGAATTCTGGCTACCGGAAGTAACCTATCTTGGGCATGTCATCTCTAAGGATGGTATTGCCGTCAACCCTGAACGAGTCCAGGCTATCCTTGATTGGACTCCTCCCAAGAACGTTAAGCAAGTCAGAAGTTTTCTCGGTCTCGCCAGCTATTGCCGTCGATTCGTCGAGAACTTCTCCAAGATCGCCAGGCCTCTGACTAACCTGTTGCATAAGGGCGTCAAGTTCCAATGGACAGACAAATGTCAGGAAAGTTTCCAGGCACTCAAAGACAAGTTGACTTCTGCCCCAGTTCTAGCTCCACCTGATACTAAGAAGGACTTTGTCATTTACTGCGACGCTTCCCGTCAAGGATTAGGCTGTGTCCTAATGCAAGACCGCAAAGTGATTGCTTATGCCTCTCGGCAATTGCGCCCTCACAAAGAGAACTATCCAGTTCACGACCTCGAACTTGCTGTTGTCATTCATGCGTTGAAGCAGTGACGACATTACCTTCTCGGTAATCGTTGCGAGATCTTCACTGACCACCAAAGTCTGAAGTATCTGTTTACTCAGCCAGACCTGAACCTCCGTCAGCAGAGATGGATGGAGCTTGTTGCAGACTTTGACTTGGGTATTTCCTATACGCCAGGCAAGGCTAATGTAATGGCTGATGCCTTGAGCCGCAAGTCTTACTGCAACCACCTCCAGGTTCACAAAGTTCAGCCCTCGCTTGTTGAAGAATTCAGGAAGCTGAACCTCCATATTGTTCCTCCGGGTGCACTCGCTCCCCCTCCTAAGGAGTTTGGCAAGGTGAACCTCCACGTTGTTACCCAGGGTTCCCTCAATACCCTAGTTGCTAAACCAGATCTCGTGAGAAGCATCAAAAGGCTACAGAAGTATGACTCTGAAGCCCACAAGATTAAGTGCTACCTCGCAGAAGGAAAGCCCTCATTCTTCACTATTGCTGAAGATGGCACTTTATACTTCAAGGGCCGCCTAGTGGTGCCATGTGCAGAGAAAAACCTGGATATGACTCAGGAAGTTATGAAAGAAGTTCATGATACGCCTCTATGTATCCATCCTGGTAGTACAAAGATGTACCAAGACATCCGTCAGAGATTCTGGTGGTCTAATATGAAGCAAGACATTGCTCGATATGTTGCTGAGTGTGACATTTGCCGTCGTATCAAAGCAGAACATCAAAGACCTGCTGGAACTCTGCAACCTATCTCTATTCCTGAATGGAAATGGGACCATGTTGATATGGACTTCGTCACTGGATTTCCCAAATCACAGAAAGGTAATGATGCTATTCTTGTCGTCATTGACCGGCTTTCCAAAGTTGCACATTTCCTGGCGGTCAAAGAAACGATCACTGCTAGTCAACTGGCAACGCTCTATATGTCCAGGATTGTTTCACTCCACGGTATTCCATTGGTTATCAGCTCAGACCGTGGCAGCTTATTCACTTCAAGATTCTGGGCAAGTTTCCAAGAAGCCATGGGAACTCATCTGTCATTCAGTACTGCATTTCATCCTCAGTCGCAAGGGCAAGTTAAACGCGTCAACCAAGTTCTCGAAGACATGCTTCGAGCTTGTGTTATTTCCTTCGGCAAGAAATGGGAGGAATCTCTCCCGTATGCTGAGTTCTCCTATAATAATAGCTATCAAGCTAGTCTGAAGATGGCCCCCTTCGAAGTGTTATATGGGCGAAAGTGCCGAACCCCTCTGAACTGGTCAGAAACGGGGGAACGTCCACTCTTCGGTCCGGATATTATCCAACATGCCGAAGAACAAGTCCGCATTATTCGTGAGAATCTCAAGGCTGCTCATTCACGTCAGAAGAGTCAGTATGACCGTCATCATAAAGACATGGTCTATCAACCTGGCGAAAAGGCTTATCTTCGAGTCACACCAATGAAGGGTGCTCACCGCTTCGGAATCAAGGGCAAACTAGCTCCTCGCTATATTGGCCCATTCAGTATTCTGGAAAGGCGTGGAAAAGTGGCATACCAACTGGAGCTACCGCCGAACCTTTCTCAGGTTCACGATGTGTTCCATGTGTCACAGCTCCGCCGTTGCTTCAAGGACCCAATCCGAGCTGTGGATCATGAAGTGCTCGAATTGCAGCAGGACCTCTCCTATAAGGAGCATCCGGTCCGCATTCTCGACCAAGCTGAACGCCGCACACGTCAAAAGGCGATCAAGTTCCTCAAAGTCCAGTGGTCGCACCATTCTGAGGATGAAGCCACTTGGGAACGCGAGGATCGCCTGCGTGATGAATACCCCGCACTGTTTCCTTCTACCTCCTAAATCTCGGGACGAGATTTCTTGTAGTGGAGGAGTTTTGTAACGCCCGGATAATCAAGCTACAGTAATCCCACGCTAATGGTGCCACGTCACCACAGTTACTGTTGCTAATCTACCGTTAGGTCAAACCGTTTCAAAATTCAAATTCAAATTAATATTAACAATAAAAGTTTTTCAAAATTGAAACAAAATGTTCGGTGGGTGCCGAATATTACAAGGGTAATTATAGTAAAGAAAACATATTTTTATAAAATGCCTAAATAATTTAAATTGAATTGAAACAGAAAAGAAAATAAATAAAAGGAAAAAGTGAAATTTAAAACAAAAGACCCCCCCTCTCTATTGGACCAGACGACCCAACTCACCACCGGCCGGCCCATCCAGCCGGCCTGGCCCACCTCGCTCGGTCGCTCCCTCCCCTTCCCTATTCCCCCGACCGGGGTCGGAACAGGGGCACGTCCCCGCCGCACCCCCTCGCCGGCGACGGGGGAGGATAAGGCCGCCACGCCCCGCCTCCTCGATCACGCCTCCCACTCGCCCCCACTCTCGCCCTCGGTTCCTGCACCTCTCCCTCCTCCCTCGGATCCACCTCGCCCTCTCCTTCCCCTTCGCATCCGAACGCCACCCCCGCCATGCCTCCGGCCTAGCCACGGCCACCGTGCCCACCTCGCCACCCCACGGTGTCTCCAAGGGCCGCCGTCGCCCGCTGCTTCGACTGGTGCAGCCCGTTGGAGACCGGAGCCACCGCAACGCCCCCCCCGACGTCGTCGTCTTCCTCCTCTGCTCCGACAAGCTCCGCCGCCGCTCTTCGCCAACTCCGGCCGCGCCCCTGCAGCTACTAAACCCCCAAGGGCCACCGTGTGCGCCGCTCGGTGAGCCCCTGCTTCCTCCTCTCTCTCTCTCGTGCGCCCTAGCTAGTTGCCGCCGAAGCGCCCGAACGCAGCACCGTGGAGCTCGTCGCCGACGAGTCTTCGGTGACCAAATGGACACGGGCGTGTTGCCATTGAACTCGCCGCGTCGAGTAGGGCCCGACTAGCCCTCCTGTTTGCCCATTAACGCGTGGGACCGCCGTTCCCTCTCGCGGCCGAACGCCGGCGTCCGCCGCGCCACTCGTCGCCGTCGCTACACAGCCTCTCCGACCACGGTGTCGCTACCGTTCGACGCGGCTTCGTCTCTGCGTTCGAACGCGCCCAGCCCCGCGATGAACCATGCCCCGCAGCCTCGCCATCAAACTCACCCGAGCCCCGGCGTCCGCCCCGCTCGTCGCCGGCGACGCCGCGGCCCTCCTCCGACCAAGCCACCACCTCCATTCAATGCGCCACGGCGCGGGCCTTCGAATGAGCCTAGCCCCACTCCTCCCCGAGCCCCGTAGCGCGATTCCGGCCAACTCCGGCGAGGGGCCGCCTCTGTTTTGGTCGCCGGAGTCGCTCCGGCAGCGGCCGCCGACGTGGCTGGCCTGGGGCCACCCCAGAGCCACTGCCAGTGGGTCCCAGTTGACTAGGTTGACCCAGTCAACTGCTGACTGGGCAGGCCCCGGCCACTGACGTGCGGGCCCCACCGCTTAATCCTGTAATTAAAACTAATTAGTTTAGTTGATTAGACAATGACAGGTGGGGTCCAGTAGTTAACTAATCTAAATTTAGTTAGTTTAATCTTCTGTTAGTCCACTGTCTATGACAGGTAGGACCCACTGGTCAGTTTGACCTGGTCAGCCGCTCTGTTGACTGCTGAGGTCATCATTACGTCATGCTGACGTCATATTCCTTTTCTGTTAAATTAAATAATTTCAGAAAATGATTAAATCTTTAGAAAATCATATCTTTTAATCCGTAACTCGGATGGAAATACTTTGTACATGAAAGTTGCTCAGAACGACGAGACGAATCCGGATACGCAGCCCGTTTGTCCACCACACATCCCTAACGTATCGAACTCGCAACTTTCCCCCTCCGGTCCGTTTGTCCGAAATTGCGAAACATCGGGAATACTTTCCCGGATGTTCCCCCCTTCGCCGGTACCACCTACTGCCGCGTTAGGGCACACCTAGTACCGCTCATTGTCATGTCACGCATCGTCATGCTTATGTTTGCATTGTATTTACTGTTTCTTCCCCCCTCTTCTCTCCGGTAGACTACGAGACCGACGCTGCTGTTGCCCAGTTCGACTACGGAGTTGACGACCCCTCCTACTTGCCAGAGCAACCAGGCAAGCACCCCCCTTGATCACCAGATATCGCCTATTCTTCTCTATACTGCTTGCATTAGAGTAGTGTAGCATGTTACTCCTTTCCGTTTATCCTATCCTGATGCATAGCCTGTCCTTGCTTCTACTGTTGTTACCTTTACCTGCAATCCTACATGCCTAGTATAGGATGCTAGTTTTCCATCAGTGGCCCTACATTCTTGTCCGTCTGCTATGCTATACTATCGGGCCGTGATCACTTGGGCAGTGATCACGGGTATATACTTATATACTATATACATGACACATGTGATGACTAAAGTCGGGTCGGCTCGTAGGAGTACCCGCAATTGGATCTTTGTGGCGGAGCGGCAGGGCAGGTTGAGACCGCCTAGGTCAGAGGTGGGCCTGGCCCTGGACGGCGTCCGCGGTTACTTCGACATAACACGCTTAACGAGTTCATGGTATTTGATCTGAGTCTGGCCATTTGGTCTATATGCACTAACCATCTACGCGGGAGTAGTTATGGGTATCCCGGCGTCGTGGTATCAGCCGAAGCCTTCGTGACGTCAGCGACTGAGTGGCGCGCGCCGGATTGTACTGGAACACCACTAGGCTAGGTCTGCTTCCGGCCGCGTACGCAACGTGCAGGTGTGCAATGGGCGATGGGCCCAGACCCCTGCGCGCATAGGAGTTAGACCGGCGTGCTGACCTCTCTGTTGTGCTTAGGTGGGTGAAAGTGCAAGTATCACTTAGATTATATTTTGGTGTGATGACAATGTGGTTAGTGGAACTAATGTTGGTTGCTAAAGTTTATCTCAGGACATTGGTTCCAAGGTGTCCATTGATGGAGGTGTGCGACCCCCCAGTCCAAAAAGATCAAAGGCGTGGTTACCGGCGACTCGAAGGTTTTTCGTTTTGGTTCGATTTGAGTCGTAGGTAAAACCGCACTATCAAGAGGGGTCTTCGTGGAATTAGTGTCGTGTGGGAATGCCTCCAAGACAGATACACCAGCCCTCCTACACCTCCTCAGATATTCCACTTGTTGTGTGCTTTGCCGTGGTGTCCTATGATGTTTTCATCAGAAATCTTCTGGACACCCCGTGCGCACGGGGTCTCTGACCCCCGTGCGCACGGGGTAGTCAGAATATTTCTGGACACCCCGTGCGCACGAGGCTGACTTGGCCCGTGCGCACGGGGTACCTCGAAACTCACTGGACACCCCGTGCGCACGGGGCTGACTTGGCCCGTGCGCACGGGGTACCTCGCATCTCACTGGACACCCCGTGCGCACGGGGCTGACTTGGCCCGTGCGCACGGGGTCCAACGGGCAGAAATCCCCCCCGGCCAAGAACACTATAAAAGCCCCCTTCTTCCTCCTCCATCCAGGAACCCTAATGTCTTGTTGAGCTCCTCCATTGCTACATCCCATTTTGCTCACTACTCTCAATCCCTCCACCCAATCTTGTTGAAACTTTGGGGATTGGGAGAGCAAGACCCGATCTACACTTTGACCAAACCAAACCGCATTCCCCGCAACATTCATCCACCATGACTTGTTACTCTTGGAGCTTGGGCTCCTAGGCGGTTGGAGGTTCCTCCGGAAGCTTCCTTGCTTGTGGTGTGCTCCGGAGAAGTTTGTAAAGGTGTGGTGGTCGCCTTCAAGACCAACCCCGAGTGATTCGAGGCTCATCCGTTGGGGGTGACTCGAAGGAGATTACGGTGAGCCTTCGGTGGCGTTCCGCAAGCTTTGGCTCCGGCACCGCTCCAAACGGAGAGTAGCTCTTCCCCAAGGAAGAGTGAACTTCGGGATAAAATCCGCGTCCTCGTCTCGCTTGTGGTTATTCCTTTCCCGCACTTTACTTAGCCTTGTATGCTAGTTGGCTTGCTAATTAGTTTGTTGCCTAGCATACTTAGCTTAGAACTTGCTTGTCATATAGGTTGTGTTCACCTAGTTGCATATCTAGTGAACCCTTTTTTATCCGCTAAGCCTTAAAATTGACAAGAAAGAGTAAAATTTGTAGTCTCCTATTCACCCCCCCCCCCTCTAGTCGACCGTATCGATCCTTTCAATTGGTATCAGAGCCTCGTGCTCTAATATAAGGTTTTACAACCTTAGAGGATATGGCCGATCTAGGGAATGAGGGAGGTGTCGCACCACTTGCGGAGGATGGTCAAAACCTACCCCCCGCCGCGACCGACGCACTTGTTGCTCCGGCCGTTGCTCCCGTCGCCCCCATTAACCTGGGTGCCCCGTTGACCGTGGCCGATATTCTTTCAATGTTTGCGGACCTCAAAGCTTCTATGTTGAAAGAAGTTCACTCCTCGGTCAAGGAGGAAATTGATGCTCGCTTAAAGCCCTCGACATCCGCCTCAAACTCATTTGATCCAAATGCGGTTCATGATGCGGATGATTCGAGAGAACCTCTTGCATCCCCGGCTCGCACTCAAGTTCCCAAGTACAATGCCGTGGAACCATTTTACTCACCACAACCCTTGCAGCACCCTCGCATTAATCCTGTGGGGCCTCCGCCCCCTTTGAAAGCTAACGCGTTTGCTAAGTGGAAGCTAGATATGGAGTCTCATATTCGCAGTGCATCTACACAACTATGGTGGATTGTGGTCAATGGTTTCAACCCCAAGGATCCCATGAATCTCACTCCAAGAGAAGTAGTTGATGATCAACTCAATGCTACCGCCCACCACATGTTGCGCACCGCGGTGACCGATGACTATAGTGACTCCATTGCTCTCCTCAAGACCGCCAAGGAAATTTGGGATTGCCTTGAGGAGGCCCTCGAAGGTGATGAAGCAATTCGAAGATCTCGGTTGGCTTTGCTCAAGCAAGAAGTCAACCTATTTGTGAGAAATGAGGGTGAGTCCGCGGAAGAGGTATATCGAAGGTTGAAGTCTCTTGTGCTCAATTTGAGAACCTTTGGGTGCACTTGGGGGAATGATGATTTCATTAAGGACAAGTTCATTGATGCTATGGTTCTCACGGAACATACCATGGTGATGATGATACATCAACGCCCGGACTATCAAAAGTTGACCGCGGCACAAGTTGTATCCACCTTCTCAACTCATGTTCTTTTGGAGACCAAGTCCAAGAAGACCTTTGCCATAGCTCAAGCCACCAAGAACTCAAATCTTGCATTGAAGGCCAAGAAAGTAGTTGCCCAACCCTCAAGGGATGAAGAAGTTGTTGAAGAGACTTGTGAGGAAGATGTTGACACCTCATGCCCGGCAAATGACTTTGCGGAAGACTTGGCTCTCTTGGTCAAGAAATATTCTAGGACCATGGCAAACAAAGGGAAGAATCTGCAAGGAAGATCCTTTGGACGAAGAAAATGCTATAATTGTGATAGCCCAAGACATTTTGTGCATGATTGTCCTTATGAGAGACGTGAAGACAAGTCCGAGAAGCTTGTGCTCAAGAAGAAGAAGTTCACCAAGTTTTCCAAGAGGAAAGATGACGAGGCTCTTGTTCATGAGGAGTACATGTCCGGAGATGAAGATGACGGTGATGATGATTATGTGGGCACGGTCGCCATTGCCATGCATGCCACTACCTCCTCCTCCACCACCGGCCTCTTCGACTCTCCCAACGAGGACAAGCCATTCACTCATCATTGCCTCATGGCCAAAGAGGTAAAAACAAAGTCCAACTCTCAAAAACCCTTCATCCACACTCCCAATGTTTCATGTGAGATAGTGGAGGATGAGTGTGATGATGGTGTGGATAATGATGAGGAATCCTTGATGGCTTTCATGAACACTCTTCATGGTGAAGCTCGTGCTCGTTTTAGTGATCTCCTTAAATCACTCGCCAAACGCGATGATTTTATTGAGAACGTCAAAAACCTCCTCATAGAGGAAAAAGAGAGAGTCGAACTCCTCAAGCATGAGCTATATGAAGAGAGTGTCATGAGAGCATCACTTGAGGAAGCCTTGACTTCTCATAAAATTGACTTCGTTAAAACCGATGATGCGTTGCAACTTGCTCTTGAGAACAATGATGCCCTTAAAGTAAGGGTTGAAAAGCTTCTAGTTGATCACACGAGACTTGTTGAGGAACATGAGCTCCTTGTGACTAGTTCCAAGGTTGTCAAAGGTGACCTCATTGCCCTCACCGAGTCGTATGCTCAACTTAAAGCTACAACCATTAAGGCTCTTACTTCCGTCCCTCATATTGATTTAAATGATGAATCTTGTACGGCTAACTTTGCTCATGATTGCACCTCTCTCTAAGAGGAGAATAAGAAGTTAAAAGCCCAAATTGAGAAAGGGCTTGTGTCGTGCATTCAAGGGGAGAAAAACCTCAATGATCTCTTGAGCAACCAAAAGGAGTGTGTTGCCAAGGAGGGAATTGGGTTTGACCCCTCTTCTAAGAAGAAGAAGACCAAGAAGAAGAGCAACAAGAAGAAGATCGGTCCTACTTCTCCTCCCCAACAAAAGATAGCATTTGTTCATGAAGGACACAAGGAGAAGGAGAAGGAAAAAGGGAATGTCGGGGATGGCAAGGTCACTAGGGACAAGGCCATTCCCAAAGAGTTTGCCGGCAAGAACAACCCATCTTATGTCCTCATGAGAGGAAATGATGGTCATACCTTTGCTAAATTTGTTGGCACTAACTATGATGATTATGCTTGGACTATTTGGGTTCCTAAGACCCTTATTGCTAACTCTCTAGGACCCATTGCAAAATGGGGACCTAAAATCAAAGCTTGATTCTTGTAGGACTATACCTCCGGTGGAACACAATGGGTGATCGATAGTGGTTGCACCAATCATATGACCGGAGAGAGGGAGATGCTTGTGGAGTTCATTGATTCGGTCAAGGCCACTTCAAACATCTATTTTGGTGACAATAGAAAGGGCAAGATCGTCCTTGTAGTGCGTGCATTGCCGGAAAACTTCATGAAAAAGCTCATAAGGTGTCAACTATCATTACCACTTTGAGGCCTCTCGAGCTCATTCACTTGGATCTCTTTGGGCCTCCATCTTATGATAGTTTGGGAGGGAGGAGGTATTGCCTTGTCATTGTCGATGACTATATAAGATATACATGGGTGTTCTTCCTCAAGACTAAAGATGAAACTCAAGACACCTTCATCAACTTTGCCAAAGAAGCTCAACGTCAACATAATTGTGAGATCAAGGCAATTCGAAGTGACAACGGCACCGAGTTCAAAAATTACACTATGAACGAGTTCTTGAGCGATGAGGGGATCAAGCATCAATATGTCGCGCCATACACTCCCGAACAAAATGGTGTTGCGGAAAGGAAGAACCGGACTCTCATTGAGATGGCAAGGACCATGCTTGACGAGTACAAGTCTCCATACAAGCTTTGGGCCGAAGCCATCAACACCGCGTGCCATGCTACAAAACGGCTTTATCTTCGTAAGCTCAAGAACAAGACTCCCTACGAACTCCTAATCGGGAGAAAGCCTAACGTCAAATACTTTCGAGTATTCAGTTGTAAGTGTTTCATTCTAAATAAGAAATCCCATTTAGCTAAGTTTGCGCCTAAAACTTATGAGGGCATATTTGTTGGATATGCATCAAACTCGCATGCTTACCGTGTTCTCAACAAATCCACCGAATGTATTGAGGAAACGGTAAATGTGGAGTTTGATGAAGATAATGGTTCCCGTGCGGAGCAAATTGTTCCTAGTGTTGTAGGTGATGAGGCTCCTTCACAAGCTATAAGGACTATGGGGATAGGCCACATTCGTCCACAAGAAACACCCCAAGTCCAAGTAGAAGAAGAAGGAGAAAGAGCCCCTCTTGTGGATTCTCCACAAGGGAAGTCATCACCGCCATCACAAGGTCAAGATGCTATGGAAAATCATGAACCTATCCAAGAACAAGATCAAGTCCCTCATGTTCCTGAGCAAGATCAAGGGCAAGCCCAATCAAATGACGAAGAACCAATCCGTGAGGCCCAAGGTCAAGCTCTTGATCAAGATCAAGATCAAGATCAATCCCAACCTCAAGTGTCTTCCACATCATCACATCCAAGTGATCAAGAACTAGAGGTTGTGAAGAGAAGGGTGTCTCCAAGGCTAAAGCATTCTCAAGGCCAAGCTTCTTCCACAAGTTCAAAACCAAGTGAAGAAGAGCTTACCCTCAAACTGCAAAAAGCGGCCGCCAAGTTAAAGCATCTTCAACATCTCACCGACAACATTTATGGAAGCATCAACAAAGGGGTAACTACTCGTAGACGTTTGGCAAACTTTTGTGAACATCACTCGTTTGTCTCTTGTGTTGAGCCCCTTAAGGTTGAAGATGCACTTGACGACCCGGATTGGGTAAATGCCATGCATGAAGAACTCAACAACTTCACCCGCAACAAAGTATGGACTCTTGTGAAGAGACCCAAAGAACATCATAATGTCATTGGAACAAAGTGGATCTTTAAGAACAAACAAGATGAGCATGGACAAGTCACTAGAAACAAGGCAAGGTTAGTGGCACAAGGGTTCACCCAAGTTGAAGGTTTGGACTTCGGTGAAACCTTTGCCCCCGTTGCCCGTCTTGAGTCCATTCGTATCTTGCTTGCATATGCTTCACATCATGATTTCAAATTGTATCAAATGGATGTGAAGAGTGCATTTCTTAATGGTCCTCTTAAGGAGTTGGTGTATGTCAAACAACCTCCCGGTTTCGAAGACCCCGATCACCCCTCTCACGTTTATGAACTCCATAAGGCGCTCTATGGACTTAAACAAGCACCTCGTGCTTGGTATGATCACCTTACGGCGTTCTTAAGCGAGAAGGGGTTCCAGATCGGGTTAATAGATTCCACTCTCTTCACGAAGAGGGTAAAAGGAGAATTGTTTGTGTGCCAAATATATGTTGACGATATTATTTTTGCTTCCACTAACCATGCTATTAACGTTGAGTTTGAGAATCTTATGACCAAGGAATTTGCCACGAGCATGATGGGAGAGTTGAAGTTTTTCCTCGGATTTCAAGTGAAGCAATTGAGAGGAGGAACCTTCATCAACCAAGCACTTTATATTCAAGACATGCTCAAGAGGTTCAAAATGCAAGATGTCAAGCCCATGAAGACGCCCATGCCCATAAACGGCCAACTTAATCTTGATCCCAATGGTAAAGATGTGGATCAAAAGGTATATCGCTCTATGATCGGTTCTTTGCTTTACCTTTGTGCATCTAGGCCGGATATTATGTTGAGTGTGTGTATGTGTGCAAGATTTCAATCCGCTCCCAAGGAGAGCCATTTTTCGGCAGTGAAAAGAATCCTTCGATATTTGGTTCATACCCCAAACTTGGGCATTTGGTACCCCAAAGGAGCAACTTTCAAGCTATTAGGATATTCGGATTCGGATTGGGCCGGAGACAAGGTAGACCGCAAGTCCACTTCCGGGTCTTGTCAATTCCTAGGGAGGTCATTGGTAAGTTGGTCTTCAAAGAAGCAGAATTGTGTGTCCCTTTCAACCGCCGAGGCCGAGTACATTGCTGCAGGAAGTTGTTGTGCACAATTATTATGGATGAGGCAAACTTTGATGGATTATGGTGTCAAATGTGACAAAGTGCCTCTATTTTGTGACAATGAAAGTGCAATCAAGATCACCGACAATCCAGTGCAACATAGCCGAACCAAACATATCGAGATTCGTCATCACTTCATTCGAGATCATGTGGCCAAGGGAGACATTGATTTATTCCATGTCAACACCGAGAAGCAACTTGCCGACATTTTTACCAAGCCACTTGATGAAGCAAGATTCCGCGAGTTAAGGCATGAGCTAAATATCGTGGATATAAGTAACTTGGATTGAGGTTCTTGCATACACACACATACTCTACTAGTATCTTGTTTTAGATGTAGGCACCTAAGTAGGGGGAGCTAGCTCAACTAATGAGCTATCTTATCCTACTAGTGCATAAATTGATCAAAATCTTTCACATTAGCCATTTGAAGATGGCATTTGTGCTTCAAAGATGAGTATTGGTGTTGGACCCAAGGTTCATATCTTCGCGGTGCCATACCAAACAAACTCAAACATGGTGGCTTCGGCCACCGCCCTCCGTTGGAGGTTGGATCGTTTTTCTCTTTTGTTTGTGTGGTTCTTCTTGTCCTTGTGTTCGTGTTTCCGTGAGTGTGTGTTTTCTCGAGTCTCTTCCAGTGCAAGTGCTACACATACTCCTTTCTAGTAGTGTTGGATTTCCTCTGCGACGTGTTCAGAAGTGAGGCGGGAATGCTCTTTGGGGTCTTGGTAAGAATTTGCATTCAGCCATAACCCAACAAGCTTCCTCCTGTCAAAATCCTCTGGATACCCCGTGCCCACGGCCCTTGTACCGTGCGCACGGGCCCCCGTGCGCACGGGGCCTTTAGCCCGTGCACACGGGGTCTGCGGTTTCTGGCCCTGAAGAGGTGGGACGTGGGGGGTTTGGGTTCTTTCCCACCCAATCGCCCCCTCCACGCCCCAGATCGCCTCCAGGCCGCTGCCGTCGCCTCCTTGTCGCCGGTGCTCCTCCGTGCGCCGTGGGACTTCGCTGCTCCGTGGAGATCTTCCGGGATGGGGTCCTCCTCTGATATCTCCCTCCCCTTGTTCTTCTTTTTCCTCCTTTGGATCCGTTTTAGTCTAGGGTTTCCTCCTCTACTAGTCTAGGCCAGTCATACCCGTGTGGTAGACTAGGGGCGGATGGGCATTACTGTGGCAGTTCTCCCTGCCGCACTCACTCCCGGATTTCGATCTGGAAGTGGTTGCCGCTGGGCGAACCCCGTGTCCACGGGCCTTGTACCGTGCGCACGGGGCCCCCGTGTCCACGGGCCTTGTACCGTGCGCACGGGACCCCGTGTCCACGGTGGTCAGACCCCCGTGTGCACGGGGTACACAGTGGTGCCAGTCCTCCTTCTTCTCTATCTTCCATTCCTCGCCAGCTTCTCGAGCACTTGTACTTATTTGTGTCTCTCGTGTGTGTTGTGCTTTGTTGTTGTTGTGTTTCAGACTCTGCTGACAAGAGGTCCGAGCTCCGTCGCAAGCGCACCAAGGCAGGTTCCAGGGAATTCTCTTTGGCTCCTCGTCAGCCGTCCGAAGGAAGTGGTCAGGGCTCTGAGATGGGCCGTGTTCGCCGTACCGCCTCCAAGCAGCCAGTGATTGAAGCCTCCGAGGATTCAGAAGAGGAGTATGATTCGCAGGAAGATGCTCACTATGAGAACCCCGCAGATGCAGAGATAGAAGATGAGGATGATTCTGCTGATGATGTTAATGAGGAGGGAGAGGAACATGTGCTCCCAGGAGGTCGGAATGTCAAGAATCTACCTCTCTCTAAGTGGACCAAGCCAGAGCTTTGGGCTTGCAGGAAGGATTTCCCCTATGTGCCAAACACTGATGCAGGGGTTGACCCAAGATTCAAGAATGATTTTCAACACCGGGTGTTCTCTGAGCTGATCATGACCAAGAAAAACAAGTTTGCCCCCCACAAGGAAATCAATGTGGAGGCTCTTCGGGACAATGATCATACCTATCCCGGTGTGTATAGTGCTCTTGGGAGGCTTGGCTTGATCCCGTTCGTCGCCTTCCACCATCCGTTCAGTGAAGATCTTGTGATGCAGTTCTTTGCCATCGTATACTTCCACAGTGATGAGGCTCGCACTATGACTTGGATGTCTGGCACATATGAGTGTGAGGCCTCCATGGCCAAGTTCTCTGACATCATTCCGTATCGGTTCTTTGCTGAGGAGCATCCTGAGTATGGCCGTGTTCGTGAGACAGGTAGAGACAAGGATGAGATTGCTTTTGCTTACAAGCCAGACAAGGCCTTCACCACCGGTTCTATCAAACATTTGAAGCCAACCTATGATACTATGCGTCACATTCTTAGGTACACGCTTAATCCTAAGACCGGGGACTCTCACAATCTGAGGAGCTCCATGTTGGATATCTTTGTCTACCTTCATAACAAGAAGAAAGTGGATGTTCTGGACTTCATGTTCTTTGAGATCAGGCAGTGTGTTCAGGAGAACAAGTCATGCATCTATGCTCCGTTCATCCAAGCTTTGATTGAGTCCGTCTGTCCCGCCAGGTACATTGCCAAGTACCGCACCTCCTTTCCGAAGCGTGATTCCAACTGGCTTCCGGCTGCTCCTCCACCATATGTGCCTCCCAAGAAGGGGCGCAACCCCAGGCCTGAGGATCGTGCTACCTACACTGAGGGATGTTCATCCTATTTGCGGATTCCGCGTAGCAAAGGCAAGCAAGTTGCTACTGATGCCAGTTTCACCAGAGAGGAGAAGAAGTCTCTTCTGAAGACCGTGAGCAACATGTTCAAAATGTGTCAGTCCATTCAGCGCCGTCAGGTCAAGGAGATCAACAAGGGCAAGCTGGTGAGGCGTCAGGAGAAGGCTGAGCGTGCTGCAGCTAGTGAGGAGGTTGGTCCAGGGTCCGAGGACATCGACAGTGTGGCCACAGCTCGTTCTTTTCCCTTGGGGGGATGGCAGTTTGATGATGATGATGATGCTTCGAGCGCACCTCCTCTTGTCTAGAGTCTCGTTAGCATCGCCTTTTCCCTTTTTGTTGTCTTGATGACAAAGGGGGAGAAGTGTTCTATTAGGGGCGTTTGCAGTTGGTTTCAGTTGGGTGAGATCTCAAGGCCTCGTTTCTTGTTTGTTCTGGTTGTGTTTATTTGGCTTGAGATACTCTTATTTACTTGCTTTCGCGGTGTGGTCGTGAGCTACCTAGTCTATGTGAGAGACTATCTACTTTATGGAATTTATCTATGCTTATGTTGATATATCTTGTGGAGTATGATCAAGATTCTATATGTTAGTCTCACGTTTTCTGCTCACCACACTTGCATGTGATCTAGGCACCGTGTTGGGTTTTATTATGTTGATCACATGCCTTGACAATGTGGATCTAGGGGGAGACTCATATGTGTGTGCTTGATGCATAATCAAGCATTTTTTTCCTTGCACATATATAGGGGGAGCTCCTTTGATCAACTATTGTCGCATGGCTGTTTACTTAAGTTGTATCCTATATGCCATGTCCTAACCATGTTGTCATCAATGCACCAAAAAGGGGGAGATTGAAAGTGCAAGTATCACTTAGATTATATTTTGGTGTGATGACAATGTAGTTAGTGGAACTAATGTTGGTTGCTAAAGTTTATCTCAGGACATTGGTTCCAAGGTGTCCATTGATGGAGGTGTGCGACCCCCCAGTCCAAAAAGATCAAAGGCGTGGTTACCGGCGACTCGAAGGTTTTTCGTTTTGGTTCGATTTGAGTCGTAGGTAAAACCGCACTATCAAGAGGGGTCTTCGTGGAATTAGTGTCGTGTGGGAATGCCTCCAAGACAGATACACCAGCCCTCCTACACCTCCTCAGATATTCCACTTGTTGTGTGCTTTGCCGTGGTGTCCTGTGATGTTTTCATCAGAAATCTTCTGGACACCCCGTGTGCACGGTGTCTCTGACCCCCGTGCGCACGGGGTAGTCAGAATATTTCTGGACACCCCGTGCGCACGAGGCTGACTTGGCCCGTGCGCACGGGGTACCTCGAAACTCACTGGACACCCCGTGCGCACGGGGCTGACTTGGCCCGTGCGCACGGGGTACCTCGCATCTCACTGGACACCCCGTGCGCACGGGGCTGACTTGGCCCGTGCGCACGGGGTCCAACGGGCAGAAATCCCCCCCCCCCCCCCGGCCAAGAACACTATAAAAGCCCCCTTCTTCCTCCTCCATCCAGGAACCCTAATGTCTTGTTGAGCTCCTCCATTGCTACATCCCATTTTGCTCACTACTCTCAATCCCTCCACCCAATCTTGTTGAAACTTTGGGGATTGGGAGAGCAAGACCCGATCTACACTTTGACCAAACCAAATCGCATTCCTCGCAACATTCATCCACCATGACTTGTTACTCTTGGAGCTTGGGCTCCTAGGCGGTTAGAGGTTCCTCCGAAAGCTTCCTTGCTTGTGGTGTGCTCCGGAGAAGTTTGTAAAGGTGTGGTGGTCGCCTTCAAGACCAACCCCGAGTGATTCGAGGCTCATCCGTTGGGGGTGACTCGAAGGAGATTACGGTGAGCCTTCGGTGGCGTTCCGCAAGCTTTGGCTCCGGCACCGCTCCAAATGGAGAGTAGCTCTTCCCCAAGGAAGAGTGAACTTCGGGATAAAATCCGCGTCCTCGTCTCACTTGTGGTTATTCCTTTCCCGCACTTTACTTAGCCTTGTATGCTAGTTGGCTTGCTAATTAGTTTGTTGCCTAGCATACTTAGCTTAGAACTTGCTTGTCATATAGGTTGTGTTCACCTAGTTGCATATCTAGTGAACCCTTTTTTATCCGCTAAGCCTTAAAATTGACAAGAAAGAGTAAAATTTGTAGTCTCCTATTCACCCCCCCTCTAGTCGACCGTATCGATCCTTTCAATCTGCGACGTGTTGATCTTACGAGGCCGGGCATGACCCAGAAAAGTGTGTCCGGCCAAATGGGATCGAGCGTGTTGGGTTATGTGGTGCACCCCTGCAGGGAAGTTTGTCTATTCGAATAGTCGTGTCCCTCGGTAAAAGGACGACCCGGAGTTGTACCTTGACCTTATGACAACTAGAACCGGATACTGAATAAAATACACCCTTCCAAGTGCCAGATACAACCCGGTGACCGCTCTCTAACAGGGCGACGAGGAGGGGATCGCCGGGTAGGATTATGCTATGCGATGCTACTTGGAGGACTTCAATCTACTCTCTTCTACATGCTGCAAGATGGAGATGGCCAGAAGCGTAGTCTTCGACAGGAATAGCTATCCCCCTCTTATTCTGGCATTCTGCAGTTCAGTCCACTGATATGACCCTTTACACATATACCCATGCATATGTAGTGTAGCTCCTTGCTTGCGAGTACTTTGGATGAGTACTCACGGTTGCTTCTCTCCCTCTTTTCCCCCTTTCCTTTTTATCTGGTTGTCGCAACCAGATGCTGGAGTCCAGGAGCCAGATGCCACCGTCGTCGACGACACCTACGACACTGGAGGTGACTACTACTACGTGCAGCCCGCTGACGACGACCAGGAGTAGTTAGGAGGATCCCAGGCAGGAGGCCTGCGCCTCGTTCGATCTGTATCCCAGTTTGTGCTAGCCTTCTTAAGGCAAACTTGTTTAACTTGTGTCTGTACTCAGATATTGTTGCTTCCGCTGACTCGTCTGTGATCAAGCACTTGTATTCGAGCCCTCGAGGCCCCTGGCTTGTATTATGATGCTTGTATGACTTATTTATGTTTTAGAGTTGTGTTGTGATATCTTCCCGTGAGTCCCTGATCTTGATCGTACACATTTGCGTGCATGATTAGTGTACGGTCAAATTGGGGGCGCCACATTCTCACTCTCCACAAAAGCAAATGCTAGTGGGACGACTTGATTTTGGCCGTCTTGACCTATGGCTGTCAGGATCTGACCCTTGTACTTGCCTGTGAGAAAAGTACCGTCAACACATATCACCGGTCGGCAATGCTTGAAAGCTTCGATGCATACACCGAAAGAGAAGAAGAGACGATGCAACACCCTCACAGTTGGGAACTCTGGCATGAACATGTCTTGGATATCAATATAGGTGCCTGGATTCCGCTGCTGCAGGGTGTGGAGGAGGTGGACAACAGAGTCATATGCATCAAAATAAGAACCAAATCTCCTCTCAAGCGCCGCATGCTTAGCCCTCCAAGCCTTGCCATAAGAAATTCTGTACTTGAACCTGGCGAAGACTTTTGTCTGGACTGCCTTCACTTCCATAGCTTTGCCCTGCACTATCTCATCGTAAAACAATCGAGCAATAAGCGTGGATGAAAGGTTGGCATGATCTTGAGGGATGCAGGGAATAAGACAAGTGTGATTAACTAAGTCACTTATCACCCAACTTGTGCCATACTTAGGGAGAAAGCCGTGCACCCTGGCGGGACAATCTGCGTTCTTGCATACCATTGTTAGGAATTTCTGACTGGACACCTGAGCTGTGAAAACCCTTTGCGTGGACATTACCCAATTAATTATTGCATCCTTCAGGGCTTGCTTGTTCAGATACATAGAACCCGTCGCAATATTGTTCTGGTGATATTGCCAGGCTGAATCATGTCCATCATTCACGGTCATTGCAGATGATAAGTCATGATTCCACCATGCAGGATTCGGGACCTCCTCTGCATTTTCTTCTTATCTGACTCATCAGAATCATCGGCATGACCCCTTTCAACATCGGTGTCTTCTTCTTCCATCTGGTTCTGCATGTGCCCATCTACCTCGTCAGCGTCCACCTCGCCATTGTAATCACCATCGGCATTTCCTCCTTCTACCTGACTACTCTGCCCTGGTTCATAACCATCAGCATTTCCTCCTTCTACCTGACTGCTCTGTCCTTGTTCGTAACCATAAGCATTTCCTCCTTCTACCTGACTGCTCTGTCCTTCATAGCCACCCTCGCCTTCATGTGCAGTGACCTCCTTCACGATGGGAAGCACTAAAGCAACAGGATTGCATCCCCTTCGTTCACAACCTTGTAACCACCGCACCCAATCGGAGTCTCCCTCTATTGGCCTCAAATAAAAGTAAATTATTGAACTTGACCGTGTCCACAATGCATGAACACCGACGGTGTGTGTTTCAGTATCAAGACCTAAACTTGCCGCAATCCATTCTTTCAACTGACTGACAGACCATGTTTGTGGTGCGCTCATTGGCACCTCTATGTGAGTAAATTCACTCAGATCTGCTCCCATCTCAGTTGTTTGGACAGTACCAGGACCGTAGTAAAATCTGAACTTCACTACATCGGACATCTCGACTCACCTATTTTTTTTTCAACAACGAAATACAAGTATTAAGCAACAACTTAATATCCCCACTAACAAATATTAGACATGTCTATATATTACCTAGCTATATATTACAGAATATTAATGGAGCAACTAATAGAATTCACACACCTACAAGTATATTACGAATATTTGCCGTAGCAACTACAAATATTGACAGATTAATATATTTGACTGGACTGCCTATATTACGGACCTTTTTCGAAACTACTACAAATACTGACACTCCTAAATACTTGACATCCACATATAGTACGGATTATTACCGGAGCAACTACACATTTTTACACAACTAATTAGTTGACATCTAAATATATTTACGTATACTACCGGGGCAAATAACAATAATCGCACACCTAATTTATTTCACATCGAAACATATTAACAAATACTACCGGAGCACCTACGAAAAATAAAATGTTTGCTGAAATATACCCTTGAAGCGTGCGTGCGAACGAAGAACGACGAACGGCGGCCACCAAACTGCCGGTGCTCCGCCTCCAACGAAGAACGACGAACGACAGCTTCACCTCCACCACACTGCCCCAACTTCACCACCACCACACTGCCCCAACTTCACCACCACCACCTCCACCAAAATGCTCACCACGACCACCACGAGCTACCCATCAGTAGATCGAGACCTCTTTTGGCTGTCCTAACTGAGTTGAATCCATTCACGGTGCCAAAATGGCGAAAAACTTGCTCATTTAGGTGTATAAATTGGTGGCATTTTTTTGTAGAGAGAGGAGAAGGTAAGAGAAGAAGAAGAACAGAAGAAATGGGAGGAAGGGGAGGATAAGGACGCAGGGACCAGCCGGCCAGCCGCGCGCGAGGTGGGCAGCACCCTGTCAGCCAGCAGCTGGCCGATCGGCCCGCGGTAGGCCGACAGGGGCACGCCCGCGCCGACAGCTCCCTCCCTCCCCCTCGCGACGTGGCCAGCCCAATCAGAGGCCGACGCGTGCCAGGCGGGCCAGCAGTCGGCCAGCAGCAAGCCGATCGGCCTGCTGTGGGCCGATTAGGTCCAGTCGGCCTGCAGCGGGCCGACGGTGTATTATTTTTGAAAATTATTTTTTCGGCGTAATATTTGTGTAATTTAATAAAAAATGTATTATTTAAAAAAAATTAGCGTTGTTATCCATGTTGAACATGTGAACGTAATTGCTAGTTGGTTAGCTGGATTGGTATTAAGGTGCTGGTCTTGGGTTTGATACGAAGCACTTTTACTTTTATGTTAGTTGAATTTTAAGTCTCTTCTAATAGGCAGGACCCACTGGTCATAGAGGTAAAAAATGCCACCTCTCCCGTCAACATGGGCTTTTTTGTGAAAATATATATCTCAAGGGTGTTTTACAAAAAATAAGGCCACATGCCTCTTTTCTCTGGTCCAGTGGGTGACAGCGGGCCCCACACGCTTAGTCAGCACCGACTCCGTATACAAACGAGATAAGCATTGTATTTGCATGTTAATACCAATTTTTTGCACCACTTTGATGTACACCGCAACTTCTAGCTCCAAAGTGACTGTTTACACCAAGTTGTAGCACCACCAGTGTAATTGACTCTTTTTATAAGTAAAATTGTCATCCGAAGAAAAACCAAAAAAAAAAGCTGAAAGTTGTTGTCCAAACAAAAAATTGCCATGCTTCACAACTACAGTTGCCATTCTCGAATAACTAAACTTGCCATCAAAAAAGTCATGGCGGAATTGCTTCGTGCCGCACATGTGGCACTTATTAGGGTTCAAAATTTAATGTTTTTTCCACTAGAAAAGAGTGGAGTTTCCCTGCAAAAAAAAGTGTGGTGTTTGACATTTGAAAAAAAGCATTTCTGGCACAGAGGAGCATGTGCTCTTGAGAGCTAAACTGGATTTCCAAAAAAATTAGCAAAATAATATTTTTATTCCGTTAAGTTTAGGGGATTGATTAGAAACAATATTTTTTTAGAAGAGAAAATATACTCCACTAAATTATACTCCCGCCTTTCCGGTTTATAGGGCTTATCTCAAATTTTTTTAGTTTTCCCATTTTATAAGTCTCAATTTGGTTATTCCCCATCACATGTTCAGATTTTAAGGTGTAATAAATCATTGCATGCAAGTATTAAGAGAAAATTTATCAGTGCATGTACTTTATGCATGCATGCATTGTAATTAATGCATTGGTAAACACAATTTTTTGAAGAAAGCAAGCGCATTAATTGAGTAGTTTTGCAAACTACAAAAATTGTTTCACCACTCACCATCTACCTTATTGGTGAGATTTTTGAATTAAGCCTTATAAATCGGAAAGGAGGTAGTAAAGGGTGGGTTAGAGATGCCCTAATGCCAGCAACAATATTAGGTAGGAAGACCGCTTCTTGGGACCGACTTTCAACATATCCCCATTAGGCTTTTCTTTTTTACTTTGCTCTCAGGACACGGCACACAACTTTTGCACGAATGGCGACAGATGATTGAATTGGCCACAGAAAAATTAGAATCAGAGAGGATCACCGGAGCAGATTACATTACAGCACACATTTTGTCCTCCGGAGATTGCGCAAGATCACTTTATCATTTCTTTTCCGGGAAGCTAGCTAGCGAAGATCACAATTAGTATCAATTTTAGAAATGGTTGCCGCACAACTAATTTGGGGAATCTAATGATGTCGGTGTACACGTATGCCAATTCGCGGATCCATTGACGCCTTGGAGGGCATCCATCCAACCCATGGACCTGTCAAATCATCAGATGTCCCTCAAAGTGCCCTACAATCTGCCGCAGGTAGGTAGAGAGAGACGACGCGAATCAAAATCATTCACCGCGCCGTTCATCGCCAGAACAAGACAAATATTCGATCCCGTATAATATAAGTATAAACAATGGGATTCGCCGTATATTTGTTACGAGTATAATAGCATGAAGAACATGATGGGGGTGGGGTGGGGTGAAGCGAAGGTAGCGCAGAACGTGCAGCCACATATCCACGATCCATCCATATATTGGACGGGACTGAAACTGAGCGCACTCACCTCACCACCACCTTCTTCTCGGCCGAAACGTACGGTTCAACGTCGAGCGCTAGGTATCGAGGCGAAGAGCATTGACCATGAGGAAGGTGTGCCCCAACCTAGACCGGGAGGACGGCCTCGACACCGTGCTGGAGGTGCCGGTCCCCGAGCTCCACCAGGAGGTGCCGGCCCGCCGGCGCCGCACGGTCAACCTCAAGGCGTGGATGCGGTCGCACATGCACATCGATCACCAGCATATGCATCGCCGTGACGGCGTGCAGGCCATGCTCGGCGTGATGGGCGCGCCGCTGGTGCCTCAGCCCGTGCAGCCCAGGAGGCCCATGGGCGGACGTGACAGCAAGGAGCCCCTGGTAAGTCCCGTACCGTACGTGCTTGGATTTCATTTTACCACCGATCGATCCACTGGATCATCATTCAGCCAGCGGGAATGCGGGATATCGATATTTGTGATTTTCACGGCTAATGAACGGTCCTTGTATTTTCAGGAGCTATCCAAGGCGAGGTATATAGTGGAGCAGTACGTGGCGGCGGCCGGCGGCGAGGCGGCGCTGAGCGCGGCGACTAGCATGTTCGCCATGGGGAAGGTGCGGATGAGCAGCACTACATCCAAGAGCAGCAAGGCAACAAAGAAGGGAATGGGCGAGGTGCACGGGGGATTTGTGGTGTGGCAGAAGAAGCCGGAGCTCTGGTGCGTGGAGATGGTCGTGGCCAGTGGCACCAAGATGAGCGCCGGCAGCGACGGCAAGGTTGCGTGGCGCCAGACGCCGTGGCAGCAGCAGGCCCACGCCTCCCGGGGACTGCCGCGACCGATCCGCAGATGCGTTCAGGGTTTGGACCCCAAATCCACGGCGGATCTCTTCTCCAGCGCCGCGTCTGTCGGCGAGGAAGCAGTCGACGGCGTGGACTGCTTCGTGCTCCGCGTCGACGCGGAACCCTCCGCTCTGCACGCCCGCAGTGGCGCCGACGTGGAGGTGATCCGGCACGCGCTATGGGGATACTTCAGCCAGAGGACGGGGCTGCTCGTCCGTCTCGAGGACAGCCACCTGCTGCGCATCCCCAGGCCGGCCGACGCAGCTTCCGCGAGCATGTACTGGGAGACCACCATGGCGTCCACCATCGGCGACTACCGCCCCGTCGACGGCATCAACATCGCGCACGCCGGCCGCACCGTCGTCTCGGTGTCCCCGTTCACGAGGGCCGCCGGAGCAGTAGACGAGGCCGACGCCGACGTCGACGCGCGCAGGAAGAGACCGTGCACGTGCATGGAGGAGACGTGGAGCATCGAGGAGGTGGAGTTCAACATTGCGGGGCTGTCCACGGAGTGCTTCCTGCCTCCCAGGGACCTTGTGCTCAGCGATTCCAAAGACCAGCCGCGGCACAACAAGGAGCAAGGCGATAAGGCGGCAAAGGGTGCTCGGGACGGCGACGGTGGCTGCGGGATCCGCGCGGCTGTGCCGAGAAAGCCACTTGTTCCGGTTGTGACTGGACTAGGTTGGTTTGGTCCGGCCAAGGTTGCCGCGGTTGACACCTTAGACGCTGCCGACGAGTCCAAAGACACCACGTACGCATCCACAAGATGAGATGGAGCCGTATGTAGGGCGGCATAATAGGCACTAGCTTGACGGAGGCGCGCTTTGCCGCGCCCGTCAGCAAATTTGAGATGTACTACTTCGTTTCTTTCTCTACGATGGACATCCAAAAGCTTCGTGTATGCATCAATTACAAGTGAAACACAGGAAAACGTCTTCATCTGTGAGCAACTCCTTTTTTTCTTCCGAACACGCAATGTATCTTTTCATTGATAGACATGAGAGGACAAACATAAAAAGAAGAAGGCACCACACTAAGTGTGAGTTGGAGCAGAAGAATTAAGGGGTGCTCATCCCTCCAACACACGACAAACTAAACACGCCTAGCCCAATCTCATAGAACGCAGAGCACAAAATGCCGCGTCACATCCAAAGTAGGATACTCCGGAAGGACGACAAAACATTGGACCAAATTAGATCGACGTACCGTCCACCCAAACCGCCAAGTGGACAGCAAAAACCAGTCAGACCTGAGAAAGGCGACGTCCAAGAGTCACCGATGACGGAGTACATTGCGTCCCAAAGGCTCATACGCACGGTAGCATAGTTCACCAACCCGAGTGGATTGCACAGAGACCGAAGCTCGCTGAAATCACCAATGCCAACCGTGAAAGGGGATTGGGGTTCCACCGAGACGCTTCGAACGAAGTGTGTGACACTTATTGACGGAGTCAAAACTAGCAGAGGTTCCGAGCTAATAGTCTTGAAACAATGGTAACAGTATCAATTCTCAAAAAAAATCCCGCACGGATATCCTTAGCCACAAAGTGGTTATCCTTGAACACAAAGTATTTCTGCGCTCGGTATGTGATAGCATGACCTAGCTCTGACAACACATCAATTCTCAAAATATGTCTACATACATATATGTAGTCCATAGTGAAATCTCTAAAAGGGCTTATATTTATAAACGAAAGGAGTAGAATGCTCCCCAAAATAACAATCCAGTTTTTGGCACATGCTCCAAACAGGAAATGACCCAGTTCTCTAGAGAGTTAGTAAATCCAATACATAACCGTACAAGGCCAAGGGGTCGGATTCCCAACAAGCAAAAGCCAATCTATGCATCCAAACTGATAACTGAACTCTCCAAACCTCCAACATCAAAAACTCGGCCAACACCCTGACAGGAAACAAGGTCTCAATCCAAAGAAAGCGCTCACCCCGTATACTACTAGGCAATCCTGTGGAACAAATTCATACTCACTTGTTGCATCATGCCCTAGCCTACTGTTCTATTCAATTGCTGTCGGTAAAATCAGCGTCTATGACGTCACCACCATCGCCTGTCTTCTCAGATGGGCCTGTAGAGTCAGCAGCGCCGTCAGCTCCAGGGGTAGGGCCCGACCCCTGCTGCTGGTAGAGGGACTGACCAAGCTGCATCACTTCTTGGTTCAACGCAGCTAGTGCATCCTTTATCGTCTGTGTCGATCCACCAGCAACGGCGTCCTGGAGTTCCTTGAGCTTCCCCTCCACCTTCTCCTTGACATCGCCTGGGACCTTGTCTCCGAGCTCCTTCAGTTGTTTCTCAGTCTGGTAGATCACAGACTCTGCCTGGTTCTTGGTGTCAATTGCGTCCCTCTTCTCCTTGTCCTCCGCCGCGAATTTTTCAGCTTCTTCCACCATCTTCTCTACCTGAATAGTTTTTCATTCATGTTAGTCCAAAGGATCAGCAAAGTTTTACACTATGCAAATTGAAAAGTTTCCGTTATATTGAGTACCTCATCCTTTGGCAGTGTGCTGGCTCCAGTGATCGTAATGTCCTGCTTCTTCCCAGTGCCCTTATCCACCGCAGCAACAGACAGAATGCCATTGGCATCAATATCAAACTTGACTTCAATTTGGGGAACACCACGCGGAGCAGGAGGAATTCCATCAAGCCTGAAGCTACCAAGGGATTTATTGTCCCTAACAAACTCTCTTTCTCCTTGGAGAACATTAATCTCCACACTAGTCTGTCCATCAGCAGCCGTTGAAAAGACCTCTGACTTGGAGGTAGGGAGGGTTGTATTCCTTGGGATAATCTTGGTCATCACCCCACCCAGTGTCTCCAAACCAAGAGACAGTGGCGTAACATCAAGAAGCACAATATCGCTCACATCACCCGACAATACTCCTGCCTGTTGACATTTTGCATGTGAGATACACCAGACAGTTCAATCTAGCATGTTACCATTCTAGAAACATATGAGAGATAATCAGCCAGCGCTGATGCCATAGCCAAAAGCCACAACATAGCAACAACACTATCTAGTAGGCCAAACAAACAGTTTACCATATTCTTTTGGCAATTTCACTTTGAGAGCTGTGTCTGGGGCCATATGTTCGGCCCAAATTTTGCAAGACAGATTATTATCTGCTTACATTTTAATAAAGAGGTATAGGATAGGAACATCAGGTTCCTAACTTTGGTGACTATGAAGAAATGATTTTCATGAACTCACCTGCACTGCTGCTCCAAGAGCAACAACCTCATCGGGATTGACTGTCACATTGGGATCCTTTCCCGTCATTTTCTTCACAAGATCCTGAACAGCTGGAATTCTTGTGGAACCACCCACAAGAATCACCTCGTCTATTTCTTTAAGTGACAACTTCGCATCTCTAAGAGAATTGTCGACAGGTGTCCTCAGCCTGAAAGACACTTAAAAATAAAAATACTAGCAACAATTGGCTAAACTAAATACAGCCATAACACTCGCCAGATATTCAAAAAAGCAGTTGTTAAAAGCATGTGAAGACAACCATGCAGACATGTATGCTTTCATCCAAATATTAACATGAGGCGTGATACTGTACCTGTCAAGAAGATCTGAGCATAGCTCCTCAAATTTACCCCTGGTAAGTGTTGTCTCAATATGCTTGGGCCCATCAGCAGTAGCTGTAATGAAAGGTAAACTGAAAAAACCAATAACAGGTTTAGAAACTGAATTACAAAAAGCACAATGTTTGACACCAAAATGGGAGGCTGAGCCAACCAACCTGATATTTGTTTGGGTCAACGATGACAATTCCATCTTGGCCTTCTCAGCTGCTTCTGTAAGACGCTGGAGAGCTTGCTTGTCTTTTAGCAGGTCAATACCCTCATCATTCTTGAAGCTCCCAGCCAGCCAATCAACAATTCTCTGGTAACAGAATTATTTGTGAGAACATATAAATCATGCAGAATCATAAAAAAGGTGCTGAAGACTCATGCGAACAAGGGCGAAGGTTATCAGTAAGTGTGAGATAAGGATGTTATTTCATCTCTTTGGCTGTCAAAATGCACATACATACTGCCTAATGCAGATTCTAATAACTGAAAGACACACGACCTCACTGGTAACGAGCATAGATGTTATCTGTAACCAGGGATCCAATGAGAAGCGTAAGATACTTAGAGCCTATTATGCTGCTCACACATTGCTCTCCTGCCTGTAGAAGACTAGAACCAGAGAATTGCAAGCAATTATAACTTTTTTTTGTCAAGTAAGAAACTCAATAAACAGTGAAGTGTACATCCCTTTTGCATTCCTATTATGCAGGCAAGACTACAAACACAGAGTACATATGCAAAATTGAGGTACGTTCTAACCAAACAAACAGCAAACAAGATGAAGCAGACTAAATAAGTTTGAAATCACACACGAGACAGATGGGCATATGAAGAATACCTTGTCAAAGTCATCACCACCAAGGTGAGTATCACCAGATGTAGACAGCACCTCAAAAACACCATCACCAACTTCGAGAACTGAAAGCAGAGCAGTAGGTATAATAAGCGGGGTTATGGACCATATGGTCATACAGATAACAAAAAGAGTAGAACTTGATTAAGAACAATCTTGCATTGCTTATCAAAAAGACTAGAGAGGACAGATGTCTTAAAATAATGGATCAAAATAGAATAATTAGATAAAATAGGTTTCCATTGCTTAACACTCCATCCAATCCAGCATGCAGAAGTAACAGAACATGCTTCCACTAGTATATTATAGCCCTTGCTGGTGCCTGCTTAGTACTTTATGAGGGCCTATACATAGTGTTAGAAGGGAGAAAGAGGGATTGGTGGAATATGTCGTTGTATTGCTTGAGCCTCGTGGGCATATATATAGGAGTACATGATCATCTTGGAGTACAAGGCAAGGCAGGACAAATCCTAGTCTATCTTATGTTTCCTAATGAATCAATATACTCAACACCCCCCCGCAGTCACAACGGTAGCGACGCAGACGGTGAGACTGGAGAAGAATCCGAAGGCAAGCCGACGGACCCCCCCCCCCCCCCCCCCACACACACAATCGTAACGGTCGACGCATCGCGGAGTCGGTGCAGCCGCGGGGACCGCATATCGCGGCACTACGACCCGAAGGGGCGACACACGAGTCGATGCAGCCGCGAAGAGAACCACGGGCGGCGGCGCTGCGGCCCGACGGGGCGACACAGCGGCAGCCCGATGCTCGATCGGCGGAGAGGCGCGCGGTACTCGATGACAATACGTGCACATGCGGTTGATCAGACCGAACGCACGACGAAGACGAAATAGATCGCGTGCTTTCGAGTGATCAAGTCGATTGCTCGCGGGTCGATGAAGTCGCTGAGTACGGACGGAAGGGAATCGGCGTGGTGCGATGCATGCACACCCGCACGCAAGCACACATGCACATGATGCACAAGTAGAAGACTTGCACACGAGATGTAGCAGCGGTGTGGATGGGCAGCCCTCTGGCACATGAGCGGACGACCACACCACGCGGCAGTCCACTATGCCCGCGCGCGGGACGAGCAGGACAGCGCCAGGAGCCGCCACATCAGCCCATGTGACGCCGTTGCATGCGTCAAAGCTGGGTATCCTGCAGCAACTGATCCAGATCTGATCCGTTGTCGGAGTAGAGGCGTGATGCAGATGACAAACGACGGTGAGCGACGCAAACCGATCTTAGATCGGAAAACCAAAAAAGAGACGCCGACCAAAGCGACCGGCGAGAGAGAAAAACCCGGATCAAAGGATCGGAAAAAAGACTCTCTAGGGCAGCCGGTCGACATGACCGGCGGACGAACCCTAGGTACGGGCGGCGCAGCCCCCGGCGACGGTCATGGAGGCCGACCGCCCCAGGGGCGGCGCGCAAGTGCGGAAGCGGCGCGGCTAGGGTTTAGGATCGACTTGCGATAGATACCATGTTAGAAGGGAGAAAGAGGGATTGGTGGAATATGTCATTGTATTGCTTGAGCCTCATGGGCATATATATAGGAGTACATGATCATCTTGGAGTACAAGGCAAGGCAGGACAAATCCTAGTCTATCTTATGTTTCCTAATGAATCAATATACTCAACACATAGATTTTCTACTACGGGAGCCTATACATATATTTTCCATAAGACAGACGAATGTTAAAGAACTTATTGTTGATCAAACAACATTTATTCTGCCATAAGATTACATTTTTGCAGTGCAATGTAACAAATTATGTAACCTGCGTATCTGGACAGATTTCAGTGAACTGAAGTAACACAGAATACATCGAATAGTTGACCACCGAAAGCTTATCTATAGTCATATTTTTCATGGTGCTGCATGATCAGTATAAGTAAATATGTAGCTACTTTGATTATTAACTACTGAAACTATGCAGATTGCAGCAGTTACTGGGCGTCAATTTTCCTTGCAATGGGCATACATAAGACCTCAAAATTCATGATACATACCTGAAACATCAAAGGTGCCTCCTCCCAGGTCAAAAACCAGAATTGTTTCATTGTTCTTTTTTTCAAAACCATATGCCAACGATGCCGCGGTAGGCTCGTTTATGATACGGAGAACATCCAGGCCTGCAATGCGGCCGGCATCTTTTGTAGCCGTCCTCTGGGAGTCATTGAAATAAGCAGGAACCGTGATCACTGCCTTGGTGACTTTGTCATTTAAAAACTTTGACGCATCATCAACCAGCTTTCTCAGGACCTGGATAATAAAGGATGTTCAGAAACACTTGCAAATCTGATAGAAAGGTAACACCTGGAAAGTGAACCGACAACTGATATATACACAGCTAAAAGAATGAGCATATACACTGCTATTCATCTCTAATAGAACTTCTTGAACAATTTGCAAAATAATAAAGCATCTACATCACTGGGCGGTATCAATTCGGCTGTACTCACGTTTTCCATAGTGACTGTTTACAGTTATGTAGAACAGTTTGTCTAATTCACATCTAGATGTTTTTTAAGGATGTCACATCTAAAGTTTCACAAATAACGCAGCAACAAGGGACCGAAAAAAATAGACCACAAGTATAGTGGACATGAGGTTAGATGTGACATAACTATGTCACATCTAGATGTGTCCTAGACAGACCCTTATTTATTTACCTGTGCAGAGATCTCCTCCGCGGCGAACTGCTTGCCAATTGCTGGGCAATCGAGCTTGACGTTGCCGTTATCGTCCCGGACAAGGCGGTAGGAAACCTGCTTGGACTCCTCGGCGACCTCGTTCATCTTTCGGCCGATGAACCTCTTGACTGAGAAGAAGGTGTTCTCCGGGTTGACCACCGCCTGCCTCTTGGCGATCTGTCCCACCAGCCGGTCCCCGGCCTTGGTGTAGGCCACGACCGACGGCGTGGTCCGCGCGCCCTCGGCGTTGGTGACGATGGTGGGCTTGCCGCCCTCCATCGCCGCGACCGCTGAGTTGGTGGTCCCGAGGTCGATCCCCACCACCTTCTCGCAGGCGACGCGCAGTGGCCGCCACCGCCGCCCACCACGGCCGTACACCACCGCGGCCGTTCGGAGGTTGACGGAGGGGCGCCGGGCGCCGTGGTGGACGAAGAAGGGGGTCGACGTGGGGAAGGTCGTGGTCGCCATGGCTGAGAGCACGAGCAGTAACCCAGGGGGTAGGGATTGGTGGGGGTGCGAAACCCTACAAGGGGCAGGAAGTTGAAGGAAGGGGCTGGTGGATTCGCGTGGGTTTTGCGGGATTGAGAGAAGAGAAATGGCGAGAGGCCTGGGGAAGGATAAGGAACGGGAGGAAGGTTTTATAGGGTTTTCGATTCGTGTGGGGAAGACGCGCTGGGAGCCAGCCTGTGGCTTTCTTCTGCCCTGCTTTTGGTATTTTCGCGTTCTAGATGTTCCTATTTTGGCGTTCTATAGATGTTTTTGACGCTTCCAGAATTTTAAGGAACCTTCCTAGTCTTATTTTGATGTTTTTATTGCTTGGCGCTGTTATAAACCTTCTCGATAAAATCTGCTTATCACGTCGACTGGAGACATCAGTTCGATTAATACTCCTATGTCCCATGTTATGCCTTCGACGTCCAGTGGTTCTAATCCTATTTGACGGAATGTTTGGAAGCTTGCATTGCCCGCTAAAGTAAAAAATATATTTGAAAACAACAATTGCCCACAAAAGACTTTGCTGTTTTTCCAATCTGCATTCCTAGGCACTTTGCCTTTTCCTACTATCCCTCAGCTTGAAATCTACACTGCAGAGGTTAACTGAACTGTATATACAAGCCATGACCAATACATGTTTGGTAGTGCAGTAAATTCGTGCTAGATCTCGACACAAGAAACATGTACAAGGTATTTCCATTGAGCTTGCTGAAGATTCTTGACAGCCAAACCAAAATGGCGTACTGAAGACACAAGAAACATGTGGCAACTTTGATGGGTCATGAGCCTAGACAGAAAACAAAAGTCAAAGGTGTGCCTGGGAGTACCAAAATAAAATATGCAATTACCTGCAACAATGAAGACCCTTCTTAAGAATTGCTCGAACTAAATAGAATCTTCAGGTTGTTTATATCCTTGAGAATTTCCATGTATTCCGAAATCCTATACTGTACATCAGACTCCAGAACTGCAGCACTCAGAAGGAACGCAAATTTGGTTATGATGTAACAGAATCTAGGTGGCTTACATATAGCAAATGCACGCATAAAATAACCAGCTGCCCAACATAAAAAGAGGCAGCATGCTGAAGGTCTAAAATACACATAGTTAAAGGTCCGACCCCAGTCTATTACCATGGAATAAATTTCTTTCACCCCGCAAAAGAAAAGGGTATGACCCCAGAGACAAGACTGCACGCAAGGAGATGCAAGGAAAACAAAACTAAAACAGATAGTAAATATTTTTATTTTCTTCTCTTCGCACACTATGAGCTGAGGACTAATTTTGCAACTACTGACACTAGAAATGCTCATCTAGGCATAGAGATAAAATGCTAATACAGAAATAATAATGTGCGCATTGTTAAGAGTCCTAGTGGCAAAAGGCAACTGTCAAGAGAGTAATTGTTGCTTTCCATGTCAAGTGTAGAATTGAACTTCCAACATTAAACCACTTTTTTAGTGTATAATAAATCAAGTTGCAGATATTGTGAAATAACTTCCGACGCTTAAAAGTGGCAGATGAACAAAAAGTTTTATCAATTGATAAGCAACTGAAGACCACAATTGAACGAAATGAAAAGAAGCAACCAAAATTTGTGTAGAATGTAGAGAACTTCAACATCACCAAATAACTTAAGGCACCGTTTGGATGTAGACATTCGGGCCAGGAATTGGTAATTGGCATTTGGCTAGCCCGAATGCCGCTGTTTGGGTGGCCAGGACATTCGTGCAAGGAATTGTCGCAGGATATCGTAGCCTTCTCTGTAACACTGGTGCGGCCCCTCCCCGAATTTGAAGCCCCGGTGCTCTGTATTCAGTAGAATCGTCTCTTCCTTGCCCTTTCACTCTTTCCCACACGGGAAAAAAAACAGGTTACGCGGGAGGACGGGACACCGAGGGAGAAGATGCTCCAAGCGGCGGAGCTCAACGGCAGCACAGCTCAGTGCTCCTCCTCTTCTCTTCTATCCGGCAATCCTCCGGCCATCTCCACCGGCTGGAGCTCCAATTTCCTGGGCATCCAGCGACTGGGCCAACGAGCACGCACCGCGGCGGGGCTAGCCTGGTGATGTGTGTGTGTGTGCTGTCGCGTGGCTGTGTGCGTGCGTTGCTCTGTGGGGGCGTATGATTGTAGATTCAATATTTGACCATCCAAACAGGTAGTGGAATCGGTGCTCCTCATAGATTCCAAGTGCTAAATACATGAGCATCCAAACATTAAAATTAGCATTGACGTTCAATATCTTGGGATTTTTGGCATTTGAGCAAATTCAATGCCAAGCCATTGAATGTCTACATCCATACGGAGCCTAACTGAAACCAGTAAAATGATAACTGATAGAACCTAATCTTCAGCTGAAATAACATAGAATGCACTTATCACTTACCTGAATTTTCCACATTTACCTCCTCAAGAATCTCAGCAATGTATTCCTTTAATGAACTTTGTATGGCGTTGATCTTCATCCTCAAGTTCTCACTCTCATTCTCTAGTGAATCTCTTTCCTTTAGTAGGAGAAGCAAATCCTCATTTGAACCTCCAAGCATGTTAACTTGGAAGTCTTTAGATTCCGCGATGAACCTTTCCCTACAAAGAATATTAATAGTCAGAGACGACACTTATCCCTGATTTATTGTTCCACATGCTTCTCGCTTGAAGCAAAAGAGTGCAAGAAACATATCTGAGTCAGGAGCCGCATTTTAGCTCCCATGAAAGGAGATAGTACGAAAAGTTCAGATTGTCATAGAATACGTAAAAAATTATACCTGCAAATGTTACGAGTCCTTTGTATGCTTACAACTTTCAATAAATTTGGTGATCCAGAAGCCATTTTTTTACAACAAACTTTATTTTTTTTGCACAGGGCGCAAAAATGTTCTTTCCATGATAATTTACTAGTGTAGAAAGGACATTTCTCAGAATTTTTTTACACACACGGATTGTTTTATTTTTCACCCTGGAGGACATGGAAATTTCAGCTTCTGCATTTGAGTTTCTGTAATAACTATGTTTAGTGAGATTTCTGAGCTGCGAGCCATGAAAGGTAAAGACAGGGGACGGGGACAGCGAAGCAGTCGCTGCTTTCTATGGCAAATAGCAAAGAGGAGAAAGTTTTCACTGGTTCAACACTACCTATTTTGCTGAAACGCAGGGCAAAATAGGAATAAGGATGTTGAGCAAAGTAAAGAAAGTCTCATCCACCAGCACAAACAGATGGTCAGGTGCCTCCCAGCAAGATCGGATGGCCCATAAACATCGGCGGGGAGAGCAAGGCGGGTAGATAGCCCGTATGATATCTTAACTTATGTCACTACATTAGGGGCATAACTAAATACTTGAACTCTAGCAGACATGCTGAAGATTTACAGAAAGTTCCCAACATAAAGGTAAAATGAATCCAAATAGTCATATCACCGACTATAATAATTATTATTATTGAGGAAACACTGCAGGCGGGGGTGAGGGGTGTTCTGCCACTGACTATAATATTCGGATCATATTTTTTTCATATAAGTGTGTTGGGGTTAATAGCCGTGTAATATCCCCATTGTATAAGGGGTTTTGCACAGTTACCACAACTGTACATGTGTATATATAAGCCTATGTCCTCATGGAAATACAAGTTCATATTTCCTCACAAAGTGCACTTAAGAATATTTTATATGATTTATGGATCAAATGTAAACCATACATTTTATCGTAGAATAGTTTCCTAATTGCATTCAGAGTAGCTTTCCGGAATTCCAAATTGCCCTCCATCGCTTTAAGTGAATCTGTTCCAGCAGCTGCTTAAAAAGTTAAAGCAGATTAGGTAGTCCACACACAACATTAGAATCATATGGCCTTGATATGCAACAGAAAACATATACATATGCTACATATCTTGAACAGATAATAAACTTTAAAATAGTGCTGTTATCTGTTGTTAAGAACCATGTATAACATGACACAATTGTTAGTAGAAGGGACTGATTTGCACCCCAACAGTCAGCTCTCGGCTGCTATAAAATCTCTGCAGTTTCATATATGGAAGCATAGAAAGACTCCTCTAAAAACTACTTCATTTGCTTAACCTTATCACTTTCATATGTGCTTGTGCAAGATAACAAAGAGACAAATTAACTAATATGATATATCTTACCTGGTTGAAAAATATGAAATAACTATCCATTATTTGATAGATCCAAAAATAATTGCCATTCATTTGTTCCAGTCATTTTCAAGACCATACATGAATTCCATAGTTACTATTGCTATCAGAATCAGTTAACAGAAAACGAAAATGTAGAAGGTTATTTCATAATTACATGCAACAACTGGCAAAAAAGAATGAATGAAACAAATAGCTCTAATGCTGTTGGTTAGAAAAGATTATCCAGAACCAGAAAAAAGGCCCCATGAGCTAAGGTCAAGCTAGGGTAACACCTTCTCGGAAAGGCACACAGGTACGATGATTGCGGAAGAGCACAGAAAATGCTGCCACGGACGACTCCAGATGATATTGACACCCGACCTATGCAAACTGTAGGAAAGAGTTGGGTGGCATCGTGGGTGGCGGCGTTAGAGAAAAGCGCAAGGACACTATAGAAGAAGAGCCCCAGGCAATGCGTGGGGCAGCGTCCTCATGGGAATGCGCGACCATAGATGAGCCCCGGGCAGTGTTCAGGTCGAGACTAGGGAACTGCATTGAGGTTTAGTGCAGGAGATATCGCTGAGGCCAAGTTCTGAGTCCGCACACATCAACACTTGACACTAAGTTGGCGTGCAAGTCAGTGCTAGAAGGTAAGTCCGCCCGTAGACTCATTGGGTCCTTCTCTCCGATTTCTTAGGTGAAATGACTTCTCACCCAAGTACTCAAAGACTTTGCCCAACAGTTGTAGATATGAATCTAGACAGTAAACCTGTGGCAGGCCATAAAGAAATTATGGTAATCTTCTCCACCTTCAAAGAATCTTAAGAACCGAGGAAGCATATTGAGGTCCATGACATGATGGCGCGCGAATCTTGACAGCACGCCGGCAGGATGAGCGGATGGCATGTGAAGCTTGACAGGATGCACAGGTCGATGACATGAGGAGCTCAGTGGCATGACCGAACGAGGAGCTCGATGACAATGCCATGGGGCGAGCTTGATGGCGTGTGGAGGCCGACAGCATGACAGACCTTGGAAGGAAAGTGTGGTTGATGGCATTTTAGCTCACAGCACAGCATAGCGGGATACCTTGTCAGCACGAAAATTGTGACCAGTATGGACTTAGCAGTGGAGGAGAGCATGGAAACAGGGTAGCCTAAGGAACCCACCTCCAAGAAAATAACAATTTGAAAGAAAAGATAAAGTAACTACCCCCTGCAGTTCCCTAACTGGTCATTTTGGACATTGACACAGTTTCTACAACAAAACTTTGACCACCAAATTTTATAGCAATACATTCATAACATTCGACAAAATCATGTATGTGTTTTATGAGGAGAACTTACGCACATGATTTTCAAGTATCTAATCTAAATATTTTCAAAGGCATTAGTACTCAAAGTTCTCAAAGGTTGAAGCAGTCTGTGTACAAAGGACCACTTAAATGAGGGTGGAAATTACTAAGGAGCACAACTCCTGAATCTAAGTAATAGACGAAAGGGTTATTTCTTTAGCTGATAAAATCAAGCATTGCTGGTGCCAAAATACAGTGGTTCTTGTGCTACAGTACCGCACGTGAATAGCAGCATCCTTCTATCCTGCATTGCTATAGAATCTTTGGCAATAACACAAGGATATTTTGTTCTTGGTACATATAAATACCACTACATCTAAGTGACTTCTACCAGCAAAGTCAATCATCATATAGTAATTGCATGATTAAGGCAATAGTTACCTTCCACTTGCATAAGCCCATCAAGTTCAAACTCAGCAACCGATACTCCTTTCATTAGCTCAGACTCCTTCACGAGATAGTCCTTTTCAGTTTCAGAATGCTTCACTATTTCTGACTCTGTTTCCCTGGTCCTTTGTATATTCTGTTCAATCTCTTCATTGACCTAATTAAGGGAATGATCGAGAAAAGAAGAGCATAGTTAGCCTCATAAGATGTATAACGTTGAAATTCCACATGCTAATAACATCTAATGAGTATATAGAAAATTCATTATTCGCATCCAGATTCAAATAGCCACATTGCCAGAGATACACATCTATACTCCTATATAGTGTATCAATGTGAACAATAATAGGTACACCCTATACTGTCCCCAACACATTCTGCATGACTTGCATGCCATTGATTCAATATATCGGACGGTGAGAAATGCTCTGGACACTTCAACAATGTGACCGTACAGCCGCAAATCCCTGCATTCTGGGCCGTTGATTGGTCGAATCGGACAGCTACTGTTCTCCATATGTGGTGGACCAAGTTCCAGAAATTTCAAGCACAGGCTGGCAGCCTCCTGACACAGTTCACACGGTGATGACTCCCAGTGTGTGTGTGTGTGTGTGTGTGTGTGTGTGTGTGTGTGTGTGTGTGAGAGAGAGAGAGAGAGAGAGAGAGAGAGAGAGAGAGAGAGAGAAGGGGAGGCACGATTAGATTTAACGTGGACACACAAGGGTGCAGAGCAAGCAACAGGATAAGTTTGATAGAATAGAGGTACTAACATTAGTATGAATGTCAGAAAGAGAGTACAGTATGTGCCCATGCCCATACACAACAAACTGAATGTTGTTGTATGTGTAATAATATAATAAAGTAATAATGTTGCAATTGCTGAAAATCCGTTTTACACATAAAAAATGGTCGGTCATATAGGTTTGAACTTGATTGTACTATTTGAAATATGTGCAGATACATTGTATAATTCTTCAAAATAAATATTTATCATTTTAACCACTTTTGGTATGAAGAACATCTAATTGATAATTATAAATTATGTTTAAAATTAAGTGCATGGAAGAATATAGCGGGGTATATTATTTTTGTCAATATGTTGTTATATACACACACAACATATTTGAAAAATAATATACACCTGGCACTCATGCATCTTGCAAAGGAAAGTATGATGCCTAACATTACCACCTCTATTCCAAATATAGAGCGTGCAAGTTTGACCAATGATCTTACACATGGACTAGTTCGCGAAGAAGTGATACCAATGATAAATCTTACAAGTACGAACCCAACGACACCAGTTTTTTACCAATTTAATTCAATTAAAAAAGGTTTTTTATCACACAAAGTTGTATGGAAAAGGAATGCAACATTGTGCATGCAAAAAAAATCATGGTGTACACTGCCATCTGAGTTCAAGTCCTGAATTTGGATTCAAATTAATCCAATAAAAATCTGATGTTACAGGTCTCCGCAAAATCGTAAGACCATGTATGGGGGTTGACGCCTGCCCAGTGCCGGAAGGTCAAGGAAGTAGGTGAACTGATGACAGGGAAGCGTAAGACTATGACGGTCCTAAGGTAGTGAAATTCCTTTCTGGGTAAGTTCCGACCCACACGAAAGGCATAACGATCTGGGCACCGTCTCGGAGAGAGGCTCGGTCAAATAGACATGTTTGTGAAGATGTGACTACCTGCACCTGGATAGAAAGACCCTATGAAGCTTTAGAGCAACTCTAGCAGACCCCGCATCCCGCCCCGACCCGTAAAATAACCGCCAAAATGCGGGTCGGGGCGGAAAAACCAGCACGATCAGACCCCGCATCCCGCCCCGGCCCGTAAAAAATTTTGGGGGGCACGGCAAAATCCCGACCCCAACCCGCGAAAACGCGGGTTTTCCCCTCGCGGCTGCGGTGCCCTGCATATAAGCGGAAGCGGTTGGTGGGGGGACATTTCATCCCGCGCTTTCCCCCACCAACCACCTCTCCTCTCCCCCCTCGCGCCGCCGCCGGCCGCCGCCCAAGATTCCGGCGAAAGCAGCCGGCAGGAGCACGCCGAAAGGCCGCCACGCGCACGAGGCCTCCCCTCCCTTCCCCCCTGCGTCGGCGGGCCGCCGGATTTGCGGATCTGCGACACTTCATCGCGGGCCGCCGGATTTGCCTTTTTCCGGCCTTTCCTGCGTTGCTTCGGTGGAAGGCAAAGTAGGCCCCCTTCGGGTGGGGGGGGGGGGTATCATTTCCAGGTTTTGAAAAAAAAATTGGATTTGTTATTTTCTCACAGACTCGCGAATGAGTTGTGACTTCCACAAAACTAGGAAACTATAAACAAACTTGATTCATTCATATGTGAGATTTATTTTTGGATTTTTGGATGAGTGAAATTTAATTTTTCGAGAACAGAGCAAATGCACTCGAGCATTTGGTGAAGGACGAGGCAGCCCAGGCTTTCAAGGAAGCAAATGCACTCGAGCATTTGGTGATACCTAGAGAGAGTGTTGTCCCTCAACATAAGCTTGTGGTGGCTGACTTCCTCTTTCGGATTCGTGTCCAGTGGGATAAGCGCGCCAAGGTCGCTAGAACGAAGTGGTGGAAGCTCAAGGGGAAGGCAGCTCAGGCTTTCAAGGAGAGGGTCGTTAAGCTGGGCCCTTCGGAGGAAGTAGGTGATGCAAACAATATGTGGATGAAGATGGCGACTTGCATTCGTAAGGTGGCTTCAGAGGATTTTGAAGTGACCAGGGGAAGTAGAAGTGAAGGTAAAGATAGCTGGTAGTGGAACGATGATGTCCAGAAGGCTATTAAGAAGAAGACTGTTTCAGACGCCTACACCTAGATAGGAGTGCAAACAACATAAAGGATTACAAGGTGGCAAAGGCCGCAAAGCAAGCTGTGAGTGAAGCGAGGGGTAGGGCGTATGAGGACCTCTACCAACGGTTAGACACAAAGGAAGGCGAAAGGGACATCTATAAGATGGCCAGGATCCGAGAGAGGAAAGCGAGGGATGTCAACCAAGTCAAATGCAGACGAAGCAGATCAACTCCTGGTGAAGGACGAGAAGATTAAGCATAAGATGGCGGGAGTACTTCGACAAGTTCTTCAATGGAGAGAATGAGAGCTCTACCATTGAGTTGGACGGCTCCTTTGATGATACCAGCAGCGTTTTGTGCGACGAATCCAAGAGTCTGAGGTCGGGGAGGCTTTAAAAAGGATGAAAGGAAAGGCAAGGCGATGGGCCTTGATTGTATCCCCATTGAGGTGTGGAGAGGCCTCGGAGACATAGCGATAGTATGGCTAACTAAGCTTTTCAACCTCATTTTTCAGGCAAACAAGATCCTTGAAGAAGGGAGGCGGAGTATATTAGTACCAATCTTCAAGAGCAAGGGGGGTGTTCAAAGTTGTACTAATTACCACGGAATTAAGCAGATGAGGCATACAATGAAGCTATCAGAGAGAGTCATTGATCACCGCTTAAGAAGAATGACAAGCATGACCAAAAATCAGTTTGGTTTCATGCCTGGGAGGTCGACCATGGAAGCCATTTTCTTGGTACAACAACTTATGAAGAGGTATAGGGAGCAAAAAGACCTCATATGTTGTTCATTGACTTGGAGAAGGCCTACGATAAGATACCTCGCAATGTCATGTGATGGGTTTTGGAGAAACACAAAGTACATTACCCTCATCAAGGACATGTACGATAATGTTGTGACAAGTGTTCGAACCAGTGATGGCGGCACTTTTTGACGCTGCTACGGCGGGCAAAAGCCGGCCTGAACAATTTTCATTTTTTAAACCAAGGTCGAGATACAAACACAACGGCTACAACAACAAGTAGCACCCAACACACAAAGAAAGGAACAGGGAACATTAGAAGAAGAACCAGAAGCAAAGCTACGACAACAGCTGACACCAAGAACTTAGCACCCATCCTCAATGGGAAGACCGAGAAAGAGTGGGGACTAGCATTGTTGGATCAGACGAAGGGAGATCCGACACCGAGAAGACGTTGAGAAGAAGTCGCCTGTTGCTCTGCGATCACTTAGCACCTTGAAGAACTAGGAGAGTCACAACCACCGCCGAAGAGTTTCGCACTGCCTAGCCACGACGCGACAGAGAGAGCCGCTGACCGTGCCGAAGGGCAATGTTCCACCGAGACAGCCCTGCACCTCCTCTGGGCCACACCACGGCCTCCATCACAAATAGAGAGAACCAGAACACTATGCGAGGCAACAAAACCTCAGGCGTCGTCGAAGGGTACCAAAACTCCGAGTCATCACCGCCGCCATGAGCACCCAAGAGAGAGGTCGACCAACAGCACCAGGATGACCAAGGTAAAGGCCGCCATCACATCTCACTTCCACCACCGCCACCAAACAGTCCAACAAGCCAACCACGCTCCAACCGAGACACCAAGCAACCCACGACGGATCCATGGCTCCAAGACTATGCCCCCAAGGGGGAAACGACATCTTCGATGTCGTCATCGTCCAATCCATGGAAGGATTTTAGGCTTTCGCCTGGAGCACACCAGGAACAGGCTATGCAGCTTCACAATGACGCCTTCAAGAAGGGAAGCGGCACCCGAGGGCGCCGCCATCATCGCTGCCGACAAGGTCAACAGTAGGCTTTCGTCCGAAGCATCGCATCCCGGATCTCACCGTCGCACGCAAGCCGCCGAGTCCGGCAAGCACATGAGCGCGAGACCTTAGCTCCCCCAACCAGACCACGGAAAGCGTCCCCGCCGGGTCCAAAAGGAGGCCCCCCACAGACACCCTTGCTCACCTTGAGCACTGACGCTGACGGAGGGAGGATCAGTCCAGGCCACAACACCAGCACCACCACGGTCCTCCACCCACACCATCCCTTGTGATCCAAGCCGCTGACACAAGAGGGGAGAACCAGGAACCAGATCGGTGTCCCCCTCAGCTGTCAGCCGGAGCAGAGACCACCTCCGCCGCAGACCATCCCGCTCACCCTCCCTGCCGGCTTGCGACCTCCACCACCAGCCCGCTATAGGCCCTCAAGCCACTGCACAAGCAGCCGACGACCGAGGCCACACTCCGGGACGCCAGATCTGGGCGTGGAACACCAGCCGCCGGAGGCACGACCGCCTGAGAAAGGGCGCATCCCCTCGGGGCAAGACACGCGCAGCCAGCCCGAGTCTGCCGCCCTCCACCCCCCTCGTCGGTGACCCGTGCCGCAGCGCACCACCGCACCGAGGCACCGCATCCTACCACCTCGCGCCAGCCGGAGAGTTGCCCCGCCGCCGCCTTCCCTGGATCCAGGCGAGCTTTACCGTCCGGAGCCTCTGGCGGCGGCGAGACAAGGAGGGGGCTGGGGGGAAGGAGGAGGCGCTAGGTTTTCCGCCCCCGAGTCGCCAGGGAGGGCGACGCGGGGAGGATGGCGACACTGATGACTTCCCAATTAAAATAGGACTGCACCAAGGGTCAACTTTGAGCCCTTATCTTTTTGCTTTGGTGATCGATGAGGTCACAAGGGATATACAAGGAGATAGCCCATGGTGTATGCTCTTTGCGGATGATGTGGTGTTAGTCGATGATAGTTGGACGGGGGTTAATTGAAAGTACAGCTATGGAGACAAACTTTGGAATCGAAAGGTTTTAGGCTTAGTACAACTGAAATTGAGTACATGTGGTGCGGTTTCAGTACTACTAGGCACGAGGAGGAGGAGGTTAGCCTTGATGCGCAGGTGGTAGCTCAAATGATATTTGGGGTCAATGCTGCAGAAGGATGATGATGTCGATGAAGATGTGAGACATCGAATCAAAAGCCGGATGGATGAACTGGCGCCAAGCTTCTGGTGTTCTCTATGACAAGAGAGTGCCACAAAAGCTAAAAGGCAGGTTCTATAGGACAACAATTCGATCCGCAATGTTGTATGACGTTGAGTGTTAGCCGACTAAAAGGCGACATGTTCAACAGTTAGGTGTAGCAGAGATGTGCATGTTGAGATGGATCTGTGGTCAAACAAGAATTGATCAGGTCTGAAATGATGATATACATGATATACATGAGAGAGTTGGGGTAGCGCCAAGTGAAGAGAAGCTTGTCCAACATCGTCTAAGATGATTTGGGCAGATATAGTGCAGGCCTCTAGAACCTCCAGTGCATAGCGGACAATTAAAGTGTGCTGATAATGTCAAAAGTGGTCGAGGTAGACCAAATTTGACATGGGAGGAGTCTGTAAAGAGAGATCTGAAGGAGTGGGAGGAGTTTGTAAACAAAGATCTGAAGAACTGGGATATGACCAAAGAACTGACCATGGAGAGGGGTGCGTGGAAGTTAGCTATCCACATGCCAGAACCATGAGTTAGTTTTGAGATCTTATGGTTTCAGCTCTAGCCTACCCCAACTTGTTTGGGACAAAAGGCTTAGTTGTTGTTGTTGTTGGAGAAAATGCACTCGAGCGCACATAGAGTTTTCTGGTCTAGGGACCGTTGCATTTTTCCAAAAGAAAAAATGGAGGCATATCAATCTGAAGTTCTCAACATGCAAGGCAGGTACCACGTACTACTATGTTTAAGAGAAACAATACCAGAGGTACCACATCAATCGCAATTGCAGCACATAAGTCCCACCTTCTCGTTTTGTATATCAAACTTCAAATAATTTATTATTAATCCATATACGTCCAATAATTTTACATCGTGTTCACTTAACAGCCAGGACCAGGCATTCCTTCTACAAGATAATACTTATTAAATTATTTGTTGTAATGAGATGTGCTCTCATACATAGACCAATAACTAGAAAGTTAGCGGCAACTGTTAAGATATTCCTATCAACCAACTATCCCAAAAGACCAATCTGATAGGAAGAGTAGACATAATATACCTACCACACCCCTTCCCCTTCACATCCGATGTGGATATGAAATGATCAACACCTCCTCCCTGTTAGGAATAAGCAACTTGTATTCCCATGAGGCCATAGGCCGATATATATACATGTACAGGTGTGGAACATATGCAGGAAACCCTTTATACAACGGGATAAATACAAAGGGGTACATGACTTATATTATAACTCTAACACCCCCCCTCAAACTCATGGTGGATGAACACTGAGTTTGGAGAGAGAAAAGCCATGTTGTGCTCTAGTCTGGGCCTTCGTCAGGAAATCCGCCAACTGTAACTCGGAAGGCACATACTGAAGAGCAATAACCTGATCCTGCACACCAGCGCGCACATAGAAAGCATCAACACCAATATGCTTGGTGAGCTCATGCTTCACAGGATCGCGCGCAATGCTAATAGCACCTGTACTGTCAGATAAGAGCAGAGTCGGTGTAGTGACAGAAACACCAAAATCCTGAAGTAACCACCGTAACCAAGTCACCTCTGCCGTCAAAAGAGCCATGGCTCGCAACTCAGCCTCAGCACTCGAACGGGAAACTGCAATCTGTTTCTTCGTCTTCCAGGCAATGAGAGAACCGCCAAGAAAAACACAGTAAGCAGAAAGTGAACGGCGATCAGAAGGATCACTAGCCCACGTAGCATCCGAATAGGCCTGAAGCTGTAAAGAACTGGAGCTAGGAAAGAATAGACGGTGAGAGATCGTGCCCCGAAGATAGCGGAGAACACGAAGGAGATGACTATAGTGAACCGATGTGGGAGCAGAGACAAACTGACTCAGAATATGAACCGGATAAGAGATGTCCGGACGAGTGACAGCTAGATAGACAAGACTGCCAACGAGATGACGATAACGCGTCGGGTCAGGGAGAGGATCACCATCAGTAGCACGGAGGTGAACATTGAGCTTCATAGGAGTCTCAACAATGCGCTCGTCAGTAAGAGCAGCACGAGCAAGAAGATCCTGGATATACTTTTCCTGAGATATAAAAAAGCCATCAGAGGTAGAAGAGACTTCAATCCCAAGAAAGTAGCGAAGAGGTCCAAGATCAGACATAAGAAACTGCTCACTAAGACGGGCCTTTACAAAGGCAATATACTCGGGGTCATCCCCAGTGATGATCATGTCATCAACATAGAGAAGAAGAAGAGTCCGACCACGAGGAGAAAGGTGAATAAACAATGCTGGATCATGAGCACTTACTGAAAAACCAGCAGTAGTGACCACAGAGGTAAAACGCTCAAACCAGGCGCGAGGGGCTTGCTTAAGGCCATAGAGAGAGCGACGAAGACGACATACCATGCCATCAGGAACAGAATACCCAGGTGGTGGTTGCATGTACACCTCCTCACGCAGCTCACCATTAAGAAAGGCATTCTTAACATCAAGCTGAGATATAGACCAGTGGCGTGCAGAGGCAACGGCAAGAAGTGTACGAACAGTGGTCATATGGGCCACAGGAGCAAAAGTCTCGTCATAATCACGACCATGCTCCTGCTGAAAACCACGAGCCACAAGACGAGCTTTGTGACGCTCAAGAGAACCATCGGAGCGAGTCTTAATCTTGTAGACCCACTTACAAGTGATGGGACGGACTCCGGGAGGAAGAGAAACAAGATCCCAGGTACCAGTGCGTTCAAGAGCAGCAATCTCCTCTGCCATCGCAAACTGCCATTCAGGATGAACAACAGCCTGACGGTAAGAAGTCGGCTCAAGAACAGCAGCACCAGCGGTGGGAAATCCAAAGCGATCAACAGGCGGACGAGGACGAGAACGCAAGCCATAAGTAGGCTGAGAGGAAGAGGACGACTCATCCAATGAAGCATCCACAGGTCGTGAACGACGAGTGTAATGCTGAGGAAAAGATGGAACAATAGAAGGAGGAATCGCCAAGGTAGAATTGGGGGGGGTGGCGACGAAGAAGTCACCGGAGATGAAGGTGTAGAATCCGGTGACATGCTAGGCGAGGAGACCGGAGAAGATGGTGGCTGCAAATCGACTAGAGGTGGAGAAGCAGAGGGAGTGGAACGAATAGGCACATGCGCGACGGGGGTGATAGGTGAGTCAGGAAAAGTGAGGAAAGAGATATCCTCCACTGAAAAAATCGAGGAAGATGGGCGTGGGTAGAAAGGACGAGACTCATCAAAAGTCACGTCTCGAGAGATACGCATCCGACGACCGATAGGATCCCAACAACGATAGCCCTTATGCTCATCACTGTAGCCTAAGAAGACACACTCAACAGACTGAGCGGTCAGTTTGGTGCGTTCGCGAGGGGCAAGAAGAACATAGCAAACACAACCAAACAAGCGAAGCATCGAATAATCGGGAGAACGATCAAAAAGACGCTCAAAAGGAACGCCACCCTGCAAAGCTGCGGACGGCTGAAGGTTGATGAGATAGGCGGAAGTGGAGATAGCCTCGGCCCAAAAATGAGGCGGAAGAGAGGCGGCGATCATCATCGCACGAGCCGTCTCAAGAAGGTGACGATGCTTGCGCTCAGACACGCCATTCTGAGCATGAGCACCAGGACAAGAGAACTGGGCAAGAGTACCCTGCTCAGCAAGGACACCACGCAACATCTTAGAGATATACTCCCCAGCGGAGTCAGCACGAAAAACACGAATGGGTGAAGAGAACTGAGTATGAACCATGGCAGCAAAACGCTTATAAATAGACAACACCTCACTACGAGAAGTCATGAAATAAAGCCATGTGTAACGAGAGAAATCATCTATGAAAATAATATAGTATTTATGACCACCTTTCGAAGCGAAAGGAGCCGGACCCCATACATCAGAATGGACTAAATCGAAAGGACGCTTAGACACTGACTCACTATGTGAATATGGTAACTGAATCTGCTTGCCAAGACGACAACCCTGACACTCTAAAGAGACATCTCCTGAGACAGACCCCAGAAGACCTCGACGAACTAAAGACGATAACCGAGAACCACACAGATGACCAAGTCGATGATGCCACTGCTTGAAGGAACCAGTAACAGAGGCGACAGAAGCGTAGGGACTGGCGATGGTGGTGGCAGCGGAAGGAACATGAAGCCAGTCCAACTCCCAAAGACCCTGAGAATCACGGCGGCGAGGGCCAGCCCCAACCAGAGTGTGCGTGCGACGGTCCTGGACAGAACAAGAGTCAATGTCAAGGATGACACGACAACCAGAATCAGTAAGTTGACCAGCAGAAAACAGATTCATGGTAAGTCGAGGAACATGAGCAACATCAGGAACAGAATAAGGAGTAGAAAGATTGCCTCTACTAGCAACAGAAAGTGGAGTACCATCAGCAGTGAAGACATGAACAGGAGAATCCAGCGATCGAAGAGAGGACAAAGCAGAAGAATGAGAAGACATATGAAAAGAAGCTCCAGAGTCCAGAACCCATGGGGATGTACCTGACTGTGTAGAGGGCGATTGCTCAGTGCGGGAAGCATCAGTCACAGAACCAGCAGTACCCGTCGAGGAAGAACCTGAAGCCGCGAGCAGACGCTTAAGTCTCAGAATATCCTGCTCAGTCAAAGCAATGGCTGAAGCTGTCGAGGGAGATGACGAAGTCCCTGAGGAGGATGATCGCGCCTTGCGCAGGTGTTTCCGCTTTGTGTAGCACTGGGACTCAATATGACCATCATTGTTGCAGTAGTCACAATGTGGACGGGGGCGACCTGAGCCTCCAGAAGGAGTGGGCAAGAGCGGCGGAGCACTCGAGCGAGAATGGGTCGATGCAGCAGGTGGAGTGGAAGAAGCCCGAGTAGCGAGCACAGAGGGAACCTCCAGCAAACCAGCACCACGTAAGCGAGTCCAGGACCTGCGGGAAGGGAGCGATCGGGGCCTGCGGGACGAGATCGATCGGGGCCGGCTGGAGCAGGGATTCGATCGGGAGGAATCGATCGGAGACCTGCAGGACGAGATCGAAGCCGGCGGGACCTGCGAGACGAGATCGAGCGGGGACGCCGATCGGGATGTAGAGACGGATCAAACGCACGAGTTGCAGCGTGCAAAAAATTGACCTAGTTCTAATACCATGTTAGGAATAAGCAACTTGTATTCCCATGAGGCCATAGGCCGATATATATACATGTACAGGTGTGGAACATATGCAGGAAACCCCTTATACAACGGGATAAATACAAAGGGGTACATGACTTATATTATAACTCTAACACTCCCCATGCCAGACGCGGTGTGGATAAATGATTGGGGAAAGGCAGGACCGAGACTTGAACCCAAAACCTCAAGTTTGATAGCATGTCAAGATATTCCTATCAACCAACTATCCCAAACGATCAATCTGATAGGAAGAAGAGATATAATATACTCCCTCTATAAAGAAACAGAAGAGATCTAAACACTCTTATATTTCTTTACAGAGGGGGTACTTAACAGAAACAAGTCATATGTTCTGTTTGGGCAACTATTTCATGAATACATGTAACCAACATATTAGTCGACCCCATAAATTCATATTCCTAGGATGTTTTCTTGTAAGCACAAAACATACCAATAGAGGGGGGGGGGGGGGGGGGGGGGGATAAGAGCCTTGGCAATACCATAATGATAATTATGATACTGCAAACCTTATAATAAGTTATAAAAAAAATTGATATCAAGCAAAAGTACATTAGGTCAGCCAAAACGCAAACTTCACAAAGACAATAAAATGACACAATAGCAGGTAGAATGACTGAATTTTCATCCGCCCTCAAATGCTAGAATAACACAAACTACTTGTCATGTTTTCTTCAACGAGCTAACGTAAGACAGAGTAGACTCAAATTCTCACAAAAAGTCGAGTAACAGAGAATGACCAGAGAATAGACAGAGAGAGAAGAAAACAAAGTGGGATGAGTTGGCCATGGCGGCCGCCAGAGCTTCGAGCCGGCGGCGGCCGCTGGGGCTCTTCTCTCACGCGTCTAATCGGCCCGCGCCGCCAACTCTAGTGTCCCGTCAATCCATTCGTCATCTCATACTTGCCGGCGACAAATCAATAAACTGGGCGTAGAAGTATCTAGACAGCTGCAAAAAAAAATGAAAGCAGCAAGAGAGCTCGGTGGATTGTGGACCTTGTCAAGCATGTCCTTGAGGGAGGAGATGTGGCGGAGGATGGCGCCTGAGTCCTCCGCCATCGGGGAACCGGCGGCGCGAGCAGAATCGTCCCCTTTTTTTTTTCCTAGAGCGAAAGGGGGACTTGGAAGGACTTCTATTTCGCCCCGCTTTATATAGTACTCAATCCGTTCCTTTATAAAGTGTATTTGTTTTTTTAATAAATTCTAGAATGTAAAGTGTATTAGTTCTAATTCCTCCTAATGCCCTTGTTAGCCCTCCGGAAAAAGAAACTATATTTTTATCCTGTGTATCTCTTGTAGCAAAAGAAGGAAAATATCTCTGTGTCGATTGCACGTATCTATTACTTTCCTGGACTATCTGATTTACTTGTCACTAACCAACAAATTCTTAATATGTCTATAATTATGTGACTTGGTCACCGTGCCAATTTTCCTTATGTAATTCTAGATTTTGACATTTTACTTTGACCATTCTTAACTTTTGACAATTATCACAATTGCCATTCTGTGTCAAAAGCAAAATAATTTTATTTTATTTTTTGCCACTCTTAGCTTTTGAAATGTATCACAATTGTCACTCTGAATATTTTGCTTTTGCCAAGGGAGCGGCAATTGTGATAATTGTCAAAAACTAAGAGTGACAAAAGTGAAATGTCAAAATTTAGAGTGGCATAAGAAAAATTGGCAAAATATAGAGTGGCAAAAACAAAATTTCCCCCTTACGTAAAGGCACGGAGGAAGTATAAAGAGCTAGCGTGTTGTCGTTTGTATCGGGAGCTTGGCAAGATACATAGGTGCCAAGGAGCTACAATAACTACAGCAACACACTGAAAGACTCGGCGTCGACTACAAGATAAGATAGAAAACATCACTATGGAGCCGTCGACGCTCTTCCGATGAGAAACCGAGAAGAGGTAAAGTTCAGAATCGACGAGCCCGTGCGCTCCAAGACGGTGCCTTCAGGAAGGGCACGACACTGCTGAGCTGTCACCGCCCGATCCAAGGATCATATTTTCATCCGGAGCAAGACGAAGGGTGGGAGCAACCATAAAAGAGACTTCAGGAAGATGACTATGCCCACGGGTGCCGCCTTCGTCAGTCTGGCTTAGACCAGACAGGGTTTTCACCCTGCTAAGCATGCTCCTCCTTTGACATCGGTACAGTTAGACACATGAGCCCTAGCCGAACACCGTTGTAGACTGTCGAAATGACAGCCACCACGCCGCCCAGGCGGCCATGGACTCAGCCCACGAGCACCAAGGCTCCCACCACCCAAGTCGCCGCCCAGGAAACAAGATGCCCCGAAGGTCCTCCATGGATGTGTGATGAACCGACTGGCAAGCTCCGACCATCGATAGAGCTGCCAGCGACCGGAACGACCAAATCGATCAAGGAACAACCAGGTCGGGGAAGAGGCAAGGCGGGAGCGGACTACGTCGATGCCCGGCACCCCTACTGGTGACAGGTGGCCCGACTCCATCGGCGCCACCCATTCCTCCCACCACCTCTCTAAACATCACGCTTGATGCCCAATGAGGGCTCCCTACCTGGATCTGCACCTGGGTCAAATCGGCCACCCGCTCGATGGCGCGAGGAGCCGGACCGGCCACCACCAACAACCATGGGAGAGATCCAGGAGCATCCACAAGAACCGCAAGCAAACGAGCCGACGTTAGAGGCCTCCCGGCCGCTGCTGCGCCACGACCCGCACACCACCTTGAGCCGCCACCACGCCAACACACCACACCACCGTGAACCGACCCAGACCACCTCCATGGATTCCCCACCACGCCGTGGCAACCAAATCCACCGAGGGACCACCTCACCATCGGCAACCGCCATACCGGCAGCAGCTAGTCGCGTGCCACTGCGGTCCACTCCCAGTGCCACACGTCGGGTCGTGGCCAGCCCCCACACCGCCTGCCATGGGTGAGCCGCCAGATCCAGATTGAGATGGGTCACCACCACTGTCAGGCCCGCAACGCCACCGCCACCACGGCCGCACCCAGCAGACCACACCGTGCAGCCCTCCATGCAGGGGGCAACAGCCACCAGCGTCGTCGCGCCCCACGGAGCGATGCGTCTCCGAACGACGAGGTTGTCCCATGCCGCACACCACCGCTCAGAGAGGAGAGGAGTGATGGGGAACATTGCATCAAAATTAAAAAAATCCTAGGAAACATCCAAGAACTAATCTAGGAGATTGATACCTCTCCATCGTATCTACTTTTTCTAACACTTTTCCTCTTGTTTTGGACTCTAATTTGTATGATTGAATGAAACTAACCCGGACAGACGATGTTTTCAGCAAAACTACCATGGTGTTGTTTTTGTATAGAAATAAAAGTTCTCGGATTGGAACGAAACTTTTTGGAGAATTTTTATATAATAAAAGAAAAATACTGGAGCCAAGAACCACCGGAGGGGGGGCCCTGGGTGAGCACAGCCCACCAGGGCGCGCCCAGGTGGGTTGTGCCCACCTGGTGGCCCCGCAGACCCTGATTCCAACGCTATAAAATCCTTTTTTCAGAAAAAAAAATCAGGGAGGAAGAATTATCTCGTTTTGCGATACGGAGCCACCGCCACCTCCTGTTCTTCATCGGGAGGCCAGATCTGGAGTCCGTTTTGGGCTCCAGAGAGGGGGATCTTCGATCTTCATCATCACCAACCCTCCTTCATCGCCAATTCCATGATGCTCCCCACCGGGAGTGAGTAATTCCTTCGTAGGCTCGCTGGTCAGTGAGGAGTTGGATGAGATTCATCATGTAATCGAGTTAGTTTTGTTAGGGATTGATCCCTGGTATCCACTATGTTCTGACATTGATGTTGATATGACTTTGCCATGCTTAATGCTTGTCACTTTGGGCCCAGGTGCCATGATTTCATATCTGAACCATTTATGTTATCACCACTATATCTATGTTCTAGATCCGATCTTGCAAGTTATATTCACCTATTACGTGTTATGATCCGTAAACCCCAGAGTGGCAGTAGTCAGGATACTTTCCGGTGATGATCATAGTTTGAGGAGTTCATGTATTCACTATGTGCTAATGCTTTGTTCCGGTTCTCTATTAAAAGGAGGGCTTAATATCCCTTAGTTTCCATATGGACCCCGCTGCCACGGAAGGGTAGGACAAAAGATGTCATGCAAGTTCTTTCCATAAGCACATACGATTATTTACGGAATACATGCCTACATTATATTTATGAACTGGAGCTAGTTTTGTATCGCCCTAGGTTATGACTGTTATATGATGAATATGTAACGCCCACGATGCGGCTATATCTCTCACGTGTCGAGGCACGACTTAGAGGCATAACTGCATTGTAGGTTTTGTCGCAAGAAGGGTCATCTTCACACAATCCCATGTAATGAACAAGAATGGGATAAAGAGAGTTGGCTTACAATCGCCACTTCACACAATACATTAATAAATTCATACATCATTCAAGATACACACATAGACCGACTACGGTCAAATCCAAATGAAAAGAAGATAACCCCAAATGCTAGATCCCCGATCGTCCCAACTGGGCTCCACTACTGATCATCAGGAAACAAAACATAGTAACGACCAAGTTCCTCGTTGAACTCCCACTTGAGCTCGGTTGCGTCGCCTGCGCTGGTATCGTCGGCACCTGCAACTGTTTTGGTAGAATCTGTGAGTCACGAGGACTCAGCAATCTCACACCCGCGAGATCAAGACTATTTAAGCTTATGGGCAGGAAAGGGGTAATGAGGTGGAGCTGCAGCAAGCACTAAGCAAATATGGTGGCTAACATACGCAAATAAGAGCGAGAAGAAAAGCAACGCAACGGTCGAGAAGCTAGAAGTGATCAAGAAGTGATCCTGAAGCTACTTACGTTCATACATAACCCAAACCGTTTTCACTTCCCGGACTCCGCCTAAAAGAGACCATCACGGCCACACACATGGTTGATGTATTTTAATTAAGTCAAGTGTAAAGTTCTCTACAACCGGACATTAACAAATTCCCATCTGCCACATAACCGCGGGCACGGCTCTCGAAAGTTTATACCTGCAGGGGTGTCCCAACTTAGCCCATCACAAGCTCTCACGGTCAACGAAGGATATTCCTTCTCCCGGGAAGACCCGATCAGGCTCGGAATCCCGGTTACAAGACGTTTTGACAATGGTAAAACAAGACCAGCAAGACCACCCGACTGTGCCGACAAATCCCGATAGGAGCTGCACATATCTCGTTCTCAGGGCACACCGGATGAGCGAAGCGTACATGTACCAACGTAACCCAAGTTGCCAAGGGACGGTCCCGCACGGTGCTCTAGTTTGGACCAACACTCAGAGGAGCACTGGCCCGGGGGGGTTAAAATAAAGATGACCCTCGGGAGCGCGACTCCCAAGGGAAAAAGGCTTAGGTGGCAAATGTTAAAACCAAGGTTGGGCCTTGCTGGAGGAGTTTTATTCAAAGCGAACTGTCAAGGGGTTCCCATAACACCCAACCGCGTAAGGAACGCAAAATCAAGGAACATAACACCGGTATGACAGAAACTAGGGCGGCAAGAGTGGAACAAAACACCAGGCATAAGACCGAGCCTTCCACCCTTTACCAAGTATATAGGTGCATTAATTAAAATAAGAGATATTGTGATATCCCAACATATCCATGTTCCAACATGGAACAAACTTCAGCTTCACCTGCAACTAGCAACGCTATAAGAAGGGCTGAGCAAAAGCGGTAACTTAGCCAAACAACGGTTTGCTAGGAAAGGATGGTTAGAGGCTTGACATGGCAATATGGGAGGCATGATATAGCAAGTGGTAGGTAGCGCGGCATAGCAATAGAGCGAACAACTAGCAAGCAAAGATAGAAGTGATTTCGAGGGTATGGTCATCTTGCCTGAAATTCCGCTAGGAAGAAGCTCAAGTCCATGAAGAAGACAAACGGATGTAGTCGAACGAACCCTCACCAACTCCGGAACGAAACCGAAGCTAACGAGAGAAGCAATCTGGAAAGAAGCAAACAACATGGTAAACACACAATCATAAACATGGCATAATGCACAATCAAGTATGATGCATGTCCGGTTTAAATGAGGCATGGCATGGCAAAATGCAGCAAACAATACGACGAATTAAGTGGAGCTCAATATGCAACGAGTTGCATATTGACAAAACACCACATCAATTATTTAGTTCTCTCCCGTTTATGTACCCAACAAAATGCAAGAGTGACGGGGAGTGATCCCGGATACCAGGTGTCCTACATGTCGGTGGCATGGCTTACGGAGAACGTGCAAGGAACAATTCGGACACGGTCCAAACATAGGGTGCATCTCATACAACACATGCATTCGGTCCACGGACGTCATCTCGGGGTTATACCTTCGAAGCGTGCCTTTTCGGAGCGGATCGGGTTCGACGGTAGTGGAAGTAGTTGTTCTCGCGACGGTAGTGGAAGTAGTGGTACACGATGACGATAGTGGCACATCTTGTAGTGGAACTTGGGCGTAGTGGTACACGTTTCATAGAGGAACTTGACGCCCACGGGGTCGACGGTAGAGGTACACACGTTGTCGGGGTACTTGTCGGTCCGGTCTTGGTGTAGACGTACATGGAAAACGTAGTGGTACTAAGCGCTGGTCGTCGAGGGACTTGCCGAAAACCACAGAGCCGGTGTGCTTGTTCAGGCGTCGGTCTTGTCGGTGGGGTACTTGGCGAATCCGCATAGTCGCACACGGGTCGTAGTGGTACTTGTCAAACTCCACAGGGTGGTCTTGGCGTGCAGCGAAGAACAGTACAGGAAGGCAAAGGCATGGCCGAAGGTGAGGTGGCAGCGGACTTGGGCGTGAAATCCAGCAACGGTATGACGGGGAACGGCGGACTTGACGGTGGAGGAGGAGGTTGGTTGCAGGCCATGAGCAGCGGCGCGAGATGCAGCGAGGTCATGGGGGCGCGGGACTTGGACGCCGGCTGCCGGGAAGCTCGGGGCAGGGGAAGCAGCCACCATGGGGACCGGGAGGAGCTCGGCTCCCCTCGGGCATTGCAGGCTGCTGGTGGAGGAGACGCGCGGGCGAGGTGGCTCCTGGTCGCCGTAGAGGAAGCAGAGGACGGCGCGGGTCCGGCGACGACGGAAAATGGCAGGATGCGGCGAGGCTGCGCTGACACTTGGCGAAGGCGTGGCCATGGAGGCCGGCGGTGCCATGGCCGTGCGGGCAGACGAGCTCGCGGGGCCGCGGGGTGGTTGGCTTGAGGAGTCTCGCTCCTCTCTCTTTCTCTGCGGATGGCGGCACGAGCGAGGGAGAGGGAGAGATCGAGAGGAGGGAGTGGCGGCGCAAGGGAGGAGAGCAGGGTGCGGGCTAGGGTTAGAGCTGGTGGGGGCGCCGGCTGGGCTTTGGGCTTAGAGGCCGGCTAGGCTGCAGGCTCTCTTCTCTCTCTCACTCTAAAGAAAATAAAAAAAACAGAGATAAGAAAGAAAAGAAAGGGAGGTTAGGGGAAGAAGTTGGACACGCGGATAATTTTCCCGGACTCACAAAAATGTGCTTGTTCCGAGAAAATAGAAAAGGCCATGATTGAAAGATTTAAATTCAAACTCATTTGATTTAAATTCAAATGATTTGAATAGGAAGTGAGGGTTGGGAAGGTCCAAAAATGTTCGGATTTTTAGTGGAGCTCCGGAATATGATGAAAGAATATATGGCAAGGTTGGAGACCAAGAATTTAAGATAACAAAGGCATTGGGATAATTTGCAAGTGTGTTATGGTGATTTCCAAATTAAAGAATATTTAATATAGCTCCCTAATATTGGGAGGATATGTTATAAAGAGAAGTCACCCTACCCTCGATTTAAATAGATCAACCATCTATGCAATTTATCAGTTGAGTTGAGATGCAAAGATTAATGACATGATGGCATGATGACATGATGCAATGCAAAAATAAAAGAGCAAGCACAAAAGAAACACACGGTGATCACGAAAATATGGAAGTCTTCCGAAGCGTCGGTCTCGGGGCGTCACAGAATATCATCCAACTAATCCACCGATCCAATGCCTACGAATTTCTCTTATATTGTTCTTGCTAAGTTACTACTGCTACTGTTACTGCTACACTTGCTACAAAATCGTCGCTATCATTGTTAACGTTAGTGTTACTGTTACCACTGCTATCAAAACTATCATACTACTTTGCTATTGGTCACTTTGCTGCAGATAATTAATCTCTAGGTGTGGTTGAATTGACAACTTAGCTGCTAACACTTGCAAATATTCTTTGGCTCCCCTTGTGTCGAATCAATTTGGTTTGAATACTCTACCCTCGAAAACTGTTGCGATCCCCTATACTTGTGGGTTATCAAGACCTTTTTCTGGCATCGTTGCTGGAGAGCATAGCTATATTTGTTGAGTCACTTGGGATTATTATCAATTTATCACTATGAATAATATGAAGGATACCAAGACTAAAATATTTCCCTCTAAGACGAGGGGAGGTAAGGAACTGCCATCTAGCTCTGCACTTGATTCACCTTCTATTTTGAGTAAACTTGCAACACCACCACATGCTATTAATTCTGATATGTCGCAAGTTATTGATGATGCTATATCCATGGATAATGCTTATGACGATGCTAGTACCTTGCTTGATGATAATGTGCCACTGGGTGAATTTCTTGATGAACAACTTTCTAGAGCCAAAGTTATTGAGAATGCTGAAACTGATGAAATCATCGAATATGGAAATCTTGAGACACCTATTAGACCTAGTCCACCTAGATATGAATTGCCTAAGATACCGGAAGGTTATGTTATGGATGAGGAGACAACTAGAGACTTTCTTGCTTGCAATGATAGGGATGATCTTAAGAAATAATTATGCAAACTGAAGGAGAAATCTTTGAATGCTAGAATGAAATGTGATCCTAAGTTTGCTACTTCACCTATCTTTGTTGATGATAAGGATTATGAATTCTTTGTCGACCCAGAGTTGATTACTTTGGGTGAATCTGATCCTTTCCTTGGTTATGAAACTGAAACTGTTGTGGCACACCTTACTAAGTTGAATGATATAGCCACCTTATTTGCTCATGATGAGAAAATTAACTACTATTATATTCTCAAGTTATTTCCATTCTCATTAAAGGGTGATGCTAAGACTTGGTATAATACTCTTGCTCCTGGTTGTGTGCGTAGTCCCCAGGATATGATTTACTACTTCTCTGAAAAATATTTTCCTGCTCATAAGAAACAAGCTGCCTTACAGGAAATATTTAACTTTGTGCAAATTGAAGAAGAGAGTCTCCCACAAGCTTGGGGGAGGCTTCTCCAATTGCTGAATGCTTTGCCTGATCATCCTCTTAAGAAAAATGAAATGCCTGATATCTTCTATAATGGACTAACCGAGGCTTCTAAGGACTTCCTAGATAGTTCTATTGGTTGTGTTTTCAGGGAACGAACTGTCGAACAAGGTGAAGAATTATTGAATAACATATTGAAAAATTATGATGATTGGACTCTTCCTGAACCACCACCTAAACCCACTCCGAGGAAGAGGGGTATCTTATATCTCAGTCCTGAAGATATGCAAGAGGCAAAGAAATGTATGAAGGAAAAAGGTATTAAAGCCGAGGATGTTAAAATTTTACCTCCTATTGAAGAAATACATGGGCTTGATACACCACCACTTAAGGTGGTAGAGGCAAATTCTTTAATGATAATGGCAATCCTTACAATATGCATCCTAGTCAATGCCTTTATGAGTTTGATAACTACATTAGAAAACAAGATCACTTCAATGCAAATGTTACGAAACAATTGAAATACAATTTTGATATGATTGCTCGCTTGAGTGATTTTTTATTCAGAATCTCAAATGATGTTAGAGGTGTAGGAAAACATGCTTCTATGGTTCAAACTCAACTAGAACAAGTTGCTAAATCTCAAAGAGAATTGTTTGATGAAATGAATAATAATATCAATGATCATGCTGTTAGGGTAATGACTAGAGGAGGTAGAATGACTCAGGAACCACTTTATCCAGAGGTACACCCAAAAATAATTGAACAAGACTCTCAAAGAATTAACACTGATGCACCTAGTCCTACCAAAAAGAAAAAGAAAAATGATAGGACTTTGCATACCTCTAGTGAACCTGAGATAGAAAAACCTCCTGAAGCTAGTAATGATGTTTCTATTTCTGATGTTGAAACTCAATCTGGCAATGAACATTCACCTAGTGATAATGAAAAATATAATGATGATGTTCATGAAGACACTCAACCAAACAATAAAGAACCAAATAATGATGTTGAAATAGAACCAGTTGTTGATCTTCATAACCCACAACCTAAAAATAAAAGATATGATAAAAGAGACTTTGTTGCTAGGAAACATGGTAAAGAAAGAGAACCATGGGTTCAAAAACCCATGCCCTTTCCACCTAAATCAACTAATAAGAAATATGATGAAGAATTTGAACGCTTTGCTGAAGTGATTAGGCCAGTCTTTTTGCGTACTCGCTTGACTGATATTTTAAAGATGTCCCCTTATGCAAAATACATGAAATCACTAATGAGAGGAAAATATCTGAAGCTGAAATCTCCACCATGCTTGCTAATTATTCTTTTAAGGATGGAGTACCTAAAAAACTTGGAGATCCGGCAATACCAACTATACCTTGCTCCATCAAAAGAAACTATGTGAAAACTGCTTTATGTGATTTAGGAGCTGGTGTTAGTGTTATGCCTTTCTCTTTATACAAAAGACTCGATTTGAATAAACTCACACCTACTGAAATATCTTTGCAAATGGATGATAAATCAACTGCCATACCTATCGGTATTTGTGAGGATGTGCCCGTTGTTGTTGCAAATGTTACCATCTTAACTGACTTTGTTATACTTAAGATGCCCGAGGACGACAACATGCCGATTATCCTTGGTAGACCCTTTTTGAATACTGCGGGGGCTGTTATTGATTGCAATAAAAGCAAGGTCACTTTTCATATCAATGGTAATGAGCATATGGTGCACTTTCCGAAGAAATAATTCCAAGTGAATGGTATAAATGTTATTGAAAAATCTCCGACACTCACTATTGGAAGTTTTCAACTACCTCTACCTACTGCCAAAAAGAATTATGATATACTTATTGTTGGGGATATGCATATCCCCGTTGAGGTAACTTAGTGTTTTACGAAAGTTCTTCGGTTTCATGCTAATCGAAGGTGGTTGTTAATAAGACTTGATCAACCTTATTAATGGATCACTTTTGAGAGGTATGAAGTTGATGAATCTAGTAGGCACAACCTTCTGTCCTTGCCTTTTATTTTCTATTTTTCGTAGTTAAATAAAATAAAATGCCATGTTTATCTTGATTTCTGGATTTTCCGTGCAATAAAAAATGACCCAAAAATAAAAGTTCTCAGAATGTCCTAAAAATTTAATACGATTTTTTATGAATATTTCTGAAATTTTAGTGCAAATAACATCAGAGGGGGGTGCACCAGGTGGGCACAACCCACCTGGGCGCGCCAGCATCCCCAGGCGCACCCTGGTGGGTTATGGTCCCCACGTGGGCCCCCTCACTTATCTCTTTAGCCCATGTCATCACCTACCTCCAGAAAAAATTCACCATTGCTCTCTCCCTCGTGTTCTTGGTCTCAAACCTGCGGATTTCGATCTCTTTGCTTAAAGCTCCGTTTCCAAAACTGTTTTGGGGGATTGCTTCATTGGTTCAATTAGTTTTTGCTTTAGTGGATTATATTTTGAATAATTAGCTACTCTTGGTGCTGCTGTAGATGAGCTTGCATGTTGAATTCTTGGATTTCTAAGTAGTTTGAATGCTCAATATAGCCTCTATGCATGCGTATGAGTAGTTGCTATCAATCTTGTCAAGTTTTGTTGAGAAAAAAATTGTGGACTAAAAGTTTCAGAATTTTGTTCATAGGAATAAGATGAGCTTCTTTAGGAAGTTTTATTCCAAGAAGAACTCCAAGGGAGTTGTTGCGGAAGTGCGGCCGTGCGAATGGCCACATAACCCCTTCATGGATGGAGCCGGAATCCATCAAGAGTTCGCATAATTTGCTGCCAATGCTGGCCTCACCAACTTCATCGTAGCTGAGTGTGAACAATATCATCTCCTTTCAAATTCCTTTGTGCAAAGTTTTCATTTCATAAGTAGGAATAACCCCCCTAAGGTGCAGTTTAATTTATACGCTGAAACCCGTCTGATAGCACTTACTCTGCGATATATGCTTGATCCCTTCTGACGGGGAAATAAGAGAGCCTAGGCCTACAGAGTTTGAGGGATTTTATCGCACTCTGTCAGTGGGAGATGAGAGAGGGGTATCGAGTGTCACCACCACTAGCCTGCAGTTTCCTTCTGTGCATTATTTTGCTCTATTCATTGCAAAGTGTTTACTTGCTAGAGAGAAGGTTGGTGCACTTAGTGCCCCCGATTTCGCTGTCTTACGCCGTGCACTATACAGCGATAACACTTATAGCCTAGGAGCTACTATTGCACATGGCCTACACCTTAACAGGACCAAGGGTAAAATTCATGGCGGTATTTTTGCTACTCGCCTAGCGAGTCATTTTAACATTCAAATCCGCCAGCATGATCATCATTTACCAAAGGTCTATTTGGATCACCAAGCGATATCACTGATGACCCACAAGTATAGGGGATCTATCGTAGTCCTTTCAATAAGTAAGAGTGTCGAACCAACGAGGAGCAGAAGGAAATGACAAGCGGTTTTCAGTAAGGTATTCTCTGCAAGCACTGAAATTATCGGTAATAGATAGTTTTGTGATAAGGTAATTTGTAACGGGTAACAAGTAACAAAAGAAAAACAAGGTGCAGCAAGGTGGCCCAATCCTTTTTGTAGCAAAGGACAAGCCTGGACAAACTCTTATATAAAGGAAAACGCTCCCGATGACACATGGGAATTATCGTCAAGCTAGTTTTTATCATGCTCATATGATTCGCGTTCGTTACTTTGATAATTTGATATGTGGGTGGACCGGTGCTTGGGTACTGCCCTTCCTTGGAGAAGCATCCCACTTATGATTAACCCCTCTTGCAAGCATCCGCAACTACAAAAGAAGTATTAAGGTAAACCTAACCATAGCATGAAACATATGGATCCAACTCAGCCCCTTACGAAGCAACACATAAACTAGGGTTTAAGCTTCTATCACTCTAGCAACCCATCATCTACTTATTACTTCCCAATGCCTTCCCCTAGGCCCAAATAATGGTGAAGTGTCATGTAGTCGACGTTCACATAACACCACTAGAGGAAAGACAACATACATCTCATCAAAATATTGAACGAATACCAAATTTACATGACTACTTATAGCAAGACTTCTCCCATGTCCTCAGGAACAAATGTAACTACTCACAAATCATATTCATGTTCATAATCAGAGGGGTATTAATATGCATAAAGGATCTGAACATATGATCTTCCACCAAATAAACCAACTAGCATCAACTACAAGGAGTAATCAACACTACTAGCAACCCACAGGTACCAATATGAGGTTTTGAGACAAAGATTGGATACAAGAGATGAACTAGGGTTTGAGAGGAGATGGTGCTGGTGAAGATGTTGGTGGAGATTCACCCCCTCCCGATGAGAGGATCGATGGTGATGATTTCCCCCTCCCGGAGGGATGTTTCCCTGGCAGAACAGCTCCGCCGGAGCCCTAGATTGGTTTCGCCAGGTTCCGCCTCGAGACGGCGGCGCTTCGTCCTGAAAGCTTCCTTCTTATTTTTTCCAGGGCGAAAGACTTCATATAGCAAAAGATGGGCACCGGAGGCCTGCCAGGGGGCCCACGAGGCAGGGGCGCGCCCCCACCCTCGTGGACAGGGTGTGGCCCCCTCTAGTGCTTTCTTCGCCCAATATTTTTAATATATTCCAAAACTGATTTTCGTGGAGTTTCAGGACTTTTGGAGTTGTGCAGAATAGGTCTCTAATATTTGCTCCTTTTCCAGCCCAAAATTCCAGCTGCCAGCATTCTCCCTCTTCATGTAAACCTTGTAAAATAAGAGAGAATAGGCATAAGTGTTGTGACATAATGTGTAATAATAGCCCATAATGCAATAAATATTGATATAAAAGCATGATGCAAAATGGACGTATCAACTCCCCCAAGCTTAGACCTCGCTTGTCCTCAAGCGGAAGCCGATAACAAAAATATGTCCACATGTTTAGAGATAGAGGTGTCGATAAAATAAAATACGGACATGAGGGCATCATGATCATTCTTATAACAACAACATATATATATATATATATATATATATATATATATTGTCATATGATTTCTTATGCTAAAGTAACAATTTATTCACAATGTCAAGTATGAATCAGAAACTTCATTGAAAACTAACAAATTATAATCTCGGTCATTGAAGCAATTGCAATTTATCATAACATCGGAAAGAGTCAATATAAGAGCTTTTCAGCAAGTCTACATACTCAACCATCCTTTAGTCTTTCACAATTGCTCACACTCACGCAATACTTATGGGTAGGGAGTTTTACTCGGACACAGAGAAAGATATGGGCTTGTAGTGTTGCCTCCCAACCTTTTACCTCAAGGGTAATGTCAACAATAATAGTTTATGATAACTTGCATCCAATTGGATATATATACATATATATTATATATATATAGGAGTAGGATTTTCTACAAGTGCTTGGCACAGAACTAGTTAAGGGTTTCAACGGTACAAAAGTTCTCAAAAATTCTAAAAAAAATATTGAACCAACACACCTATAATATAACATGATCCAACGGAGGGATTAAAAAAATACGATAGTATGTGTCTTGGACAAAAAAAACAAATAGTTCAGTATATATTTATGTCGCAGTGAGCTGAAATGCTTATTATTTTTGTCGATGACACATAGATGCATATTTTGACAATCCCTCCGTTGGATCATCTTATTACATTAGAGAGATGCTCCCATATTATTTTCATATTTTTTGATAACTTTTAAACCGTTAAAAGTTTAGCGACCCTTAACTAGTTCTGTGGCAAGCTATGGTAGACACAGTATATATATATATATATATATATATATATATATATATATATATATATATATATATATATATCAGGATCTTTCCAACACAATGTGCTTGCCAAAGGATAAAGTGTAAAAAGGAAAGGTGAAGATCACCGCGACTCTTGCATAAGACATAAAGCAAAAATAAAGATAAGCTCTTCGTAGAGGGAAGTAGAGGTTGTCATGTGCTTTTATGGTTGGATGCACGAAATCTTAATGCAAAAGAACGTCACTTTATATTGTCACTTTATATTATGCAGTCCGCCGCTTTTATTTCTTCCATATCACAAGATCGTACAAAGCTTATTTTCTCCACACTAATAGATCATACATATTTAGAAAGCAATTTTTATTGCATGCAACAATGACAACTTACTTGAAGGATCTTACTCAATCCATAGGTAGATATGGTGGACTCTCATGGCAAAACTGGGTTTAAGGATATTCGGAAGCACAAGTAGTATCTCTACTTGGTGCAGAGAATTTGGCTAGCATGAGGGGGAAAGGCAACCTCAACATGTTGGATGATCCATGACAATATACTTTATTTCGGATATAAGAAAACATAACCCATTACGTTGTCTTCCTTGTCCAACATCAACTTTTTAACATGTCATATTTTAATGAGTGCTCACAATCATAAAAGATGTCCAAGATAGTATATTTATATGTGATAACCTCTCTTTCTTTATTACTTCCTATTAATTGCAACGATGACCAAAACTATGTTTGTCAACTCTCAACAACTTTTATTCATCATACTCTTTATATGTGAAGTCATTACTCTCCATAAGATCAATATGATCTCTTTATTTCTTTTTATTCCTTCTTTTATTCCTTCAAGATCATAGCAAGATAACCAAGCCCTCGACTCAAAACTAATCTTTATTATATATAGCTCACGGACTCGATTACATAGAAGGATCATAAAGCAAAACTCAAAACTAGATCATGCAAAAACTTTATTCTACTAGATCAAGATATTACCAAAAGGATCGAACTAAGAAAAACGGTAAAGATAGGAGTGTGATGGTGATACGATACCGGGGCACCTCCCCCAAGCATGGCAGTTGCCAAGGGGAGTGCCCATACCCATGTGATTATGTCTCCTTCCTCGGAGGTGGTGATGATGGAGTTGTTGATGATGTAGGCTTGTCGTCCATCTTCCAAGGCATAGGGTCAGCATCATAGAAGGATGATCGAGTCTCTGGGATCCTCAAATCTGCAGCCAAACTCATCCTCTTGAATCTATATTCATACTCACAGTTTTGGTTTTGCAGGTCATAGATCTGGGCTTGGAGATGCTCAATTTTCTCATGAAGCTTGAAGATGGTCTCCCCAATGTTCTTGGCATCGAGCTTGTGGTTGTTGGTGAACTCCGCGATCATCATGTGGTTGGCATTGAGTCCGCGTTCCACCATCCCCTGGCACTTGAAAACTTGTTGCTCCATTGCTTCGAGTCATGTCTCCACACTTCCGGTCCTCCTTGGTCCCTCGACATCGCGGATGTGTAGCAACCCATCACGCATCTCAATGGTTTGAGGGTGTTGCAGCACCTCCGCGAGGTAGGGGTTGATAACCTTCTCGAAAAACTTGTCCTTGGGGGCGTTTGAAGACGTCATGGTGATCTAGATCTGTCAGAAAAACAGCTCGAAACAAAAACAAAGGATATTTGCGTGGTACAGTGGTCAAAACCTTCGGGAGATTATATAATGAATTTTTACCGACCAAAAGAAGTATTGTGCAAGAAAACAGAGTCCGGAGAGCACACGAGGTGCCCACTAGGCAGGGGGGCGCGCCCAGGGGGATAGGGTGCGCCCTCCACCCTCGTGGATGCCTCGTGTCCTTTTCGGACTACTTCTTATTTTCCTATTTTCTTAAATATTCCAAAACGGGGGAAAAATGCTATTAGAACTGTTTTGGAGTCGGTTTACTTATCGTACCACGTACCTATTCCTTTTCGGAGTCTGAAACGTTCTGGAAAGTGTCCCTTATGTACTCCTCCGGGGTTACGGTATCAATAACAATGGTTTCAACATTTATGGGATTGCTTGAGATATAATGTTTGATTCTTTGTCTGTTCACCACCTTCGGATTTGTGCCTTCGAAGTTGTTGATTTTTATGGCACCGGAACGATAGACCTCCTCGATAACGTAAGGACCTTCCCATTTAGAGAGGAGTTTTCCTGCAAAAAATCTTAAACGAGAGTTGTATAGCAAAACATAATCACCTACATTAAACTCACGCTTTTGTATCCTTTTGTCATGCCATCTTTTAACTTTTTATTTAAACAGTTTGGCATTCTCATAGGCTTGGGTTCTCCACTCATCAAGTGAGCTAATGTCAAATAGTCTCTTCTCACCGGCAAGTTTGAAATTGTAATTGAGCTATTTAATGGCCCAATATGCCTTATGTTCTAATTCGAGAGGTAAGTGACATGCTTTTCCATAAACCATTTTATACGGATACATACCCATAGGATTTTTATATGCAGTTCTATAGGCCCATAATGCATCATCGAGTTTCTTGGACCAATTCTTCCTAGATCTATTAATAGTATTTTGCAAAATTAATTTAATCTCTCTATTACTCAGTTCTACCTGACCACTAGACTGTGGATGATAAGGAGATGCAATTCTATGATTAACATCATACTTAGCAAGCATTTTACGAAAAGCACCATGAATAAAATGTGAACCACCATCAGTCATTAAGTATCTAGGGACTCCAAACCTCGGGAAAATAACTTCTTTAAGCATCTTAATAGAGGTGTTATGATCAACACTACTAGTTGGAATAGCTTCTACCCACTTAGTAACATAATCAACAACAACTAAAATATGTGTATACCCATTAGAGGAAGGAAACGGTCCCATATAATCAAAGCCCCAAACATCAAATGGTTCAATAACAAGTGAATAGTTCATAGGCATTTCTTGACGTCTACTAATATTACCAATTCTTTGACATTCATCGCAAGACAAGACAAACTTACGGGCATCTTTGAAGAGAGTAGGCCAATAAAAACCAGAACTCCAGCGGGTGTCCTCCATAAGCCTCAGAGTGACACTTGCGTAGGATCTGTTCCTTTTCATGCTCAGGTACACAACATCTAATAACACCATCTACTCCTTTATAAAGGTGTAGGTCATCCCAGAAGTAATGTCTTAAATCATAGAAAAACTTGTTCTTTTGCTGGTATGTGAAACTAGGTGGTATAAATTTAGCAACAATGTAATTAGCATAATCAACATACCATGGAGCAGTACGAGAAGCATTTATGACAGCTAATTGTTCATCAGGAAAGCTATCATCAATAGGTAGTGGGTCATCAAGAACATTCTCTAACCTAGATATGTTGTCTGCAACGGGGTTCTCAGCTCCCTTTCTATCTATAATATGCAAATCAAATTCTTGTAGTAGAACCCATCTAATAAGTATAGGTTTAGCATCTTTATTTTCCATAAGATATTTAATAGCAGCATGATCAGTGTGAACAGTTACTTTAGAATCAACAATATAAGGTCTGAACTTATCACAAGCAAATACAACTGCTAAAAATTCTTTTTCAGTAGTAGCATAATTTCTCTGGGCACTGTCTAGAGTTTTACTAGCATATTGGATAACATTTAATTTCTTATCAACTCTTTGTCCTAGAACAACACCTACAGCATAATCACTAGCATCACACATAATTTCAAAGGGTAAATTCCAATCAGGTGGCTGAACAATAGGTGCAGAAATCAAAGCCTTCTTAAGTATTTCAAATGCTTCTACACAATCATCATCAAAGACAAAAGGAACATCTTTTTGTAAGAGATTAGTCAGAGGCCTAGAAATTTTTGAGAAGTCTCTAATGAACCTCCTATAAAAACCGGCATGACCAAGGAAACTTCTTATACCTTTGATGTCCTTAGGACACGACATCTTTTCAATAGCATCCACTTTAGCTTTATCAACTTCAATACCTCTTTCAAAAAATTTATGCCCTAAGACAATACCTTCATTAACCATAAAGTGGCACTTCTCCCAATTCAAGACAAGATTAGTTTCTTCACATCTCTGCAAAACTTGATCAAGGTTGCTTAAGCAATCATCAAAAGAAGTTCCCTATACGGAGAAATCATCCATGAAAACCTCAACAATCTTTTCACAAAAGCCAGAGAATATAGCAGTCATACATCTTTGAAAGGTAGCGGGTACATTGCATAAACCAAAAGGCATACGTCTATAAGCAAAGGTACCGAAAGGTCAAGTAAAAGTGGTCTTTTCTTGATCCTCTTTTGACACAGGTATTTGAGAGAAGCCAGAATAACCGTCTAGAAAGCAAAAATGTGTATGTTTGGATAATCTTTCTAGCATTTGATCAATAAAAGGTAAAGGGTAATGATCCTCTTTAGTAGCTTTATTTAGTTTGCGGAAACCAATTACCATTCTATAACCTGTAACAATTCTTTGTGGGATCAATTCATCTTTATCATTAGGAACAACAGTAATACCTCCCTTCTTAGGGACACAATGGGTAGGACTTACCCACTGACTATCAACAACAAGATAAATTATACCTGCCTCCAGAAGCTTTAGTATTTCTTTTCTTACCACTTCTTTCATCTTAGGATTTAACCGTCGTTGGTGATCAACAACCGATTTGGAGTCTTTCTCCATTTTTATTTTGTGCTGGCATAGAGTGGGACTAATGCCCTTAAGATCATCAAGAGTATATCCAATAGCAGCACGGTGCTTCTTCAGAGTTTTCAATAATTTCTCTTCTTCCTGCTCTGAAAGGTTAGCACTAATAATAACAGGATATATCTTCTTTTCATCAAGATAAGCATATTTAAGAGTATCAGGTAATGGTTTAAGCTCAAACACGGGATCACCCTTGGGTGGAGGAGGATCCCCTAGAATTTCAACATGAAAATTGTGTTTCAAAATAGGTCCCTGCTTGAAGAATACTTCATCTATTTCCCTTCTTTCATTCATAAACATATCATTTTCATGGTCTAGCAAATATTGTTCTAAAGGATCATTAGGAGGCACGGCGATAGAAGCAAGACCAATAATTTCATCTTTACTAGGCAATTATTTATCATGGGGTTGTCTACGAAATTTAGCAAAATTAAAATATGAGACATATCCCCTAAACCAATAGTAACAACATCCTTTTTGCAATCTATCTTAGCATTAACAGTATTCAAGAAGGGTCTACCAAATATAATGGGACAAAAGTCATCTTGTTGGGAACCAAGAACAAGAAAATCAGTAGGATATTTAACTTTCCCACACAAGACTTCAACATCTCTAACAATCCCAACTGGTGAAATAGTATCTCTATTGGCAAGCTTAATTGTAACATCAATACCTTCTAACTCAGCAGGTGCAATATCATGCATAATTTCTTCGTATAAAGAATGAGGTATTGCACTCGCACTAGCACCCATATCACATAAGCCATGATAACAATGATCTCCTATTTTAATAGAAATAACATGCATGCCTACAACAGGTCTATGTTTATTTTTAGTATCGGGTCTAGCAATTCTAGCAGCTTCATCACAGAAGTAAATAACATGCCCATCAATATTATCGGCCAAGAGATCTTTAACCATAGCAATACTAGGTTCAACTTTAATTTGCACAGGGGTATAGGTGTTCTAGTATTACTCTTACAAACCACAGTTGAAGCTTTAGCATGATCCTTTATTCTAGCAGGAAAAGGTGGTTTCTCAATATAAGAACAATAGGATCAACATTATAAGTGATAGTCTTTTCTTCAACTTTAATAGGTTCAACTACTTTTACTTCAATGGGAGGATGATATTTAAACCACTTCTCCTTAGGGAGATCAACATGAGTAGCAAAGGATTCAAAGAAAGAAGCTACTATCTCAGAGTCAAGTCCATATTTAGTGCTAAATTCACGAAAAGCATCGGTATCCATAAAAGATTTAACACAATCAAACTTAGGCGTTATACCTGACTCCTTACCTTCGTCGAGTTCCCAATATTCAGAGTTGCATTTAATTCTTTCCAATAAATCCCATTTGAATTCAATAGTCTTCATCATAAAAGAACCAGTGCAAGAAGTATCGAGCATGGAGCGATTATTGAGAGAAAGCCGAGCATAAAAATTCTGAATAATAATTTCTCTTGAGAGCTCATGATTGGGGCATGAATATAGCATTGAATTAAGCCTCCCCCAAGCTTGAGCGATGCTTTCTCCTTCGCGAGGCCAAAAATTATATATATAATTACGATCACGATGAACCAGATGCATAGGATAAAACTTCTGATGAAATTCCAATTTCAATCGGTTGTAGTTCCATGATCCAATATCATCGCATAGCCTAAACCATGTCAATGCCTTTGCCTTCAAGGATAAAGGGAAGACCTTCTTCTTGATAACATCCTCGGGCATACCTGCAAGCTTAAATAATCCACAAACTTCATCCACATAGATTAGGTGCAAATCGGGATGCAATGTTCCATCTCCTGTAAAAGGATTAGCTAGCAGTTTGTAACGCCCACGATGCGGCTATATCTCCCACGTGTCGAGGCACGACTTAGAGGCATAACCGCATTGTGGTTTTGTCGCAAGAAGGATCATCTTCACACAATCCCATGTAATGAACAAGAATGGGATAACGAGAGTTGACTTACAATCGCCACTTCACACAATACATAAATTAATTCATACATCATCCAAAATCCACACATAGACCGACTACGGTCAAATCCAAATGAATATAAGATAACCCCAAATGCTAGATCCCCGATCGTCCCAACTGGGCTCCACTACTGATCATCAGGAAAAGAAACATAGTAACGACCACGTTCCTCGTCGAACTCCCACTTGAGCTCGGTTGCGTCATCTGCGCTGGCATCGTCGGCACCTGCAACTGTTTTGGTAGAATCTGTGAGTCACGAGGACTCAGCAATCTCACACCCGCGAGATCAAGACTATTTAAGCTTAAAGGAAAGGATGGTGTAATGAGGTGGAGCTGCAGCAAGCACTAAGCATATATGGTGGCTAACATACGCAAATGAGAGCGAGAAGAGAAGCAACGCAACGGTCGCGAAGCTAGAAATGATCAAGAAGTGATCCTGAAACTACTTACGTTCATGCATAACTCAAACCGTGTTCACTTCCCGGACTCCGTCGAGAAGAGACCATCACGGCTACACACACGGTTGATGTATTTTAATTAAGTCAAGTGACAAGTTCTCTACAACCGGACATTAACAAATTCCCATCTGCCACATAACCGCGGGCACGGCTTTCGAAAGATAATACCCTGCAGGGGTGTCCCAACTTAGCCCATTATAAGCTCTCACGGTCAACGAAGGATAAACCTTCTCCCAGGAAGACCCGATCAGTCTCGGAATCCCGGTTTACAAGACATTTCGACAATGGTAAAACAAGACCAGCAAAGCCGCCCGAATGTGCCGACAAATCCTGACAGGAGCTGCACATATCTCGTTCTCAGGGCACACTGGATGAGCCAGACGTCGGGTTGGCATAGACCCTGGTTGCCCAGGGGGCGCCGGACATCGCTCGGTTTGGGCCAGCACTCGAAGGAGCACTGGTCCGGGGGTTTAAATAAAGATGACCCTCGGGCTCGCGAAAACCCAAGGAAAAAAGGCTTAGGTAGGCAAATGGTAAAACCAAGGTTGGGCCTTGTTGGAGGAGTTTTATTCAAGGCGAACTGTCAAGGGGGTCCCATAAATCACCCAACCGCGTTAGGAACGCAAACTCAAGGAACATAATACCGGTATGACGGAAACTAGGGCGGCAAGAGTGGAACAAAACACCAGGCATAAAGCCGAGCCTTCCACCCTTTACCAAAAATATATAGATGCATTAATTAAATAAGAGATATTGTGATATCCCAAAAATATCCATGTTCCAACATGGAACCAACTTCAACTTCACCTGCAACTAGCAACGCTATAAGAAGGGCTGAGCAAAAGCGATAACTTAGCCAAACAACGGTTTGCTAGGAAAGGATGGTTAGAGGCTTGACATGGCAATATGGGAGGCATGATATAGCAAGTGGTAGGTACGGCAGCATAGCAATAGAACGAACAACTAGCAAAGCAAAGATAGAAGTGATTTCGAGGGTATGGTCATCTTGCCTGCAAGGTTCTCAGAGTTGACGAAAGCTTGATCCTCGTAAGCGTACTCAACAGGTTCCTCATTCACGAACTCGTCTCCCGGCTCTACCCACAACAAGAACACAAGCAATGGAACCACAATCAATCACGGGAAATGCACAAGCAACATGATGCAAAACATGCATGATATGCGATGCATATGCGTGCTCCGGAAGAAAAATGATGAACAAGGCAGTAACTTGGCAAACCAAGTATGCCACTGGAAAGATGAGATGATTTCGACGAAATCGATATAAAGATCACCGGAAACGGATGCACGGTTTGCAAATGGCAAGCAAAACAAGAATGACACGATTCTGCGATGAACAGCAAGATAGCACTTAGAATGCAACAAGTAACTATGCTACAGCACTCCAAAATAGCAACAAAGCATAGGGCAGTGATATACAGAAGATTCTTGACAAAAGATGAACACTGAGCTACAGCTAGATCACACGATAACAGGTTCAAACAAGCATGGCAAAAGTGCAAAAGATATCATTTTCACATACTTGGAGAAATTACTGGACATGGCAGGAACAACATCAGGTAGCAATGTTTAGAGCAAGGAAAACACATGCTACAGGAACTTAACATAGACAAACAAGGCATGGCATGAATCTACTAAATGCATAGAACAAAAGTCCCTTACTGACCATGAGCGAAAAAGGTACGGAAGATATGATGGCACCCATGTAAACATAGCAAGTTACGTTAACAGGTTCCAGACTTGCAGAAAACAGAACATGGCATTAACAGCATTATGAAGGCATCTTTGTGAGCTCGATGCACTCATCACAAAGCAATTCATGGCAAAACAAGCATACCTACAGCAAGATGGCATGTTTATGAAGCTAACCATGGCAAGATAAAGTTCATAACATGTATGGATCAACTACAACAACCTTGGCAAAATTGAATATCATGTTAACAATCTGCCAGAAACATTTTATAGCAAAAGTAGAGCAAGATTGAGACATGCTAGGGCACTCCAAAATTGCAAACAGGGGCATAGATAGATAGATCACAACTATATCTACAAAACATCCTTAGTGAACATGTCCAAAAGAAGCATGGATCTCTCTGTAGCCACATGGATACATGGCAACAAAATAACAGCAGTAACAGACTTGGCAAAATTCTAAGTTCCTGAAAACAGAAACATCATGAAGCCTAGTTTGCATGCTTGTGCTAGTCACCATATAGATCACAAAAATACATGGCATACACCTCTGTAAAGATGGCATGGCATAGATCAAAACACCTGTAGAGCTCATGCCCATAAGATGCACACATCAAATGAAGCAAAAATAACAAAACACCAAGTTCTGATAAGTAACAGCAGTAAACATCATATAGCACTCTTGCACCAGAGATTTGGGCATCAAGATGGACTCAAACGAGCATGGCACAATGGAACAAAATAAAGAGCATCTCGAGACGAACATTTCGATATATCATGCATGCAAAACGGAGTAGTATGCGATGAGATATGATGCAATGAACAGGAGCACATAATGCAATAATATATGGGACTTGGAGAAAAATACAGGGTCAACCTCTCTCAGATCTAGGGTTCTGCACGGAAGCCGAGGCGGGGCTGGCGCGGCTGCCGGAGACGGAGGGAGACGGCGGCGGCCGGAGTAGAGCTCGGGGGAGGGAGGCGAAGGAGCTCGGAGGGGCTCGGGCGCCGGTGCGGAGTGGCGCGGGCGAAGGAGCACGGGGCCGCGGGGGCGGCGCCGATGACGAGGTGCGGCGGCGGAGGCTGGAGCTCCGGCGATGACGCGCGGTGGGATGGCGAGGGCGGCGGGGTCGGGCGCGGGCGGAGGAGACGGGCTCGGGGGGGGGGGGGAGCCCGACTCGGGCCAAGCGGGCCGCGGTCGGCGGCAGGCGCGCCTGCCATGTGGCGGCGACCGATTGGCGCGGGCGCGGCGGCGGCGGACGTGTCCGGTGGCGGCGGAGGGCGATTTTGCTAGGGTTTCATCCGGGATTTTGGACGGGGAGGGTGTTTATATAGGCATAGGAAGCTAGGAGACTCCAAATGGAGTGCGGTTTTCGCCGACACGATCGTGATCGAACGACCGAGAGCATGGAAGAGACTTAGGTGGGTTATTGGGCTGTTTGGAGGGGGGTTTCGCTGCAACACACAAAAAGGACTTTGCGGTTACCCGGTTAACCGTTGGAGCATCAAACGACCTCCAAATGGAACGAAACTTGACAGGTGGGCTACCGGTGGTATACCAAGGCCACTTGGCAAGGGTCGGTCCATTATGAGAACTTTTAACACCCACTCACGAAAAGAAACAAGAGGGGTGCGCCGGTGCATGTGGGAGTGCCGGATTGCAAAACGGACAACGGGGAAAATGCTCGGATGCATGAGACGAACACGTATGCAAATGAGATGCACATGATGACATGATATGGGATACATGACATGAACAAAATGCAAAACGAAAAAACAAAACCCGACCATGGAGGGAATATCATAACACATAGCCGAAAATGGCAAGAGTTGGAGTTACAAATATGGAAAGTTACATCCGGGGTGTTACACAGTTTCTCTATCATACCCGAAGGAATTTCAAGGTAAACATTTTCAGTAGGTTCAGTAGGTTGAGGAGCAACTCTTTGCTCTACTGGTCCAGGTGAAGATACCCCGAACAAGCCCCTCAAAGGATTACTTTTCATAGTAACAAGTGACGGTAAATTTCAGCACACTATATAAATTTTTCCTTATCAAATTCCACTTACCAAAGGCGCTTCACTCCCCGGCAACGGCGCCAGAAAAGAGTCTTGATGACCCACAAGTATAGGGGATCTATCGTAGTTCTTTTGATAAGTAAGAGTGTCGAACCCAACGAGGAACAGAAGGAAATGACAAGCGGTTTTCAGTAAGGTATTCTCTGCAAGCACTGAAATTATCGGTAACAGATAGTTTTGTGATAAGGTAATTTGTAATGGGTAACAAGTAACAAAAGTAAACAAGGTGCAGCAAGGTGGCACAATCCTTTTTGTAGCAAAGGACAAGCCTGGACAAACTCTTATATAAAGGAAAACGCTCCCGAGGACACATGGGAATTATCGTCAAGCTAGTTTTTATCATGCTCATATGATTCACGTTCGTTACTTTGATAATTTGATATGTGGGTGGACTGGTGCTTGGGTACTGCCCTTCCTTGGACAAGCATCCCACTTAAGATTAACCCCCCTTACAAGCATCCGCAACTACAAAAGAAGTATTAAGGTAAACCTAACCATAGCATGAAACATATGGATCCAAATCAGCCCCTTACGAAGCAACGCATAAACTAGGGTTTAAGCTTCTGTCACTCTAGCAACCCATCATCTACTTATTACTTCCCAATGCCTTCCCCTAGGCCCAAATAATGGTGAAGTGTCATGTAGTCGACGTTCACATAACACCACTAGAGGAAAGACAACATACATCTCATCAAAATATCGAACGAATACCAAATTTACATGACTACTTATAGCAAGACTTCTCCCATGTCCTCAGGAACAAATGTAACTACTCACAAATCATATTCATGTTCATAATCAGAGGGGTATTAATATGCATAAAGGATCTGAACATATGATCTTCCACCAAATAAACCAACTAGCATCAACTACAAGGAGTAATCAACACTACTAGCAACCCACAGGTACCAATATGAGGTTTTGAGACAAAGATTGGATACAAGAGATGAACTAGGGTTTGAGAGGAGATGGTGATGGTGAAGATGTTGATGGATATTGACCCCCTCCCGATGAGAGGATCGATGGTGATGACGATGGTGATGATTTCCCCCTCCCGGAGGAATGTTTCGCCGGCAGAACAGCTCCGCCGGAGCCCTAGATTGGTTTTGCCAGGTTCTGCCTCGAGACGGCGACGCTTCGTCCCGAAAGCTTCCTTCTTATTTTTTCCAGGGTGAAAGACTTCATATAGCAAAAGATGGGCACCGGAGGCCTGCCAGGGGGCCCACGAGGTAGGGGGCGCGCCTAGGGGGTAGGGCGCGCCCCCACCCTCGTGGACAGGGTGTGGCCCCCCTCCGGTGCTTTCTTTGCCCAGTATTTTGAATATATTCCAAAACTGACTTCCGTGGAGTTTGAGGACTTTTGAAGTTGTGCAGAATAGGTCTCTAATATTTGCTCCTTTTCCAGCCCAGAATTCCAGCTGCCGGCATTCTCCCTCTTCATGTAAACCTTGTAAAATAAGAGAGAATAGGTATAAGTATTGTGACATAATGTGTAATAACAGCCCATAATGCAATAAATATTGATATAAAAGCATGATGCAAAATGGACGTATCAATCACCATTTTATTGATATTAATGATTATATTAATAATATTCCTTACAACCTGGTCTTCAATGAGGATACTTGTGATATTATTCCATTGCCTGCACCTGCTTTGTTTGATCATATTGCCAGGAGCGGATACCAGATCATGCCAGATGATATCATTGCCTACCGGAACGCCCAGGCAGTTGCAGAGGAGGAGCCTCAAGAGTAGGACACTCAGGTGCCCGCTCCACAACACTTCAACATAGGACCTGATGGCTACTACGAGTGGTGATTACCAAGTTAGGCCAAAAGCCTAATCTTGGGGGAGTACGTATTTCCACCGACAATACATTCATGGTCGCGCATTTCATTCCAGTTGCCGGTGTCCACACTTTTCATTGCATTATCCATGCTAGATTTATTTTCTCACTTTCTTCTTGTGTATTTTGAAAACTTTGAGAAAACCCAAAAATGTTTCCTGCTTCTTTTCGGGTTTTCTTTCTAGTTTAACTAGTTGTAATATTAAAAGAAAACCCAAACAGATTTCTCGATTCTTCTTCTTGCTTGTTGGGAGCTTTCCCGTGTAAAGTTTTTCTTGTTTCTGTTTTTCTTTCTTTAATTTGCTTTCTGCTAGAAAAACTAAAACTCAAAAAATATTTCAGTGTGTTTCTCTGAAATTCTCTTCTGTTTATTGAGTCATACCAAGGAGAAGACTGTGTATCTATAATTTTTGATTGTTCCATGCTACTCCCTCCGTTCCTAAATATAGGGTGTATAGTTTTTGGCACGAAAATTAAAGAACGCACGTGGAGGCAAACTTTCACAAGTTTTGGGCAAGATTGCACCTGACTAATTGACATGAGAAAATAGAGGAGCTTGCATGATATAAGGAAATGTAATCAAATCCCTAAAAAAATATCCAAACGAGTGGTGCACCGCAATACACCTTATATTTTGGATTTTTTCTCAAAAATCTATACACCTTATATCAAGGAATGGATGGAGTATTATATTATGTGTTTTGGATGTTTTATATGCATTAATATGCTATTTTATATTGTTTTTGGGACTAACTTATTAACCTAGAGCCCAGTGCCAGTTTCTGTTTTTTCCTTGTTTTTGAGCTTCGCAGAAAAGGAATACTAAACAGAGTCCAAACGGAATAAAACTTCATGATGATTTTTTTGGACCAGAAGACACCTAGGGGACTTGGAGTGCAAGTCAGAAGAGCCACGAGGTGGCGGCAAGGGTGGAGGGCACGCCCTAGGGGGGCGCGCCCCCTTCCTTGTGGGCCCCTCGGTGACTCCCTGACCTAGATCTTCCTCCTATATATTCACATATATTCTAAAACCACCAGAAGCATCCACAAAAACACTTATCCACCGCCGCAACCTTTTGTTATCGTGAGGGACTTTTTGGAATCCTTCTAGAGGGGGGTTCGATCACGGAGGGCATCTACATCAACTCTATTGCCCTTCCGGTGAAGCGTGAGTAGTTTACCATAGACCTATGGGTCCATAGCTAGTAGCTAGATTTCTTTTTCTCTCTCTTTGATTCTCAATACCATGTTCTCCTCGATGTTCTTGGAGATCTATCCGATGTAATCTTCTTTTGCGGTGTGTTTGTCGAGATCCGATGAATTGTGGATTTGTGATCAACTTATCTATGAATATTATTTGAATCTTCTCTGAATTCTTATATGCATGATTTGATATCTTTGTATTTCTCTTCGAATTATCGGTTTGGTTTGGCCAACCAGATTGGTTTTTCTTGCAATGGGAGATGTGCTTAGCTTTGTGTTCAATCTTGCGTGATTTCACCCAGTGACAAAGTAGGGGTAGCGAGACACGTATTGAATTGTTGCCATTGAGGATAAAAAGATGGGGTTTTCATCATATTGCTTGAGTTTAATCCTCTACATCATGTCATCTTACTTAAGGTGTTACTCTGTTCTTTATGAACTTAATACTCTAGATGCATGCTGGATAGAGGTCGATGTGTGGAGTAATAGTAGTAGATGCAGGCAGGAGTCGGTCTACTTGACACAAACGTGATGCCTATATTGCATAATCATGGTCTTGGATATCTTCATAACTTTGCGCTTTTCTATCAATTGCTCGACAGTACTTTGTTCACCCACCGTATTATTTGCCTTCATGAGAGAAGCCTCTAGTGAAACCTATGGCCCCCAGGTCTATTTTCCATCATACTAGTTTCCGATCTACTATTTTGGAATCTTTTACTTTCAGATCTATAAACCAAAAAGAACCCAAAAATATTTTATCTTTTGTTTAGTTCTATCTATCTCTATCAGATCTCGCCTTTGCAAGTGACCCTGAAGGGATTGACAACCCTTTTATCGCATTGGGTGCAAGTGCTTGATTGTTTGTACCGGTGCATCTATTGGGGACTTGCACGTTTCTCCTACTGGATTGATACCTTGGTTCTTAACTGAGGGAAATACTTATCTCTACTGTGTTGCATCACCCTTTCCTCTTCAAGGGAAAAAACCAACGCAAGCTCAAGAAGTAGCAAAGACCATTATGAAATGTTGAGTGGCTCTCATATGCATTATTGTTGATCTAACAAAGAGCCCAAATTATTTTGTCTTCTCCTTTTGAATAAAATGTTTGCAGATTCCAGCTTAGTCCATGGGACTCTTGCACTATTATTATTTTCAAATCGTTTGGCCGTGCAAGTGAAAGGCAATAATGACGATATTTGGTGAACTGACTGTGGCAGAGAGAAACGGGTATGAACTCAACTTGTTCTGTTTTGTAAATATGTTTAACCTAGTATCCATGATTCAACACATTATGATCAAACATGTTTGCAATGACAATTACAGATTATAGTTTCTCATGCCATGCTTAAGTAGCTGAGTGGATAATGATTTATCTTTGATGTCAACATTGTGTTAAAATGATTGTGATGTAGTATGATGATATTGTATCCTCCTCCCAATGTTTCGAGTGGCTTGAGTTGGCACATGTTCATGCATGTAGTTGAATCAAAACCAACATATCCTCTATGATATTTATGTTCATGGTGTTCATATCCTACTCATGCTAGTATCCAATGTTCATTATGCATAATGCATGTTCATGACCATTTTCGCTCTCTAGTTGGCGGCTTCCCAACCTATTTGCTGGCCTTCGCCTGTACTAAGCGGAATTACTACTTGTGCATCAAAATCCTAAAACCCAAGTTATTCCAGATGAGTCCACCATACCTACCTATATGTTGTATTACCCTACCGTTCTAAGTAAATTTGCATGTGTCACCTCTAGAAACTTCAAATAAATATCCTTTTTGTGTGCCTGGATTGTTCATAGAGCTACAGGAGGTAGTCGGTTGTCAGGACCCCGATCCTAAGTCACACCGATCTAGCATGTAACACATCATATCACTTTGCGGCCTCACGCACGGTATCCCCACGGGTGCCGCCTTACCTGGCCCGGGACCGTTTGCGCCTTTTGGCTCACGTATACGATAGTGTCGCTAGCATCCATATGACAAAGAACCCGGGCCGACATGACTAGTCGTGAACCCAAAGTGGCACTAACTTACAGGGACACACATACATGACCCGACAATGAACGTGTCGGTCATCAACGAGTGAATTCGGGCTGTAGCAACTGGGCTAGCAGGACTCCGGGAATCCGGGCTGTAGCAGGCTAACAGGACTCTGAAAGACACCGCGTGACATTTCCCCGAAGGGACAGACACAGGATCGAAGAAGGACACATGCCGGCCAGTCTAAGTGTTCCGGAGCAGTAGCAACTGGGCTAACAGGACTCCGGTAAACCGGGCTGTAGCAGATTACCATGGCTCAGTGGAAGCACTAGACTACATTTCCCCATAAGAGAGGCTACCAAGGATAGACAACTAGGTTGTCGGATCCCACACATACCAAGCATTTCAATAACATACACACAATATGCTCGATATGTGCAAATACAACATGGCATCACAACCAAACTCTACGACTCAGAGTATGTATTCATTAGGCTCCGAGGAGCCAGATATTACAAACATGGTCTCATGACCCAACATTCAGAGCATACAAGTCAAGCACATGCGGAAGCTTAACATGTCTGAGTATAGACATCTACAAATGAAAGAGGCTGATAAGCCTGACTATCTACCAGATCCTACCGAGGGCACAAGATCGTAGTTGAGGTAACAAGCTAAGCGTCAAATTCCAAGCGGTACTACTAGCGAGACTGAAGTCTCTCTGCAAAAACATAAGATAGGCAAACCCACCATGTACTCCTACATGGCCTCTCGCCGCTACCTTTACCAAATCGTGTTCACACACTTAGCTCTCAACAGTAGGACATGTTCACACACCTCCGATTCATCGCCGATGAATCAGACCTGACTCAACTCTAAGCAGTAGCAGGCATTATAAACAAGCATGAATGAGTAGGCACACCAGGGCTCAAACAACTCCTACTCATGCTAGTGGGTTTCATCTATTTACTGTGGCAATGACAGGTCATGCAGAGGAAAGGGGTTCAACTACCGCAGCATGTAACAGTTGAATCGTTGTTGTCCTAATGCAGTAAAAGAGAGCAGGAGCGAGAGAGTGGGATTGTATCAGAATGAACAAGGGGGTTTTGCTTGCCTGGCACTTCTGAAAATAGTAAAGCTCTTCATCGGTGTCATCGAACTCATCGTCGGAACATACGTCTACCGAGGGGGAACAACCACCGGCAAAGAGAGAAAGGACACAATCAATGCAATGCACAATATGATGCATGATCATGACATGGAAATATGCTGTGATTTGAGCTAATGCAGCTAGCAACAGAAGGGTTTGAGTTGATTTGAACCAAAGGTTCAAATTCAAACTCAAATTATGAATTCATAATGTGCATTATAATGTTTTGATCTAAACAGCAAGGTTAAGTTGTTTAGTCATGCATGAAACCAGTACAGATGGATAGATTGGATTTTTCTGATCATTTTCCATATATAAATCTTTTCAATCTGAGTTATAGATTATTTTCTATGATTTTTAGAAGTTTTAACTATTTTCTGGAATAAATAAACCATTACTGATTTATTTAAAATCCAGAAATGATTAATTGCGTCAGCATGACGTGAGCACTATGTCAGCGAGTCAACGGGCCAGCCAGGGTCAAATCTGACTAGCGGGGCCCGCTGGTTAGTGAGACACAGGTTAATCCCGCGTTGACTTCTACTTTGACCTGCTCTGGGGCCCGCGGTCAGTGTCTAGGGGTGGTCCAGCTGGCGCGGGTTAGTGCTAATGACCTCACCACGTCGGCTATCGCCGGAGTTCGGCCGGCGACGACCAATACCGCGGTGGCAACTCGCCGGACCTGTGCTACGAGCGGCGGCCGGACGCGCGGAAACCACCGGGGCGTAGCCAGGGCTCGCCCGCATCCAGGGGAGCGGGTGGAAGGCGGCGGGGACGCCGGAGCTCGCCGGAGCAGAGCTTGCGGCGGCGGCCGGAGTTCGGCTTCGAGCGGCGTGGCAGCTAGGGCGGGCAAGCAAATGTGGGAGCAAGGGGGAACGGTAGCGGGGCTCACAGCGGATCCAGAGGCGTCGTCGGCGAGCTCGGGGGAGGTCTGGTGCGGCCGGAACAACGACGGCGATCTCAGGCGACCGACGATGAAGACGACGGTGGTGGCGAAGTTCCAGGCCCTCCCGACTCGTGTGGCTCGTCAAGGATGAAAAAGACGACATGGCAGAGCTCTCAAACACGACGTGCGGTCGAGGGGACAGCGGGGAGCGCGTGGGCAGCGAACGGCGGCGACGGCGACGTTCAGTTTCGGAAGAGAGAGAGCGGCAGAGGAGGGGATGATGATGGAAGAGAGTGAGCGAGGGGGTCAGGGGGTGCGTGGCGTCTCCAGGGCGTCCCGGGGGAAGCGGCAAGCAGGAGCTGGCGGAGAGCATGCGTGCGCGGGGCGACCACACGCCCAGTCCTTCTGGCACAGGTGGAAGATGACAAGGGGGCGCTGGTGGGCTGGGCTGGCCACTTGGACGGCAGGTAAGCACCAGGTAGGTCTTCCCCTTTTTATTCTTTTCTATTTCCGTTTTCTGTTTTGATTTGAATCTTGCCACTGTTTGAAATTCCAACAGTTTCAAACCAGTGCCAAAAATCCTCTGAACAATTTTATGTTGCTAGATGGACTTTTCCAAAAGCACATAAAACATTTCAAAGTTATTTGAAAATATATTCTATATATTATGAATATAATTCCAAATTAAAATACAGTAATAATTTAAATTCCATGCCCAAAATATTCCACAAAGATGTCCATTATTTTTGGTTTGCTGCAAAAGCCTTGCCAAAAATATCCAACAAATAATAGGAACATTTTGGAAACACTGAATGCAATTTTCAGGGTTCTTTGCCCTTCTTTTAACTGGATTTTAAGGCTTTCAAAATTCCCTCAGTTCAACTTTCATAATTTAGACATGATGCATGGATGCAATGCCACTAATTACAAGCATTATTCTAGGGCTGTGACAACTCACCCCCACTAAACAAGAATCCCGTCCCGAGATTCAAGGTGCGAGGTAAGAAGACAGCGGGGACACAAAGCTAACACGATCTTCTCGATCCAACTGCCCTTCTCGGAGATGTTGATCCGCTACATCATATTGATTATGACATCCTTTCCTTCGAGAACTTCATCCAACATGGCGAAGAGAGCAAGACAACCTCACAAGAATGGATCATCGATCTTAATGAACACATGATCAACTCACGGAATGAGACGTAGAAACATTTCTTGAGGTGAGACACAAGACACACATCAGGAGGGATGGAAGAAACAGATGACGGAAGTTCAATTTGGTAGGCAAAAATTCCACGCTGGAGTAGGATGGTGCATGGTTTCAAAGTAGCGAGGAGATTGATTGCCATGATTCCACAACGGGGCACCTTGGGGGAGGTGACTCGTGGAATTATTACCTTAAGTGGCAAAAAGAATTACTTTTGATCCATAAATCATTGAAACTCTTCATACGAGCCTGAGGCAAATCACAATTGATCGTTTGAAAGAATTCGAGAGGATGGCATACTCAGTTTGGAAAGGAAACTACGGTTATAGAACAACTCGGCAAATGGAAGGCACATTCCAGTTGAAACCAAGGATATAACCTAGTGACTGAGCGTTCTTTCAAGAACTTGAGCATTTCCATATTCATCAAGGTTTTACCAACATCTATGCCAAGATCCTGGTGACACTTCATACTACCATGATGAATAACGATGGAGGATGCAGGTGCAGAGAAGGACAACACTTTCTCTGATTTTACCTTAGCGAGGCGAAGGAAACAAAATCTGGATGATCGATCGAGAGACATTTAGCACTCCGCTTCTAATGTTCTCCTTGATGTGCTAGCGTACCCCATTTATAGATATGGTTTGGTATCTAGAACACCAAGTAAAAGGTCGGACTTTGGGAGCACAAGAATCCATAAGGAACACTACTGGAGTAATCTTACGAAGTCCTTATGGGGAGGTGGCCAACTTCCTCAATCAAGATACTACAATGATAGATCTTCCGGTTGGGTGTGTCGGCCACGACATCCACTTTACCAGGTTACAGAGAGACTAGTATTATAGTTCTTGGGAAACTCTCCAACCATCATATCTGCCTGAGATTCAGATCTGGTTGGTGTCAGGATATTCCAGACTCATCATGTCTGAAAGGAAGGATTGCAACACAAATCGACGAGATGACGTTGCAAGATTCTCAGGAAATGAACTACGATAGCAAGCTCCAAAACATGAGCGGTTTTGCTACAACATGTGAACACGCTGTCCGAGACAAGCATGGCCACATATTAGTCTTATAATAAAAATACTACCGGGTTCAGGTGGGAAACCATCATCGAGGATATCAAAGTCTTGTGCACTTAAATTAGACTTCTTTACCTTGAACAAATCACTCAGTGGCTTGTGTGCTAGGAATTCATATGGAACGAAGATGATCAGTCTAACATACCACAGGATACTTTGCACGTGCATGGCTGACTTGGGATGATTCCAGAGGAAACAACATTGACTTTCTCAAATTCACGGCGGCAACTTGCATCAATGCACATGTATTAGAGGAAGTTACTTCTTTCATCCGAGCATATGCTTCATGAACGGAACACGAAAGATAATGCTTACAAAAGTTTCCAACACTAGCTTGATGTTCAACATGAATCATGGAGGAGACAAAATGCCGCTGATGGGCTCAACAGCAACTCATCGGAATTTCCATATCACTGGACTGCCACCATCATGTGAACAATGTGATAGTATTGGTCAGACCAAAAGATGTAATGGTGTATGCTCGAGGAATCAACCACGAGTAAGACAACATTAAGAATATCGTTGATTCTGATTTGATTTGAAGATAGCCCATACTCAAATCAAAGTTTTGATAAGTCAATAGGTCCAACAACTGATCACAGGGACCAGTCGGTGAAGATATCATCTTTCTTCAACAACCACACAAACACAAAGATATACCTTTGAAAATGAACTAAGTGGGACAAGCTTTCATCTTCCAACTCTCCAAGTTATTGTTTAGCTTATCGAACTAGTTCACGGGTATCCAATATGGAATCTTGGAGAATGGGTGGTTTAGAGGAAAACCAACATGATCACGAGCTCAACATAATGGTCAGGGGAAAACCTGGTAATACTTCCGAGAAGATATCCGGAAAATCATGAACCACTGATATGTCTCTAAACTCGAGAGCAATCTTGCTTTTCAGGGCAAGACGATGTGATCGAAAGAGCGAGGGATTGATACAATCCTAACTCATTGATCGAAAAGTGCACACGGAAATATGGACTAGGTAGCACGATCAATCTTAGGATGATGATTCAATAACTAGCACGCTAAGAGTGAGAGAATTGTCCATTAACTACCAAGCAACGAGGTTGCTAGTAGTATTAATTTCACACATCACAGTTCACTGTCGGCATTCCGGTTACAACAACACGGGACCGAGGAATGAATAATGATGGCGAGAAGTATCACTCCGTCAAGAATTCATAAGAGGTGGTGCAATTCTCATGACATTCTTGACATAAAGATGGTAACACTTCAAGGTAGAACAGAGCAAAAGATGGATTGGCATTTTGATCCACGGAATACAACTACTTTCCCAATCCTCGAAGTGGACAAGGTACTGGAGTTTGTTTCTCCTAGTCATCTCAGAATAGAATGGCTTGACAGACCACAAGAATATGAGGTATCGATGAGCATGAATGCATGACATGCTCTTGACTATCAAATGATAGACGGAGATCAGGATAACAACTAAAGAGGGACAACTCAAAGGAACATATATCTTTCTGAGTTGTGGATGCATAGATTAGTATGTCGAGCAAAGCTCAACATTTCTTCCGGATAACCCATGCAGAAAGGTAGAACTGGCAGATTCACAATGTAGAATGCAGAACTCATCAAGAGCACTCTGGTTGTGATCTTTTGGTTCAAAAGAACTTCTGCCATAAGCAGTTCATGGTATTTGGAAGAAGGAAATACCACGGACCTCGAGGACTATCGCAAAGGTTACTAATATCCTAAAGGAACTAGCAACACTATCAACATGAAGTAAGTAGGGTGAATCTCTGGTTCAGAAACCCGGGAGTAGAATACCTATTACTAAGTAGCATCACGGGATGCTTTCGAGAATGATGGCCAGAATCATCACACTGGGAACACAAAACATGGCTAGATTACTGGGTGGTTCTCTAGGACACCTAGGGTCATAATAATAGCTTCAACATATATATCGAGGCAATGGAGTACCTCAGCACACTAGTTGGTGTGATTGATCTGGCCCAAATAGACATCAGGAACATGGAGGAATGATTGCAAGTGCATCAGACTATCTAGAAACCTGGGATGACTCGGACAACATAACGGCTGTAAATGCTCAAAAAGATTTGAGACATCCTGCAAAATGGTGGCATAACCACTCAACATCACAATAACAAGGTTCCGAGATCAACTGTCAACATACGGAAGTACTAGAAACTGAACTGAGCCTTGAATCCATCAATCCTACGAGTCTACGGATTAGTAACACGTGATCCTGATAGAAGATGAGAAAGCCTAGTTCCTAATCCTCGTAGAAAAGAAGAGGTTGACTCAGATCAGAAGGGCGTAAGGTAAAGGAGTAAAAAGAGCCTTACGTTCCCTTCCACAATCAATTCCCTTATATAACTAAAGCATTTCTAGACTCAACTTTGACCAGTTTGGCTTGGTAATCCTACAGGCAGTCAGGCTCTGATACCAAAGCTGTCAGGACCCCGATCCTAAGTCACACCAATCTAGCATGTAACACATCATATCACTTTGCGGCCTCACGCACGGTATCCCCACGGGTGCCGCCTTACCTGGCCCGGGACCGTTTGTGCCTTTTGGCTCACGTATATGATAGTGTCGCTAGCATCGATATGACAAAGAACCCGGGTCGACATGACTAGTCGTGAACCCAAAGTGGCACTAACTTAGAGGGACATGCATACATGACCCAGCAACGAACGTGTCGGTCATCAGCGAGTGAATTCGGGCTATAGCAACTGGGCTAGCAGGACTCTGGGAATCCGGGCTGTAGCAGGCTAACAGGACTCCGAAAGACACCACGTGACATTTCCCCAAAGGGACAGACACAAGATCGAAGAAGGACACATGCCGGCCAGTCTAAGTGTTCCGGAGCAGTAGCAACTGGGCTAGCAGGACTCCGGTAAACCGGGCTGTAGCAGACTACCATGGCTCAGTGGAAGCACTAGACTACATTTCCCCATAAGAGAGGCTACCAAGGATAGACAACTAGGTTGTCGGATCCCACACATACCAAGCATTTCAATAACATACACACAATATGCTCGATATGTGCAAATACAACATGGCATCACAACCAAACTCTACGACTCAGAGTATGTATTCATTAGGCTCCGAGGAGCCAGATATTACAAACATGGTCTCATGACCCAACATTCAGAGCATACAAGTCAAGCACATGCGGAAGCTTAACATGTCTGAGTATAGACATCTACAAATGAAAGAGGCTGATAAGCCTGACTATCTACCAGATCCCAGATCTTGCCGAGGGCACAAGATCGTAGCTGAGGTAACAAGCTAAACGTCGAAGTCCAAGCGGTACTACTAGCGAGACTGAAGTCTCTCTGCAAAAACATAAAATAGGCAAACGTGAGTACAAATGTACCCAACAAGACTTACATCAGAACTAACTACATATGCATCATTATGAACAAAGGGATGGTGGGGTTTAACTGCAGCAAGCCAGCTTTGACTCAGTGGCTAACCTGAACTACTACTGCAAGTAACTCTTTGAGGTGGCGCACACGAGTCCAGATATTCACCATATCAATACACCACTATGGATCCGCTCCCGTCTCCCTACGAGAACGCCATCCATAGCACTCACGCTTATCTTGCGCATTTTAGAGTATCCACTTTCACTTGTCTATGAACTGTACAGGCAACCCAGAAGTCCTTTACCACGGACACAACTATTCGAATAGATTATGTTAACCCTGCAGGGGTGTACTTCTTCACACACGCTCTCCCCACTTACCACCATGTAGACGTTGTGTATCTCGGCAACCTTCAAGCGGAAGCCTGGCGAGGGAGTCGCCCACGACCTGACTAACCACGCAAGTCTCTAGTCCAGGTTTATCGCCTATTCGGGTTCCATCCGAAAGGAGATCCGGGCGGGGTGTCGCTCACGGCCCCAAACGATGTGTGCAGGGTTCCCAAGCCCACCTCGACGGATGGATCTACGCTTGGTACACCGTGCCATGGTGCCTAGTCTGTCCCAAGCCCACCTGTACCGGGTGCCACTTGGTAGACTACTAACACAACCTACAAACACCAAAAACTAGTTGCAACTCATGGACAGAGATCGAGGCGGTTAATAAGCCGAGAGGGGCACTTAAGCATTCCAATGCGTGGTAATAACTGTTCATGGATCACAAACACAGAACTCAGTTCCTGAGGACGGTTTTAATGAGACAACCCACCATGTACTCCTACATGGCCTCTCACCGCTACCTTTACCAAATCGTGTTCACACACTTAGCTCTCAATAGTAGGACATGTTCACACACCTCCGATTCATCCCCGATGAATCAGACCTGACTCAACTCTAAGCAGTAACAGGCATGACAAACAAGCATGAATGAGTAGGCACACCAGGGCTCAAACAACTCCTACTCATGCTAGTGGGTTTCATCTATTTACTGTGGCAATGACTGGTCATGCAGAGGAAAGGGGTTCAACTACCGCAGCATGTAACAGTTGAATCGTTGTTGTCCTAATGCAGTAAAAGAGAGCAGGAGCGAGAGAGTGGTATTGTATCGAAATGAACAAGGGGTTTTTGCTTGCCTGGCACTTCTGAAGATAGTAAAGCTCTTCATCAGTGTCATCGAACTCATCGTCGGAACATACGTCTACCGAGGGGGAACAACCACCAGCAAAGAGAGAAAGGACACAGTCAATGCAATGCACAATATGATGCATGATCATGACATGGCAATATGCTGTGATTTGAGCTAATGCAGCTAGCAACAGAAGGGTTTGAGTTGATTTGAACCAAAGGTTCAAATTCAAACTCAAATTATGAATTCATAATGTGCATTATAATGTTTTGATCTAAACAGCAAGGTTAAGTTGTCTAGTCATGCATGAAACCAATACAGATGGATAGATTGGATTTTTCTGATCATTTTCATATATAAATCTTTTCAATCTGAGTTATAGATTATTTTCTATGATTTTTAGAAGTTTTAACTATTTTCTGGAATAAATAAACCATTACTGATTTATTTAAAATCCAGAAACGATTAAGTGCGTCAGCATGACGTGAGCAGTGCGTCAGCGAGTCAATGGGCCAGCCAGGGTCAAATCTGACTAGTGGGGCCCGCTGGTCAGTGAGACAGAGGTTAATCCCGCGTTGACTTCTACTTTGACTCGCTCCGGGGCCCGCAGTCAGTGTCTAGGGGTGGTCCAGCTGGCGCGGATTAGCGCTAATGACCTCGCCACGTCAGCTATCACCGGACTTCGGCCGGCGATGACCAATACCGCGGTGGCAACTCGCCGGACCTGCGCTACGAGCGGTGGCCGGATGCGCGGAGACCACATGGGCGTAGCCAGGGCTCGCCCGCATCCAGGGGAGCGGGTGGAAGGCGGCGGGGATGCCGGAGCTCGCCGGAGCAGAGCTTGCGGCGGCGGCCAGAGTTCGGCTTCGAGCGGCGCGGCAGCTAGGGCGGGCAAGCAAACATGGGAGCAAGGGGGAACGGTAGCGGGGCTCACAGCGGATCCAGAGGCGTCGTCGGCGAGCTCGGGGGAGGTCCGGTGCGGCCGGAACGACGACGGCGATCTCAGGCGGCTGACGATGAAGATGACGGTGGTGGCGATGTTCCAGGCCCTCCCGACTCACGTGGCTCGTCGAGGATGAAGAAGACGACGTGGCGGAGCTCTCAAACACGAGGGCGGTCGAGGGGACAGCGGGGAGCGTGTGGGCAGCGAACGGCGGCGACGTTCGGTTTCAGAAGAGAGAGAGCAGCAGAGGAGGGGATGAGGATGGAAGAGAGTGAGCGAGGGGGTCAGGGGGTGCATGGCATCTCCAGGGTGTCCCGGGGGAAGCGGCAAGCAGGAGCTGGCGGAGAGCGTGCGCGCGCGGGGCGACCACGCATCCAGTCCTTCTGGCAGAGGAGGAAGATGACAAGGGGGCGCTGGTGGGCTGGGCTGGCCACTTGGGCGGCAGGTAAGCGCCAGGTAGGACTTCCCCTTTTATTCTTTTCTATTTCTGTTTTCTGTTTTGATTTGAATCTTGCCACTGTTTGAAATTCCAACAGTTTCAAACCAGTGCCAAAAATCCTCTGAACAATTTTATGTTGCTAGATGGACTTTTCCAAAAGCACATAAAACATTTCAAAGTTATTTGAAAATATATTTTATATATTATGAATATAATTCCAAATTCAAATACAATAATATTTTAAATTCCATGCCCAAAATATTCCACAAAGATGTCCATTATTTTTGGTTTGCTGCAAAAGCCTTGCCAAAAATATCCAACAAATAATAGGAACATTTTGGAAACACTGAATGCAATTTTTCAGGGTTCTTTGCCCTTCTTTTAACTGGATTTTGAGGCTTTCAAAATCCCCTCAGTTCAACTTTCATAATTTAGACATGATGCATGGATGCAATGCCACTAATTACAAGCATTATTCTAGGGCTGTGAGATCGGTATCTTCCGTGCTAAGCGGGTTATTCTCATGATGAGTGTTTATTCACTCGTCCTTGCACGAGAGGGGCGGTAATAGGGATTCCCAGTCCCGAAATCAAATTGCAAATAATTAAAACAAACTCCCCCAGGACTGATGTTGGTATGGATGGTACCCAAGGATTCGGCTAGCCGTGGAGTGTGATTGTTGGTGGAGGGGGAGTAAACCTTTACTTTTATCGCTTGGGAACCGCCACTAATGTGTTTAGCATGGAAGATATCGACAACTAATTGTCGCGAAGTAAACAGGAAGGGTGCTTTCTCAAAATTTCATTTACGTCTGTTTTAAAAACTGAGCTCTGGCACCGCTGCAAATCCCTGCTTCCCTCTGCGAAGGGACTATCTATTTAATTTTATGTTGAGTCATCACCTTCTCAAATAAGCGCCAGATTCTAAGAGCACTATTGTCATCCTCATGCATTGTGTATAGTTAATGTTGGATGCATCATGATTGGATCTTTTCTACCATGATTTACAATGTTTTATCGCTGCTTGAACTTTGGAGGTGCTCTCCATTTATGTTTTGCGGTCTCAGAAAGGGCTAGCGAGATACCACTGTTGTCAAATTATATCATGATTGTTTTGACAAGGTGTTGTCATTTGAGATATTTTAGTATTGCTTGCTAGTTGATTATGTCATTGATATGAGTTATTGTTGACATGGTTAGTTATAATCTTTGCTAAAAACCTGGGTGCTACTTAAGCTTATTTATGTAAACAAGAGCAAAAGAGTTCGTAAACATGTTTATTTTCCACTTTCAGTTTATCAACTGAATTTCTTGAGGACAAGCAAAGGTTTCAGCTTGGGGGAGTTGATATGTCTCCGTCGTATCTACTTTTCCTAACGCTTTTCTCTTGTTTTGGACTCTAATTTGCATGATTTGAATTAAACTAACCCGGACTGATGCTGTTTTCAGCAGAACTACCATGGTGTTGTTTTTGTGCAGAAATAAAAGTTCTCGGATTGGAACAAAACTTTTTGGAGAATTTTTATACAACAAATGAAATATACTGGAGCCAAGAACCACCGGAGGGGGGCCGCTGGGTGAGCACAACCCACCAGGGTGCCCCCCCTCAGGCGCGCCCAGGTGGGTTGTGCCCACCTGGTGGCCCCGCAGACCCTGATTCCAATGCTATAAAATCCTATTTTTCTAGAAAAAAATAATGGAGGAAGAATTATCTAGTTTTGGAGCCGCCACCACCTCCTGTTCTTCATCGGGAGGCCAGATCTGGAGTCCGTTTTGGGCTTCGGAGAGGGGGATCTTCGATCTTCATCATCACCGACTCTCCTTCATCATCAATTCCATGATGCTCCCCACCGGGAGTGAGTAATTCCTTCATAGGCTCGCCGGTCGGTGAGGAATTGGATGAGATTCATCATGTAATCGAGTTAGTTTTGTTAGGTCTTGATCCCTAGTATCCACTATATTCCGAGATTGATGTTGATATGACTTTGCCATGCTTAATGCATGTCACTTTGGGCCCGGGTGCCATGATTTCAGATTTGGACCATTTATGTTATCACCATTATATCTATGTTCTAGATCCGATCTTGCAAGTTATATTCACTTATTACGTGTTATGATCCATAAACCCCGGAGTGACAGTAGTCAGGATGCTTTCCGGTGATGACCGTAGTTTGAGGAGTTCATGTATTCACTATGTGCTAATGCTTTGTTCCGGTTCTCTATTAAAAGGAGGCCTTAATATCCCTTAGTTTTCATATGGACCCCGCTGCCACGGGAGGGTGGGACAGAAGATGTCATGCAAGTTCTTTCCATAAGCATGTATGACTATTTACGGAATACACGCCTACATTATATTTATGAACTAGAGCTAGTTTTGTATCGCCCTAGGTTATGACTGTTATATGATGAATATCATCCAACGAATCCACCGATCCAATGCCTACGAGTTTCTCTTATATTTTTCTTGCTAAGTTACTACTGCTACTGTTACTGCTACAAAATCGTAGCTATCATTGTCACGGTTACTGTTACTGTTACCACTGATACTACTTTGCTATTGATCAATTTGCTGCAGATAATTAATCTCCAGGTGTGGTTGAATTGACAACTCAGCTGCTAATACTTGCAAATATTCTTTGGCTCCCCTTGTGTCAAATCAATAAATTTGGGTTGAGTATTCTACCCTCAAAAACTGTTGCGATCCCCTATACTTGTGGGTTATCAACTGTATGCCGTATATCGCACACACCTTGATTTGGCTAACTATTTCTGTTGTGTTGCCTAATCACAAACAGTTCATCTGAGTGAACTGTATGCTGTATATCGCACACACCTTCATCTGTCGGACCGTTTCTGCTATTATGCTCATCGCAAACAGTTCATTTGAGTGAACTGTATGCCACCCATCGCACACACAACTACAATCCGAATCGTGTTTGATGTCTCCGCCATCGCAAACGTTTTGTATCTTTTTTGATGGTTTTATTACATCACCGTTTGGGGTTAATGCATCTCACACAGTTTCGTTGAAGGGTCTCTGATTGTAGTGTCGCGTTAGCAGCACCCTGCAGTAGTGCACAACCGCGTCCGGCCTAATTGGAACAAACCCACAAACACACCCAACTCCCTTCTGCACACCAATCTCAAGCAAACTAACACCCGAAAGAAATGGCTCATTGCACCATAAAAAATGTCTACACCCTCCAAAAATCGCCCACGGAACCCCCGGGTTCACCCCAAGGCGCAAACACAGGGGGGTAGGAAATCTCATTGGAACAAATTGGTCGCCCACCACCGCAGAAGAAACCAGCGGCCCCCACCTTGATTTGCCGTGGAAGAAGGGGAAATGCCCGCGATTCCGCCTCGGTTCACTGGGAGTAAGCGGAAGAGGGGAAGTAATGGTGAAGTGGGGAGGAGTGGAGCGAGCTGTGTGCCGTTACAAGTGAGCGAGTAGTTCGGGGGAAGAAGAGGAGAGGGGATTGTGCGCGAGGAATCCGACGATTGGAGAAAGAATTAGCATGGGCCCACTTGCCGTAGAGAGAACGGGGAAACGACTGTCATCTCGCGCGTGATTAGATCGAGCAGTTATCGCGCGGGAGGCTGTGAAACGTCCAATTCAGATCGGACGGGATTGAATGCGTTCAGATCTGAAAACAAAATTAAAACGTTTGGAAAATACAAATTTCATACATATTTTAGAGTATATATTCACTCATTTTGCTCCATATGTAGTTCATACAGGAATATCTAAAAATACTTATATTTAGGAACAGAGGGAGTATAATGTACCACTTGTTAATTTACCTTTCCACCTTATTCTATTTTTCTTCTTTCTTGTTCTCGTATTCAATGGCAGCCAACCTTGAGACCCTAGGGACGATCTAGGACATGTTTGGCTGCTCGCATTAGGCCCAGCCAGGCTAGGGCGGGATGTTTTTGGGCTTTCTGGTTACCTGGGTCGCATCCAAATCTTGGCCCGCACAAAACTTAAAGCAGTGCTCAGCCAAACCCGCTAGGAACGACCGGATCGGTCGTTTCCAGCGAGCCAGGCTCGAGCGATGCAGCGGAGGGGAACGCCGTGATGTCTACTACACAACTTGTTCTTGTAGACTCGTGTTGGGCCGCCAAGCGCAGATTTTTGTAGGACAGTAGCAATATTCCCTCAAGTGGATGACCTAAGGTTTATCAATCCATGGGGGCATAGGATGAAGATAGTCTCTCTCAAACAACCCTACAACCAAATAACAAAATGTCTCTTGTGTCCCCAACACACCAAATACAATGGTAACTTGTATAGGTTCACTAGTTCGGCGACGAGATGGTGATACAAGCGTAGTAATGATAGTAGGTATTGACTTTTGTAATAGGAACAATAAAAAACAACAAGGTAGCAATTGATAAAACAGAGCACAAACGTTATTGCAATGCTTGAAAATGAGGCCTAGGGTCCGTACTTTCACTAGTGCAACCTCTCAACAATGCTAATATAATTGGATCGTATAACCATCCCTCAACGTGCGATGAAGAATCACTCCAAAGCTCCTATCTAGCGGAGAACATAAGAAGAAATTGTTTGTAGGGTACAAAACCACCTCAAAGCTATTCTTTACGATCAATCTATCCTAGAGTTCGTACTAAAATAACACCAAGCTATTCTTTCCGATCGATCTAACCAGGAGTTCGTACTAAAATAACACCATATGATACACATAAACCAACTCTAATGTCACCTAGATACTCCAATGTTACCGCGAGTATCCGTGAGTTGATTATACGATATGCATCAAACAACTTCAGATTCATAATACTCAATCCAACACAAAGAACCTCAAAGAGTGCCCCAATATTTCTACCGGAGAAACAAAGATGAGAACGTGCATCAACCCCTATGCGTAGATTACCCCAATGTCACCTCAGGAATCCGCGAGTTGAGTGCCAAAACACATATCAAGTGAATCAGTATGGTACCCCATTGTCACCATGGGTATTCATAGCAAGACATACATCAAGTGTTCTCAAATCCATAAAAGTATTCAATCCGATAAAAACGAAATCTCAAAGGGAAAACTTAATCCATCACAAGAAGATAGAGAGGGAAAACACCATATGACCCACTATATTAACAAACCCGCGATACATCAAGACCGTGACATCTCAAGAACAAGATAGAGAGAGATATTAAACACATAGCTACTGGTACAAACCCTCAGCCCCGAGGGTGGGCTAGTCCCTCCTCATCATGGTGGCCGCCGAGATGATGAAGATGGCCACCGGTGATGATTTCCCCCTTCGGCAGAGTGCCGGAACGGGGTCTAGATTGGTTTTTCGTGGCTACAGAGGCCCGCGGCGGTGGAACTTCTGATCCAGGGTTATTTCTAATGGTTTCTCTATTTATAGGATTTTTTGGCATCGGTTTCACGCGAAGATGGGCCTCGAGGTGAGCACAGCCCACCATGCCACGGGTTGGGCTTCAGGCGCGCCCCGGTGGGTTGTGCCCTCCTCGTGGCTCTTTTGGCCCTTCCATGAAGCTCCGGGGGTCTTTTTTGTTCCAAAAAAAATCGTCAAAAAGTTTCAGCTCATTTGGAGAACTTTCATTTCTGCACAAAAAACAACACCACGGTAGTTCTGCCAAAAACAGCGTCAGTCCGGGTTAGTTCCATGAAAATCATACCAAAACCATATAAAATTGTTGTAAACATGGCATGAATACTTCATAAATTATAGATACGTTGGAGACGTATCAGCATCGCCAAACTTAATTCCTACTCGTCCTCGAGTAGGTAAATGATAAAAGAAATAATTTAGGAAGTGTGAATGCTAGCACAGTGCATAAGTTTGGTCAATGATAATTTCAATCACTTTTCCTAGCATCCTAAAAGTAACTCTTTCTCATAAAACCCATCATGACAAAGTAGCAAACAATTCACATGTTAAGGTTCAAACAATGAATTCTCTTGAAACTCAACAACCTATATTATTAGTCATCAATCAATTGCAATTCAACTTATTCAACAGAGTCTAAGTAAGAGCTCCACATAATCAATCATCATATAGTCTTCCATGATTGCTAGTACTCAAAGCATATTCTTAGAACAAATGGCATCCATCGAACACAGAGAAAGATAGGGGCTTAATGTTTCGCCTCCCAACTCTTTTATCAAAGAGATTATTGTCAACAATAATAAATCATGATAAAATATTTTTGACTGGCCATATGTGCCTAGATATTTCCCCACCACATGATGCTTGCCAACTAGAGAATAATTGAGGTTGAAATGAGAATGCATACTATTGACTCTTGCATAAAAGTAAATACTAAAAAGTAAAAGATAGGCCCTTCGCGGAGGGAAGCAGAGGTTGTCAAGCGCTTTTTATTTTTGGATGCCCAAGCTCTTAATGCAAAGGAACGTCACATTATGTTGCCCCTTATGATAGCAACCTTTATTATGCAGTCCGTTGCTTTTATTACTTTTCCATCACAAGTAGTTCGTACAACGCTCAATTTTCCCTTACAATAAAAGATCAAACATATTTAGGAGAAATTTTTATTGCTTTATGTACCGATGAAAACTTACTTAAGGGATCTTATTAAATCCATAGGTAGGTATGGTGGACACTCATGGCAAGAAACTGGGTTTAAGGGTTTTTGGATGCACATGTAGTATCTCTACTTAGTACGAATTTTTGGTTAGCAAAGGATCCTAAGCAAACACCACATGTTGGAGGATCCATGACAATATAACTTCTTTGAAAATATACCCAAACATAACTCATTACATTGTCTTCCTTGTCCAACTTCAACTAATTTGCTCAAGTTTGAAAATAATTAATGGGTATTCACAATCATAGAAGATGTCCAAGATAATATATTTGCATGTGAAAGTTCTCTTCCTTATACTAATCATTCATGAATTGCTTGTATGACCAATATTGTGATTGTCAAGCTTCAAAAGATTTCACTTTCTAATCCCAATGTGAAGCTACCACTAGGCATGATATGAACATATAATTTCAACTTCATGATATTCAATTCATTCAACAATTTACTCATAGGATATAGGTAAAGCAAAAGAGTAAAAGGCAAACTACACCAAAAAGATATAAGTGAAGATCAAGCAAGTAGTTAAGTAAATGGGTAGCTAATTGAGGACTCTCTTTTATTTAAAAACTTTCAGATCTAAGTATATTATCAATCAGCAAGCAAAATAAAATAAAATGACATTCCAACAATAGCACACGTCATGTGAAGAAGCAAAAACTTAGGCTCAACCGAGACTAACCGATAATTGTTGAAGAAGAAAGGTGGGATGCCTACCGGGGCATCCCCATGCTTAGATGCTTGAGACTTATTGAAATTTTATCTTGGGATGCCTTGGTCATACCCAAGCTTGAGCTTTGTGTCTCGTTAATTCCTTTTGTATCATGGTTTCCCTAAATCTTAAAAACTTCATCCACACAAAACTCAACAAGAACTCATGAGATACGTTAGTATAAATCAATGCATAACAGTAACGCCTGGATAATTGATACGTCTGCAACGTATCTATAATTTATGAAGTATTCATGCTATTATATTATCCATCTAGGATGTTTTATATGCATTTATATGCTATTTTATATGATTTTTGGGACTAACCTATTAACCTAGAGCCTAGTGCCAGTTTCTGTTTTTTCCTTGTTTTGAGTATTGCAGAAAAGGAAAACCGAACGGAGTCCAATTGACCTGAAATTTGACGGAGATTATTTTTGGACTAGAAGAAGCCCACGGAGCATCGGAGATGGACCAGAAGAGTCCCGAGGCACCCATGAGGGTGGGGGCCGCCCCCTACCCCCTGGGTGCGCCCCCCTACCTTGTGGCCGCCTCGGAGACCCCCCTGACTTGTTCCCGACGCCAAAACCTCTTATATATATAGAAACCCCCAGAACATAACCTAGATCGGGAGTTCCGCCGCCGCAAGCCTCTGTAGCCACCAAAAACCAATCGGGACCCTGTTCCGACACCCTGCTAGAGGGGGGATCCATCACCGGTGGCCATCTTCATCATCCTGGTGCTCTCCATGACGAGGAGGGAGTAGTTCACCCTCGGGGCTGAGGGTATGTACCAGTAGCTATGTGTTTGATCTCTCTCTCTCTCTCTCTCTCTCGTGTTCTTGATCCGGCATGATCATGATGTATCGCGAGATTTGCTATTATAGTTGGATCTTATGATGTTTCTCCCCCTCTACTCTCTTGTAATGGATTGAGTTTTCCCTTTGAAGTTATCTTATCGGATTGAGTCTTTAAGGATTTGAGAACACTTGATGTATCTCTTGCATGTGCTTATCTGTGGCGACAATGGGATATCACGTGATCTACTTGATGTATGTTTTGGTGATCAACTTGCGGGTTCCGTGACCTCGTGAACTTATGCATAGGGGTTGGCACACGTTTTCGTCTTGACTCTCCGGCAGAAACTTTGGGGCACTCTTTGAAGTTCTTTGTGTTGGTTGGATAGATGAATCTGTGATTGTGTGATGCATATCGTATAATCATACCCACGGATACTTGAGGTGACATTGGAGTATCTAGATGACATTACGGTTTTGGTTGATTTGTGTCTTAAGGTGTTATTCTAGTACGAACTCTATGATAGATCGAATGGAAAGAATAGCTTCGTGTTATTTTACTACGGACTCTTGAATAGATCGATCAGAAAGGATAACTTTGAGGTGGTTTCGTACCCTACAATAATCTCTTCGTTTGTTCTCTGCTATTAGTGACTTTGGAGTGACTCTTTGTTGCATGTTGAGGGATAGTTATATGATCCAATTATGTTATTATTGTTGAGAGAACTTTCACTAGTGAAAGTATGAACCCTAGGCCTTGTTTCCTAGCATTGCAATACCGTTTGTGCTCACTTTTATCATTAGTTACCTTGCTGTTTTTATATTTTCAGATTACAAAAACCCATATCTACCATCCATATTGCACTTGTATCACCATCTCTTCACCGGACTAGTGCACCTATACAATTTACCATTGTATTGGGTGTGTTGGGGACACAAGAGACTCTTTGTTATTTGGTTGCAGGATTGCTTGAGAGAGACCATCTTCATCCTACGCCTCCCACGGATTGATAAACCTTAGGTCATCCACTTGAGGGAAATTTGCTACTGTCCTACAAACCTCTGCACTTGGAGGCCCAACAACGTCTACAAGAAGAAGGTTGTGTAGTAGACATCAAGCTCTTTTCTGGCGCCGTTGCCAGGGAGGTGAGTGCTTGAAGGTATATCTTTAGATCTTGCAATCGAATCTTTTAGTTTCTTTTTTATCACTAGTTTAGTCTATAAAAGAAAACTACAAAAAAATGGAATTGAGGGTGCCTCGTATGATTCATCTTTTTAATATCTTTCATGAAAATTAGGATTCTGATAATTGTGCCAAAATGTTAGAAGAAGAATGCATTAAAATGTTTGGCACTAAATCTTTGAATGATGAGCATGATTGCAATGTTGTTAGTATGAACTCTTTGAATATCCATAGTACTAATGATGATTGCACTAGTCATGATGAAAATGTCTCTTATAAGGATGTCAACTTTTGTGGAATACATAGAGTTTGCAAGTACACACCAAATAGGGAAGATAGATTTTGCAAGAGGCTTAAGTATTTGGAAACTAAATGGTTGCAAGAAAGGCTAGATGATTGTGCTGAAAGATTCAATATTTATCGCCATCCTTGTGAACTTTGCAATGAACATGGTCATTTAAAGCTCCAATGCTATTTGTTTCATGATCAAATCGTGTCCAAAAATTGTGATAACTTGATTTCCCTTGAGCATCATAAAGAGCTTAGTCTTCTTTTGGGGTATGAAGAAATGAAACGTATAACTGAGGGTATTCCAAAATTTAATCTTGATAGATTTCTTGATTTTGATCTAGAAGAAATTTTTATGTATTGTGCGGTGAATTGCATTGAAAATCCTTATATTGCCAATTACATAAAGACAAGAAAACAAATAGAAGATGAAGAGAATACTAATGAAAGGGAAGAGACTTCCCAATATCTTCCTATTATTTCTTATGATGAATCAGGTAACGAGGAGGAGCCTTCTATTCAACCAATCTCATTAATAAGGAGCTCCAAAAAGAGGATTAAACCCACACATGATGTGAAGAAGAAAAAGAAAAGACGGAGAAGCAAAGGTAAAAAGGTATCCCTCCCAAATGATGTTGCTCCTATTACTCATTGTGACGATGATAATTGCTATACTATTGGTGCTATCCATACTATTAATGATGATAGTGATTATGCTTATGATATGAAAAGGCCCGAGCTTGGGGATGCTATGTTAGATGAGAATGACATGTTTGAGAATTTATTTGCTGCAATTAATGTTTGTCCCAAGCTTGGGGATGCCATGTTTAATGAAGAGGATATTTTAGTCCCCCAAGTTTTGATATGCAAATTTATTATGATGACAGCATGCCTCCTATTTATGATGGTTATATTGATGAAAGTGGGTTTGGAAGAGTGTCAACTTTAGGAAGTAATGATTCCACTATTTTGGAGGGTGTTGAATCTTATTGTGACAATTATGAAAGTGGATTTGGAGAGGTCATGACTTTATTTAGTAATGATTCCACTATCTTGGAAGAGGTTTCAATCGATTATGATGAGAACAAAGTTGCTACTTATGATGATTATTATGATGACACTTATGCTATAAAAAGTAGTGATGATTGTATTTATAAAACTTGTCATGATTATGATTACCCTTTTTCTGAACATTACTCTTTTAATGTGGAAACAATTTATAGTATTCGAGTTTCTTATGATACTCCCATTATTCCGATTGAGAAGAATTTTGCTTATGTAAAGAGTAGTAAATTTTCTATGCTTGTAGATCATGAAAAGAATGCTTTATGTGATGGTTATATTGTTGAATTTATTCATGATGCTACTGAAAATTATTATGAGGGAGGAATATATGCTTGTAGGAATTGCAATAATTTCAAGTTTCCTCTTTATGTTCTTAAAATCTTGAAGTTTTGCTTGTTTTACCTTCCTATGCTAGTTGTTTCATGTTACCATAAGTTGTTTGCTCACAAAATCCCTATGAATAGGAAGTGGGTTAGACTTAAATGTGCTAGTCATATTCTTCATGATGCTCTCTTTATGTTTCAATTCTTATCTTTTATGTGAGCATCATTGAAATCATCATGCCTAGCTAGGGGCGTTAAACGTTAGCGCTTGTTGGGAGGCAACCCAATTTTATTTTTGTTCCTTGCTTTTTGTTCCTGTTTAGTAATAAATAAATCATCTAGCATCTGGTTAGATGTGGCTTTATTTTTTAATTAGTGTTTGTGCCAAGTAAGACCTATATGATCTTCTTGGATGATAATTATTTGATCTTGCTGAAAAAGACAGAAACTTTCTGCTCACGAAAACAATTGTTAAAAATCACCAGAAAGTGATAAAATACTGATTCCAATTGCAGTAGATCAATAATCAAATTATCTAGGTCTTCTTATTTTGGCAGAATTTTCTGAGTTCCAGAAGTTTACGTTTGATACAGATTACTACAGACTGTTCTGTTTTTGACAGATTCTGTTTTCGTTGTGTTGTTTGCTTATTTTGATGAATCTATGAGTAGTATTTGAGGGTATGAACCATAGAGAAGTTGGAATACAGTATATGTTATACCAATATGAATTTAGAATGATTTCACAACAGTACCTAAGTGGTGATTTATTTTCTTATACTAACGGAGCTTACGAGTTTTCTGTTAAGTTTTGTGTTGTGAAGTTTTCAGGTTCTGGGTAAAGATTCGATGGACTATGGAATAAGGAGTGGCAAGAGCCTAATATTGGGGATTCCCAAGGCACCCCAAGGTAATATTCAAGGATAACCAAGAGCCTAAGCTTGGGGATGCCCCGGATGGCATCCCCTCTTTCGTCTCCGTTCATCGGTAACTTTACTTGGAGCTATATTTTTATTCACCACATGATATGTGTTTTGCTTGGATCGTCATTTTGCTAGGATTTGCTTGCTGTTATTTAGAATAATGTTTTGCATCTTTATTTTCAATAAAAATGTCAAGGATAGCCTTTACCATGCCTATTTTGCAAGTATACATGTTGCTATTTCAAAATAGAAAGTTTACCGCTGTTGCAAAAATTCCCTAGAAAAGTCAGAATGTGATAAAATGTTGAAACTTTTTGCATAATAAGCCCTGATAAATTTTCTACAGTGTTGTAGAATTTCATAATGTTTGGAGTTAGGGAAGTATTGATACTCTTGCATTCTTTACAGACTGTACTGTTTTGGCAGATTGTTGTTATGTTTGCTTGTTTAATGATTCTATTTGAGGATAGGAGTATTAAATATACAGAGACCTTTAGTATGCAATGTTGAATAATAATTTTAGTGATTTGTTACAATAGAGAATGATAAGGTTTTTGCATTGGTTTATACTAACTTATCTCACGAGTTGTTGTTGAGTTTGGTGTGGATGAAGCTTTCAAGATTTAGGAAACCGTGATATACAAGGAATTAAGGAGACACAAAAGTTCAAGCTTGGGGATGCCCAAGGCACCCCAAGATAATATTTCAAGAAGTCTCAAGCATCTAAGCTTGGGGATGCCCCGGTAGGCATCCCACCTTTCTTCTTCAACAATCATCGGTTAGTATCGGTTGAGCCTAAGTTTTTGCTTCTTCACATGATGAGTGCTATCCTTGAAATGTCATTTTATTTTGTTTTTCTTGTTGTTTGAATAATATCCCAAGATCTGAAATTCTTAAATGAGAGAGAGTCTTCACATAGCTGCATAATTATTTAACTACTGATCTTCACTTATATCTTTTTGGAGTAGTTTGTCATTTACTCGTGTGCTTCACTTATATCCTATGAGTAAATGGTTGAATGATTTGAATGTCATAAATATGAAATTATATATGTTTCATATGCCTTTTCCATGGGGAGTAATGCCTTCACATATAAGAAGTAGAGGTGGTAATTTTTTTGAAGGATAGCAAACATTGTATTGGTCACTTGAACAATTCATGAAAGAATATTGAAGGAAGAAAGATTTCACATATAAATATACTATCTTGGACATCTTCTATGATTGTGAGACCCATTAATTATTTTCAAACCTGAGCAAATTAGTTGAAGTTGGACAAGGAATACAACATAATGAGTTATGCTTGGGTATATTTGTATAGAAGTTATATTGTTATGGATCCTCTAACATGTGGTGCTTGCTATTTAGAATCCTTTGCTAGCCAAATTATCTGTACTAAGCGGGAATACTGCTTGTGCATCCAATTTCCTTGAACCAAGTTTCTTCCATGAGTATCCACCATATCTACCTATATGCGGTATTTACCTGCCGTTCCAAGTAAATTTGCACGTGCCAAACTCTAAATCTTCAAATAATAATCTGTTTTGTATGCCCGAATCGCTCATGTAGCGACTAGGGGCTGTCAGTATCTTCCATGCTAGGTGGGTTATTCTCACGATGAGTGGACTCCGCTCATCATTCACGAGAAAATGGCTGGTAACTGGGATGCCCAGTCCTATGATCAAAAGATCAAAAACAAAATCGCAAATAATTTAAAGAAAACTCCCCCAGGATTGTTGATAGTTGGACGGCACCCATTGTTTCGTTCAAGCCGTGGAGTGTGATTGTTGGTGGACGGGGAGTAAAATCTTTACCTTTCTGTTTGGGAACCGCCTATAATGTATCTAGTATGGAAGATATTGGGAACTCTTGGTCGTTATGTTGACAATGAAAGCATACCTCTCAAAATTATTTTCATCTTTGTTTTTGCTTCGAGCTCTGGCACCTCTGCAAATCCCTGCTTCCCTCTGCGAAGGGCCTATCTTTTACTTTTATGCAAGATTCAATAGTATTACTTCTCATTCCAACCTACTTCTTAGTTGGCAAGCATCATGTGGTGGAGAAAGATCTAAGCATATATGGCCATTCAAATATATTTGATCATGAATTATTACTGTTGACAATTATCTATATGATAAATAAGTTGGGAGGCGAAACATTAAGCCCCTATCTTTCTCTATGTTCGATGGATGCTATTTGTTCTAAAAATATGCTTTGAGAGGTAGCAATCATGGAAGACTATATGATAGCTGAGTATGTGGGATTTGCTAAATCAAAGCTCTTACATAGACCCTTCCTGAAAATAAGATGAAATGCAATTGTTTGATGACTGAGAACGGTTTGTTAGTTTTCAAGAAAGTTTATGGTCTATGCTTTAACATGTGAATAGCTTGTTACTTGATCATGAAAGGTTTTACGAGTTGAGCTACTGTTATGACATATAATGATGCTAGAAAAGGTGATTGAAATTATCATTGATCAAACTTGTGCACCTACTAGCATTCACACTTCATAAATTATTTCTTTTATCATTTACCTACTCGAGGACGAGCAGGAATTAAGCTTGGGGATGCTGATACGTCTCCAACGTATCTATAATTTATGAAGTATTCATGCTATTATATTATCCATCTAGGATGTTTTATATGCATTTATATGCTAATTATATGATTTTTGGGACTAACCTATTAACCTAGAGCCCAGTGCTAGTTTCTGTTTTTTCCCTTGTTTTTGAGTATTGCAGAAAAGGAAAACCAAACGGAGTCCAATTGACCTGAAATTTGATGGAGATTAATTTTGGACCAAAAGAAGCCCACGGAGCATCGGAGATGGACCAGAAGAGTCCCGAGGCACCCACGAGGGTGGGGGGCACGCCCTACCCCCTTGGGCGTGCCCCCCTACCTCGTGGCCGCCTCGGTAGGGATGGCAATGGGGACAATCCTGTCGTGGAATTGTCACGGCAGATGTCCTCGAGCTAGGACTTAGTCGTGGAGCCATCGCAACTAGGAAGCTTGAAGGGGTTAATGCGGGACAAGGAACACGAGGGTTTATACTGGTTCGGCCCCTTACGGTGAAGGTAAAAGCCTACGTCCAGTTTGAGGTGGTATTGATTAGGGTTACGATCACCAGGGAGCTAAACAGCTATGCCCGGCTCTCGATGAGATTGTTGTCGCCCCTAAACCGCTGCTGGGTCGTCCCTTTATATAAGGAGGCTGACGCCCTGCAGCTCTCAGAGTCACGGCCGGCTCATAAGAGTGTCCGGCTCGGACTCTCAACTATTCTTGCCTTACACTACAAGTTCTATCATAACAATGATTGTAATTACGAGCCTTAAGCCATATCCGGGTCTTAGCCCATCTCTGGCCCATCGTCTTCAAGCTTGGCTCCGGGCTTCTGGCAATGACCATACGAGTAACCCGGCCCCTCCTGGCGGGTGACTCTAAGGTCTATATCCTCAACATTAGGCCCCAGATTGATTTGAGCCGGTTCATGTCAATCTTCAACTCTTCTGACAGAAAAAATCTCCGGCTTACCATTCATGTGAAGGCCATAACCCGGCGTGACGTCATCCTTTGGACTCCGGATAATCCGCCGTGACGTCATCCTCCATTAAGTCCGTTTTTTACTCTGCCAGATCCGCAACGGATCTTTCTCTTTACTATCATCCCGAAAATCGAGGCGTTCCGTGGGGAGATAACCACGTCGTGGTCTCCTTGAATCTCGCGCCCACTTATGACCTTGCCTTATAAATAGGCCGGTCCGACGGGCTCTTCTCACGCTCCCTTCTCTATCATCTTCCTCCTCTCACTGTCCCGTGCTGCTCAAGCTCCGCCGCCGTCGCCGCCGCGGGTCTCCTCGTCGTCACCAGCTCAGGCCGCTGCATCACCCTGAACGGACCAGAGAAACGTGACAACCTCCGCGGCTCTCCAGCTCCGGTAAGTCTTGCTTGTCCTGTAGGATAGATCTACCATAGGGTTCGTCCGTGTTCTTCGCCATTGCCACAAGCTTCGGTAGTTCTCTTAGTCACTGCCCTTGTTTGATCTTTAGCCTTGTATAGAACTAGTGCGGCAGTTGTTTAGGACTCATTTCAAATGCCCGTAGATCTCTTTGTACTGCATGAATGCTTCGTTCGAGCTCAAGAACATCCCCTGTGCCCGTATTTTAGGTCTAGAAAATTTTCTTTGGACCGACCATTTTGATCCAAAAAAGTTATTGCAGTATGTGAAACCTGTTTTACCACACTTAGTAAAAACTGCAACCATTGAATCTTGGCGGCTTATAATTCCGGTTTAAAGAAACCACGCGCTGTAGAATCCTCCGGTTTAAAGAAAACCATGCTTCGTAGATTCCTCCGGCTTAACTGTGATAAGGCCGTAGATAATCAACTTATTCTGAATGCCCCTGCGGCTTAAGTAACCCACTGTACCTGAGTATATATCATTAGTCCCCTTCATAAGCCGCCACCTTAGTTTGGAACTGTAGATCTCCGGCTTATAATTAACCCGGACATTTTCCTTTTTGTCATAGACTGCCAACTTTCACCATGCCTCCCAAGGCTCCCATCACTTGCAACTGGATGAGGTCCAACGTGACCAACGAGACCCTAGCTGATTTTGTTAAGTCAGGATATCTGCCCAAGAAAGACATCATGTCCTACCGTGCCCCTGACCCGTCAGAAGAAAGGCCACAGCCAAAGGATGGGGAGGTAGTGATTTTTGCAGATCACATGAGCCGGGGCTTTGCACCGCCCGGCTCAAAGTTTTTTAGGGACGTGCTCAATTTCTTCGACTTGCGGCCCCAAGACATAGGACCCAACTCAGTGTCCAACATCTGCCATTTCCAAGTCTTCTGCGAGGTTTACCTTGGAGAAGAGCCGAGTCTGCTGCTCTTCAGAGAGCTGTTTTACTTAAACCGTCAGAATGAGTGTGCCAATGGGCCAAGTCTGGAGTTAGGTGGCATCTCCATCCAGCGGCGTAGGGACTGTCTTTTCTCTTACGCAGAGCCGCCGAGCCACCCAAAGGATTGGAACATGACTTGGTTCTACTGCCAAGATACATCCCCGGCTGACGAAAGCCCGCTGCCCGGCTTTCGCCCAACACGTCTGGAGCCGACTCACCCACTGTCAGACAAGCTGACTCAAGCGGAGCGCCAGCCTCTGCTCCCCACGATCAACAAAATCAAAGCTCTCCTGGGTAATGGTCTGAACGGAATCGACCTGGTCCGGGTCTGGATCTCATGGCGGGTGATCCCATTGAGCCGCCGCCCCGGCTTAATGTGTGAGTACACCGGACGAAAGGATGACCCTCAGAGGCACAGCCGCAATGATCTTCCAGAAGACGTTGCAGAGGAGATGACCAAGGCTCTTTTAAACGAGAGCCTGGCAGACTGCGGAAGGACTGGGTTAGCCCCCTTCTGCAAGACCAACCCAGCCCCAGCGGTAAGCCGCTGACTTTAATGTTTTATCTCCTTCTGCATATAACCTGCATCTGAACCATTTTGAGAATTCATCATTGTATTTTTCAGGCTGATGATAAGTTCTGGCGGGTCAAATATGACCATGAGGCGGCCAAGAAGGCCAGGAAGGCGAAGAAAGCCGCCAAGAAAGCCGCCCCTCGCAAAAAAGGAAGCAGGCCTACTGCTTCGGAGCTGATGCAATTAAGCGACAGCTCCGAGTCAGAGGTAACCCCCAAGCCTTTAAATTCTTGCTGTACTTGTTATTTGTTGCTGTTTTCCTTATCAACACTTGCTCATTGACAGGATGACACCGGCACCAGTAACCCGGTGGTTGAAGAGGTAATGTCACTTTCCTCCGACTCGGAGCCCTTGCCACAGCTGAAAGTCCGAAGGGTAACCCGGAAAGTAAGCTTTTCACATCCTTTAGCTTACCAAGACCCTCAATTTATTTTGAAGCGACAGGTTCATGAAAGACGGCGTCACACCCGGACCAACAAGGACACCGATCTCTCCGCCGGGTTACCCGACGCAACAAGGAAGCGTCGAACTGAGGTTTTTTCTCACTTGTACCCTTTTCATCCGTTGGCGGGTGTTATCCGTCAGCCACTCAATTCTTCCGACTCCAATTATCAGGAGACCTCCCCTTCTTCGGGCGACTCTATGCAGTCGAGTCTTCCGACTTTCAAGACCGCGCCCGGGTAATGACAACCAACTTACATTATCTTTCTCTGTACTTACTCTTTGTGTGCTTAACACTTCTGTCTTTTCAGTGCCCAGGCAAAACTCACCAAAAGAGCAAAGAAGACCAGATCAGCCGGAGTGCCGGATTTGCCTGAGCCGGATGTGACGGTTCAAGAACCACCAGCTGCCTCCGCCCCCGAAGCTACCACTCCAATGGACACAGCACCTGAAGCCACTGCCCCAACTACCAAGGCAACGACCGAAGCTTCGGTTAACCCGGAGGCCTCCGGCTCAGCTCCACCAGCAGACGACCCGGACATGGTAATCACCCGGACGGAGTTTGTTGAGCCGGGGAGACCGACCGTGTTGGCCAAGTGCTCCGCTAAGGGGGAGTTGCTGCAGCCCCACCGGGCGAATCTGGACCTCTCCAACTACAGCAACCTGAGCATTGGAGAGCTCGTCTCTGGCTACATCAGCCAAGTACACAAGAGCCGGGACGCCGAGGTCGCCATGGTAAACCAGATCCAGCAAAAATCTGAGGTATCCTTCTGCTATCTTCTTACTTACTGCATAGTTACCTTTGCCATGCTAGCCCCCAAGTCGACGACTTATGATTTGAATATGTTGTAGACTTAGGTTCCGGCTTACTCAATTGAGCCGGCAGTATGTAGATAGATACGTTCAATATGCATTAGCCCCCAAGTGCCAAGTGTCTTTGCTTGGAAAGTGCTTGGGACTTATATAGTAACTGCTCATGTCATAACCCGGAAATTTATACAGGCTGTGGGCAAGAAGCTAGAGGCGGACCTTGCGGATCTCAAGAGCCGGCTGAAGATGCAGGAGATGGAGACCCGGAAGGCAAACGCCAAGTTTGTATCCAGCATTGCCACGCAAGAAAAGTTGAAGACCGAGTTTGATGCTGAGAGAAAAGCCTGGGCCGAAGAGAAGGCCGCACTGGTGACTCGGGCGGAACAGGCGGAGAAGGCTCTCTCTGAGAAGACCGCCGAGCTCTCCGGCCTAAAGCGCCAGGTTTCCCAAATGGTGGCCGCCATTTTCGGTAAGTCGCCTCACCGGCTTTCATCCATGTTAGAATGTTTACATCTCATGATTCATCCTTGTCGCCGGCTTATCGATTATGTTAAACAGGTCCCAGAAGTGCCAACCTCAACCAGAGCGTGGTCACAAAGCTAAAGGCCGTGTACACCCTGGTGGAGCAGCTCTACACCGGGTCACAGCGCGCCTTAGCTGTGGTGGCCCTATCCAACGAGGTGCCGACTCACCTGGCAGAAGTCCTGCGCCGGCTCGCCGTTCTGCCTCAGCGGATCCAAGAGCTGCGACGGGCCTCTGCGAGAGCCGGAGCGATCGACGCGCTGAGCTGGGCCAAGGCATTCCTGCCGGAGTTAGACCCGACGGACATCGCCCTTGGCTATCCAAGTCTGAAGGAGGACGGCTCAGCTTTCGACCAGAAGGACTTCGCAGCGTGCGTGAAGGCTGTACGCCCGGTGGCCACCCTTATCGGGAACGACACGGATCTGACCAAGTACCAGCCGGGTTATGATGCGGAGAATCAGAGGATTCCAACCCCTCGCTATGAAGCCCTCAACCTGATCCCTCCGGCTCGTCAGCACACCTTCGCCCCGGAGATTGACCCGGCCGGGTTAATTGACGAGGAAGCCCAATTCGAAGCTCTCAGCGGCATCGACTGGAAGTCATCAACCTTCCAGGTGTTGGGATCAGCCGGAGGAGAAGACAGGAACGAGCAGGAGACTTCAACTCAGCGGGCATCGTGTCTCGGCTGGCGGTTTACCAAACAATGTTCCACCCGTCTTAGACTTGATGAGTTTTTGTAATAGAATAGGTGCAACAGTTCATTTCTGCCGTGCCATCGTGCACGTATTGAATGCGAAAGTCCTTTGAAGTTGTCTCTTTGATATTTCTCTGGGTTATAACCATCCCTTTGTTTTTCTCAACCTCAAAGAGGTGCCTTTAAATAACCTGCATAGAAAGGCAAATCACAAGTCTCAAGGCAGCTTACCGCCCTGAGAATCAGGTGTTTTGGATAGATAACCCGGAATATGAATCAAAAAAGACTGGTCCTCAATTATATCCTTAACACAGCCGTAATAATACACTTAGCGGCCTGTAAGCATACTTCCGGTTTAGATAACCCGGGTAACAAGGTTGGTATCTTAACTCCGATTTACCTGTCGTAATGACACCCATGGCGTTCAACGAACACTGTAAACCAAAGTTAAGCTGGTAAAGTGAGACCCGGCCGTACACACCTTGACATAATCAGAGTAAACTTGTGATAAAGCAGAGGAACTTTAGGGGCTTCCGGTTCAAATACGACCAGAGACCCGGCCCAAAGGGGTTAAGCCAAGATTTGGATACGATCATATAGCCCCCAGTGGGTGTGGCGATGCCAATCAAGAGGGTACCGACAGCTATGTTCTCTTTGGTTCGAATACGACCCATGTTTGAACAGGAAGCCCCCAAGTGACTTTTAGAATTGTTTAACGACGCTGATTCGAATACGATCCACGTCGGTTCTCAGAGGGGGTAAACCATGATTCAAATATGACCAAAGGTAACCTCCCAATGAGCTCGGCACTTTGCCAATCAAATGGGTATCGACAGCTATGTTCTCTTTGGTTCGAATACGACCCATGTTTGAACAGGAAGCCCCCAAGTGACTTTACCGCTTACGGCTAGATTCGAATACGATCATAAGCCGGATCCTCCTTTAAGTCATCATGTAAACAACACGTGCATATTTGGAGGAGAAAAAAGGACAGAGGTCCTGCTTTATTGCTTATCATAATATATACATGGCTGAGAGAAATATGTACACCACGAGAGCCGGTGGCTCAAGTGTAGTAAGGCCGAAGCTGAGCTATGTTCCACGGCTGACGGGTCTCTTCCTCCGACTTACGTGAATCTTTGTGCTCCCGAATGTCAATGAGGTAATATGACCCGTTGTGCAAGTTCTTGCTGACCACAAAGGGCCCTTCCCAAGGTGGGGATAACTTGTGTGCATCTGTTTGATCCTGGATGAGCCGGAGCACAAGGTCGCCTTCCTGGAAGACCCAGGATTTGACCCGGCGGCTATGATAACGACACAGGTCTTGTTGGTAAATCGCTGAACGGGCTGCTGCCACATCACGCTGTTCGTCCAACAAGTCAAGAGCATCTTGACGCGCCTGTTCATTATCCGTCTCAACGTAAGCCGCCACGCGAGGTGAGTCGTGACGGATGTCACTAGGAAGGACTGCTTCTGCTCCATAAACCATGAAGAAAGGCGTGAAGCCTGTAGACCTGTTAGGAGTAGTGTTGATACTCCATAAGATGGAGGGCAACTCCTCCTCCCAACAACCCGGCGTCCGCTGCAAAGGGACCAAAAGCCGGGGCTTGATGCCCTTCAGAATCTCCTGATTAGCTCTCTCAGCTTGACCATTGGATTGAGGATGAGCCACTGAGGAAACATCAAGTCGGATATGCTCTCGTTGACAAAACTCTTCCATGGCGCCTTTGGAAAGATTGGTGCCATTGTCAGTTATAATGCTGTGCGGAAAGCCAAAGCGGAAAAATCACCTTTTTCATAAATTGAACCGCCGTGGCTGCATCGCACTTGCTAACTGGCTCAGCTTCCACCCACTTTGTGAATTTATCAACTGCCACCAAGAGGTGGGTCTTCTTATCCTTGGACCTTTTAAAAGGCCCAACCATATCAAGCCCCCAGACTGCAAAGGGCCAAGTGATTGGGATCATCCTCAACTCCTGAGCCGGCACGTGAGCCCGTCGTGAGAACCTTTGGCAACCATCACATTTACTGACCAAGTCATCTGCATCAGCATGAGCCGTCAACCAATAAAAACCATGACGGAAAGCCTTGGCCACAAGGGATTTTGAGCCGGCATGATGGCCACAATCCCCTTCATGGATCTCACGCAAGATCTCTTGACCTTCCTCAGGGGAGACACAACGCTGAAATGCCCCTGTAACACTGCGATGATGCAACTCGCCATCGATAACGATCATTGACTTAGCCCGCCGGGTTATTTGCCTGGCCAAAGTTTCATCCTCAGGCAACTCTCCCCGGGTTATATAAGCCAGATATGGCATTGTCCAGTCTGGTATGACATGAAGAGCCGCCACCAGTCATGCCTCCGGGTCAGGGATAGCCAAGTCTTCCTCTGTAGGCAACTTAACTGAAGGGTTATACAGGACGTCCAGGAAAGTGTTAGGCGGCACCGGCTTTCGCTGAGAGCCCAGCCGGCTTAGAACATCAGCCGCCTCGTTCTTCCTGCGACCAATGTGCTCCACTTGGTAGCCCTGAAAGTGCCCAGCAATGGCATCAACCTCGCGGCGATAAGCCGCCATGAGAGGATCCTTAGAATCCCACTTGCCTGATACTTGTTGAGCCACCAAGTCTGAGTCACCAAAGCACCTTACCCGGCTCAAGCTCATCTCCTTAGCCATCCGAAGACCGTGGAGCAAGGCCTCGTACTCAGCCGCATTGTTAGTGCAAGGGAACATCAACTGTAGCACATAATGGAACTTGTCACCCTTAGGGGAAGCCAATACAACGCCAGCCCCCGAGCCCTCCAACTGCCTGGACCCATCAAAGTGAATGGTCCAATATGTGTTATCCGGCTTTTGCTCGGGTACTTGTGACTCTATCCAATCATTGATGAAATCCACCAAGGCCTGAGATTTAACAGCAGTGCGTGGCACATATTTGAGACCATGAGGTCCAAGTTCTATAGCCCACTTAGCAATTCTCCCTGTGGCCTCTCTGTTTTGAATGATATCGCCAAGGGGGGCAGAGCTGACCACAGTGATGGGATGACCCTGAAAATAATGCTTAAGTTTCCGGCTTGCCATGAACACACCATATACCAGCTTCTTCCAATGCGGGTACCGCTGCTTGGATTCAATGAGCACTTCGCTGACATAATAAACCGGCCGCTGAACCGGATGCTCCTTACCCTCCTCCTTGCGCTCCACCACAATAGCCACACTGACGGCTCGTGCGTTTGCCGCCACATACAGTAGTAAGGGCTCCTTATCAGTCGGAGCAGCAAGGACTGGGGGCTCTGCCAGCTGCTTCTTCAAATCCTCAAAGGTGGTATTAGCTGCATCATTCCAGACAAAGTTATCAATTTTCTTCATCAACTGATATAAGGGCATGGCCTTCTCACCCAAACGGCTTATAAACCGGCTTAACACAGCGATGCGACCCGCCAAGTGCTGAACGTCATTTATACACGCCGGCTTAGCCAGGGAGGTGATGGCCTTGATCTTCTCCGGGTTAGCCTCAATGCCTCTGTCAGAAACCAAGAAGCCCAAGAGTTTGCCTGCAGGAACACCAAAGACACACTTGGCCGGGTTAAGCATCATCTTATAGACCCGGAGATTATCAAAGGTTTCCCTTAAATCATCTATCAGGGTTTCCTCTTTGATGGATTTAACCACAATATCGTCCACGTAAGCGTGAACATTGCGTCCGATCTGTTTATGAAGACAGTTCTGCACACAACGGGCATAGACACATAGCAGAAGGCTCCAAAGGGAGTGATGAACACCGTCTTCTCCTGGTCCTTAACTGCCATCTTGATCTGATGATAACCAGAATAAGCATCCAAGAAACTTAAACGTGCACAACCTGCCATAGCATCAATGATTTGATCAATACGGGGGAGGGCAAAAGGATCAGCCGGACACGCCTTGTTCAAGTCCGTGTAGTCCACACACATCCACCAGGTGCCGTTCTTCTTGAGTACGAGCACCGGGTTAGCCAACCACTCTGGGTGAAAAACTTCAACGATAAACCCGGCCGCCAAGAGCCGGGCTACTTCTTCACCAATAGCTTTCTGCCTTTCCTCATTAAACCGCCAAAGGAACTGTCTGACCGGCTTAAATTTTGGATCAACATTGAGAGTATGCTCAGCGAGTTCTCTAGGTACACCTGGCATGTCAGAAGGTTTCCACGCGAAGATGTCCCTATTCTCACGGATGAACTCGATGAGCGCGCTTTCCTATTTTGGATCCAGATTTGCACTGATGCTAAACTGCTGAGATGAGTCACCTGGAACAAAATCAACAAGTTTAGTCTCATGAGCCGACTTAAATTTCATTGCCGGCTCTTGTTCTGTGGTTGGCTTTTTCAGAGAGGTCATATCTGTTGGGTCAACATTGTCTTTGTAAAACTTCAACTCCTCTGTAGCACACACAGATTCTGCATAAGCCGCGTCGCCTTCCTCACATTCCAGAGCCACTTTCCGGCTGCTGTGAACCGTAATAGTCCCATTGTGACCCGGCATTTTGAGCTGTAAGTATACATAACACGGCCGTGCCATGAACTTGGCATAAGCCGGCCGTCCAAATATAGCATGGTATGGACTTCTTATCTTGACCACCTCAAAGGTCAATTTCTCCACCCTGTAGTTGTTGTCATCACCAAAGGCCACTTCCAATTCGATCTTGCCAACTGGATAAGCCGACTTACCAGGTACTACACCATGGAAGATGGTGTTTGACTGGCTGAGGTTCTTATCAACCAACCCCATACGGCGAAAGGTCTCATAATAGAGGATGTTGATGCTGCTGCCTCCATCCATGAGCACCTTTGTGAACTTATATCCTCCCACTTGAGGAGCCACCACTAAGGCCAAGTGGCCCGGGTTATCCACCCGGGGAGGGTGATCCTCCCTACTCCACACTATAGGCTGCTCAGACCACCGCAAGTAGCGTGGGACCGCCGGCTCAACCGCATTCACAGCCCTCTTGTGAAGCTTCTGAGCTCGCTTGCACAAACTAGTGGTAAACACATGATACTGTCCACCGCTAAGCTGCTTTGGATTGGTCTGATAACCCCCCTGCTGCTGTTGATGACCCTGGCCAGACTGGTGATTAAAGCCCCCTTGACCACTCTGAGGACCAGAATTTGAGCCGCCCCCCGGGCCATGAAAGCCGCCGGCGCCTGAGCCGCCGCCCGGGCCATTGTAGTTTTTAAAGGCTTTCATGATTGCACAATCCTTCCATAGATGAGTCGCTGGCTTCTCTCTAGAGCCATGCCTTGGACAAGGTTCATTCAACAGCTGCTCCAGCGTCGGACCTGACCCGCCGCCACGGGGAGGGGGTCTCCCCTTGCGTCGCTGGTTATTACCTTGTGAGCTGGCGTTGGCTACAAACTCTAGGCTGCCATCGGCCTTGCGCTTGCCTCCTCCTTGGTTCCCCGGGTTATGCTGGGGACCCTTGCCATTGCCATTCTTCTTTCCCTTCCCTGCCCTTTCATCATCTGAAGGGGGATCCTTGGTACCATTAGAATCTGCGTACTTGACAAGAGCCGCCATTAGCGTGCCCATGTCACTGCAGTCGCGCTTAAGCCGCCCGAGTTTCATCTTCAGGGGCACGAAGCGACAATTCTGTTCCAACATTAAGACTGCAGAGCCGGCATCCATCTTATCTGATGAATGTATGATCTCCTTGACCCGGCGAACCCAATGAGTCGTGGATTCACCCTCCTGCTGCTTATAGTTAGTCAAATCCACAATTGACATAGACTGCCTACAGGTATCCTTGAAGTTTTGGATGAACCGGGCTTTCAGCTCAGCCCAAGATCCGATGGAGTTCGGTGGTAGCCCTTTCAACCAAGTGCGGGTAGTCCCATCCAACATCATGGTGAAGTACTTAGCCATGGCTGCCTCACTGACCTCCAGTAGCTCCATGGCCATCTCATAACTCTCGATCCAGGCTGCAGGCTGTAAGTCAGCTGTGTAGTTAGGCACCTTCCTAGGGCCCTTGAAGTCCTTAGGTAGACGTTCATTACGGATAGCTGGCACCAAACAAGGGACACCCCCGGTCCTTGTAGGGATACCCACATCAACGGAAGTCGTCGGATAAGCCGGGGGGTCTGGTAAGCCGTCAATTGAGGCACTTGCTCCGCCTCTTGCCGCGCTTTGTCCTGCTCTGCTGCATAAAAGGCTCCATTATGAGCCGGACCATGGCCAGGGGGCGGGTCATGGCGTCGGACGTTACTTGAGCCGGTTGCTGAGACCATGTGCCGGCTATAACTTGGGCTCTGCCCCGGACGAGGGGTCGAGTGGATCCTATCCCGGCTGTAGGAGTACGCCTCCTGCTGTGCCAGTGCCGTCTGCAGGAGTTCCCTGACCCGGCGGGTTTCAATAGCCGTCGGAGAGTTGCCGTCAACTGGGAGAGCCGCCAGCCGTGCTGCCGCAGCGACCATGTTCTCCAGCGGGTTATTATAATGACCCGGGGGTATTGGCACATACTGAGGCGGGGCAGGGGGCACCTGGGGAGGCCCCATCACTCGTGGCTGAATAAGGGGTCCAGACCCGGGCGCTATGACCCCTGGCGGGTTACTTGACCCTGCACCTGGCGTGTTGAAGTGGTTGTGTGGATCGTAAACCGGTGGGAGTCGAGACTGGGCCTTTTGATGCCTCCTTCTCATGACCTCATTGGCCGCGTTCTGATCCATCGTGAGTTGGAAGGACTGCGCCTGAATCAGCTGAGTCTGGGCATCGAGAGCCGCCCGCTCCGCAGCCAGCCTGATCCCTTCCGCTGCAAGATCCTCTTTAGCTTTTATCAGATCCAATTTTAACTGTGCCACCTCCGCATTATGCTGAGCTTGATCCGCCGGGTCAACCGTGGCGGTTAACAGGGCCGTCATCTTGTCCGTGAGATCCATTAGCACCTGAGCCGGAGAAGGCACAAGATTTCCCGCTCCAGCAGCGGGGTTCTGAACAGGCTGCGCACCAGCCATAAAAACTCCAACCTGACTTGGTGGCTCAAAAAGGTCCGGAATACTGTCACCATCGGAACAACCCATGAGCCTGCCATCTTGAAGTTGGTACAACGAGTTTGACTCATCGGTAGCCGACTCGCCGTCAGAGCCGGCGGCCGTCTCATCACCAGATCCAGATTGATCGGAGAGTCCTCCATGGATGCACCCCACAAAAGCATGCCTTAAGGCAGGCCGGGCCTGGGCGGGTCGCGCAAGCTGAGCCGTCTCGATGAGATCAGCGCAGAGACCCGGCTCAGGGCCCGGCTCACCAATCTTGCCAATGAAAACATGAATTCCGCCGAAGGGGACCCGGTACCCGTACTCAATTGGGCCGGCGTCGGGGCCCCAGTTTGCATCGTCGATGTAGAGCTTGCCGCGACGACTCTTGGTCATCCGGCCCACAGTGTATCCCTTGATCCCTTCGAAGCTGCCCTTCAAGAACTCAAATCCACCGTGCGCTGGCCCCACGGTGGGCGCCAACTGTCGTGGAATTGTCACGGCAGATGTCCTCGAGCTAGGACTTAGTCGTGGAGCCATCGCAACTAGGAAGCTTGAAGGGGTTAATGCGGGACAAGGAACACGAGGGTTTATACTGGTTCGGCCCCTTACGGTGAAGGTAAAAGCCTACGTCCAGTTTGAGGTGGTATTGATTAGGGTTACGATCACCAGGGAGCTAAACAGCTATGCCCGGCTCTCGATGAGATTGTTGTCGCCCCTAAACCGCTGCTGGGTCGTCCCTTTATATAAGGAGGCTGACGCCCTGCAGCTCTCAGAGTCCCGGCTGGCTCATAAGAGTGTCCGGCTCGGACTCTCAACTATTCTTGCCTTACACTACAAGTTCTATCATAACAATGATTGTAATTACGGGCCTTAAGCCATATCCGGGTCTTAGCCCATCTCTGGCCCATTGTCTTCAAGCTTGGCTCCGGGCTTCTGGCAATGACCATACGAGTAACCCGGCCCCTCCTGGCGGGTAACTCTAAGGTCTATATCCTCAACAAATCCCCTATGGGTATACCTAGAACATCCCCATCCCCATCTATTCCCCATCATCCCATCCCCTCCCCGTTTAAATGACTGGGGATGAAATTTCCCCATACCCATGCCCCACTAGGGAACGGGGCCCTATTAGGGTCCCCATCCCCATGAACAAATGATCATATACATAATGTGACACATACTATAATCAACAAACATAAATGTCATTGTTCGTGTTCTGCTAATATTGATCTAGGTCATACTCACTTCTTGGTCATGGTGGCAGCTGAGGTGAGGACGTGGGTTAGGTTTAAGGTTTTCTTCAGAGTTCTTTTGTTTTCACAAGTTTATTTGTGAATATTTTAAGGTTGACCGCAATGTCATAGTTCAAAAGTAGCTCCTCGATGGGTATTTGGTCTGGGGAACAGAATATCATCCCCATCCCCGTTGTACCCTATGGGGAATAAATTAGTTTAGTAAATATCCCCATGGGGAAGTTTTTCGCCCATCCCCACCCCCTAATAGATGAAATCCCCATGGGTTTTGCGAGTATGGGGCCCCATTGCCATCCCTACGCCTCGGAGACCCCCCCTGACTTGTTCCCGACGCCAAAATCTTTTATATATACAGAAACCCCCCGAACATAACCTAGATCGGGAGTTCCGCCGCCGCAAGCCTCTGTAGCCACCAAAAACCAATCGGGACCCTGTTCCGGCACCCTGCCGGAGGGGGGATCCATCACCGGTGGCCATCTTAATCATCCCGGTGCTCTCCATGACGAGGAGGGAGTAGTTCACCCTCGGGGCTGAGGGTATGTACCAGTAGCTATGTGTTTGATCTCTCTCTCGTGTTCTTGATCCGGCATGATCATGATGTATCGCGAGATTTGCTATTATAGTTGGATCTTATGATGTTTCTCCCCCTCTACTCTCTTGTAATGGATTGAGTTTTCCCTTTGAAGTTATCTTATCGGATTGAGTCTTTAAGGATTTGAGAACACTTGATGTATCTCTTGCATGTGCTTATCTGTGGCGACAATGGGATATCACGTGATCTACTTGATGTATGTTTTGGTGATCAACTTGCGGGTTCCGTGACCTCGTGAACTTATGCATAGGGGTTGGCACACGTTTTCATCTTGACTCTCCGGTAGAAACTTTGGGGCACTCTTTGAAGTTCTTTGTGTTGGTTGGATAGATGAATCTGAGATTGTGTGATGCATATCGTATAATCATACCCACGGATACTTGAGGTGACATTGGAGTATCTAGGTGACATTAGGGTTTTGGTTGATTTGTGTCTGACGGTGTTATTCTAGTACGAACTCTATGATAGACCGAACGGAAAGAATAGCTTCGTGTTATTTTACTACGAACTCTTGAATAGATCGATCAGAAAGGATAACTTTGAGGTGGTTTCGTACCCTACAATAATCTCTTCGTTTGTTCTTCGTTGTTAGTGACTTTGGAGTGACTCTTTGTTGCATGTTGAGGGATAGTTATATGATCCAATTATATTATTATTGTTGAGAGAACTTGCACTAGTGAAAGTATGAACCCTAGGCCTTGTTTCCTAGCATTGCAATACCGTTTGTGCTCACTTTTATCATTAGTTACCTTGCTGTTTTTATATTTTCAGATTACAAAAACCCATATCTACCATCAATATTGCACTTGTATCACCATCTCTTTGCCGAACTAGTGCACCTATACAATTTACCATTGTATTGGGTGTGTTGGGGACACAAGAGACTCTTTGTTATTTGGTTGGAGGGTTGCTTGAGAGAGACCATCTTCATCCTACGCCTCCCACGGATTGATAAACCTTAGGTCATCCACTTGAGGGAAATTTGCTACTGTCCTACAAACCTCTGCACTTGGAGGCCCAACAACGTCTACAAGAAGAAGGTTGTGTAGTAGACATCAATAATTATGCTACAATAATCTCATGCTAATGATGCCACATCACCGCAATTGCTGTTGTTAACCTCACGATGATTCAATCACGTTCAAATTTGAAATTCAAAATTTAGCCAAATAGCAAAGTAAATGAAAGAAAAGGAGAAGGCAAAAAAAAGACCCCCTGGCCATCTGGACCAACAGGCCCAGCTGGCCACACACGCGGCGCAGCCGGCCCACCCCCGTTGCCCCCTGCCTATTAGGCCACACCGAACCCTAACCACCAGACCCCCCCACTTCCCCCACGCACCCATGCTCCTCTCCTCCCCCCCCGATTTGGGATCTGGATCGGGCCACGCCCCGACCCCCGCCACTCGGCCCGACACCGCACCGTCTCCGGCGCCCCGACGCCATCGTCTGCCTCTCTGACGCCTCCCGCATGGTGCCCGCTCCCTCGACCCGAGCTGGATCGGGGGCTCGACCCCGCGGTGCCCCGAGCCTCGACGCCGCGCCGTTGCCGCTCACCACCACCTTGTCGGCGTCACTTCCCCGCCTCTCCATCGCCGGCCACCCCGAGCCTCCCTCGAGCCCGCTGCCACCTCCCTACGGCTCTGATGTGAGCCGCTGTTTGTTTTCCCCTCTTCCCACATCCGTGTCTTAAGCCGTTGGACGTCGTTCGTGCATGCCTCGACCGCGCCCGTGCTGCGCTGGCCATGCCCGACGCGCGTGACCGCGCACCGTTGCCCTCCCCCACAGCTCCCTCGCTCGCCCGCGCCATTCATCGTCTGCCGCGCCATCGCGGCCGCCCTCTCGCGGCCCCGCTCGCCGCCTCCACCTGCCGCCCGCTGGTGGCGCCGCGGCGCGCCCTGGTGGCCTCGCCCCGTTCCCCCCGGTCGGGCTCGGCGCCGCGCGGCTTGCGCCCGCAACCGCGCCCGGTGGCGCCCAACACCCGCACCCGACACCTGATATGGCCCCTTGGGCCTATGACACGTGGGGCCCACCCCCCAAAACGTTTAAAAAATGTTTTAAAGGGAAAAAATCATAATAATAATTAAAATAAATAAATAACTAATCCTGTTAATTAACCTGATTAACTATTTAACTAATTAAACTGTTAATTAGTATCAGTCTATGACAGAATGGACCCACCTGTCAGTTTGACTAGTCAATAGGTCAACGTTGACTGCTGACATCACTCCGACTTCATGCTGACATCATTATTCGTTTTCTATTGAATTAAACAATTTCAGAAATTCTAGAAAATCTTTAAAACTTTGAAAATTATTTTAAAATAATCCGCATCTCGGATGAAAAAGTTTTATACTTGAAAGTTGCTCAGAACGACAAGATGAATTCGAATACGCGGTCCGTTCCGCCACACATTCTTAGCATAGCGAACATGCAACTTTTCCCCTCCGTTTCATCTGTCCAAAAAATGCCAAACTTCGGGAAAAGTTTCCCGGATGTTATCCCCCTTCACTGGTATCGTGTAGCACCGCGTTAGAACACGTCTAGCTCTGCCTGTTGTCCTGTTATGCACTTGTTTGATCTGTATTTGTTGTTTCTTCCCCCTCTTCTCTCCGGTAGACCCCGAGACCGATGCCGATGCCCCTGTGATAGACTACCTTAACGGCGAACCTTCTTCCCTTTCAGCGGAGCTTCCAGGCAATCCCCCCCTTTGATCATCCCGATATCGCCCATTCCATTCTCTCATGCTTGCATAAAATTTTGCTACTGTTATTGTCTGCTCCTATTCTGATGCATAGCCTGCTTTTGTAACCTGCTCATTGTACCTTACCTGCTTATCCTAAACTGCTTAGTATAGGTTGGTTAGTGATCCATCTGTGACCCCCAACTTGTCCTTGTTGCCCTGCTTCATCATCAACGACTCGATCAACGTGATCGACGACCAGAGCCCGACACCTCACATCACATCACATCATGTCCCTTTTGTTGCTCGACTCTGCAGAGCTACTATCGAGTGCCGAGGTTGAGACCTCACAACGCACTCCTGATGACAACTCTGTAGTGTAGCTTTTTGGCCATGGTCAATGAGGGTGGTTCCTCCTTCACCACTCCCGGTATGGCTTTGTCGTGCAACCCCTCAAGTGTGAACCTCAAGGGTGGTTCCTCTTATGTTCACCTTGATGATTACATTGAGTGGAATTCACCAAGGGTGATTCCTTGGGTTTTCCTCCTTGATGTTTTGGACACACGGTTACCAGGACTTTACATGAGACCATTGTTGAAGTCGGGTCGGCCCTGAGGGGTACCCGCGAGTTGATGTGAAAGTTGGGCGGACCCGTTGAGCACCCGCGAGTTTTCTACGTGGCACGACCGGGCATTCCGGGCCCTTGCCGTAAGTCCATGAGATGGGGCGACGGGGTCACATTATCGTGAGTCTCTGCTCGTCTCCGCGAGCCCCCAATGCACTAACAAGTTTGGGTATTTGTTCTGACTTGGGCTTTGGCCTTTACACACTAACCACCACGCGAGAATAGATATGGGCCTCGACGTTGCAGTATCAGCCGAAGCTTTGTCAGACGTCCAGTTCAACATTCTGGCCGAGCCGGATCGTGCCATCCACTTCACGGGTGGTGCTGGTATCCCCTTGCGCACAACGACTCGGAGTGCAATGGGCGATGGGCCCAGACCCCGGAGTGCTTAGGATGTAGACCGCCGGGGACCTCTCTGCTGAGCCTAGGTAGGGCTGCGACGTGTTGATCTTCCGAGGCCGGGCATGACCCAGGAAAGTGTGTCTGGCCAGAGTGGTCGAGCGTGTTGGGTAACGTGGTGCACCCCTGAAGGTAAGTTATATATTCGAATACCGTGTCCACAGTAATGGATGTTCATAACTGTATCATGATCTATTACAACTAGAACTGGTTACTTGAGATATGTGATGGAGATGTGGCTCCAGGATTGCTTTCTCGTAGGGAGTCGAGGAAGGATATCTGGGCATTAATACTACAATATGCTTGCTAATTAAACTGATATTCTTTACTCTTCTACATGCTGCAAGATGCTTGGAGCTCCTTGAAGATGCTAGTCTTCGATAGGCTAGGCTTTTCCCCTCTATTCTGGAATTCTGCAGTTTAGTCCACAGATACATACCTTCCTTTGATACCAATGCATATTTAGTATAGATCTGATGCTTGCGAGTACTTTGGATGAGTACTCACGGTTGCTTTGCTACCCCTTTTCCCCCTTCTTTAATCTTTCCAGTTGATGCAACCAGATGGTGGATCTCTGGAGCCAGATGCCACCACCGATGCCTACTACTACATGGAGAATGCCGACGACCAGGAGTAGTTAGGAGGTCCCAAGCAGGAGGTCTTGCCTCTTCGATCGTTGTTGTTTTGTGTTTGCCTTCTTAAGGTAGTTTTGTCTAACTTTATGTCTCTACTCAGATATTGTTGCTTCCGTTGACTCTTGTGTATCGAGCTCGAGGCCCCTGGCTTGTAATATAAAGCTTGTTTTATTTCAATTTGTGTCTAGAGTTGTGTTGTGATATCTTCCCGTGAGTCTCTGATCTTGATCGTACATAGTTGCATGTATGATTAGTGTACGGTCGAATCGAGGGAGTCACAAGTTGGTATCAGAACCGGCTGCCTGTAGGATCCCCCTTTCCAACTCCTTGGACGAAGTTGAGTCTAGTCTTTGAAAAACTGTTTTACTAACATGGTTGTGTGGCTTACGGGCCCACGCCGCCATTGGGTGGTATTAGGATCTTTTACTCCTCGACCTTTACTCTGGGAATCTGACCTCTCTTCTAATCGGGTTAAATGATTTTGTTAACTCTACCCTAGGTTCTCTTGATCACATCCACCTGGAGGTTTGTATTACATCTTTCTCAAATTGAGGGCCAGGATCTGCTTCACATTGTTCACGGGCCGCAGGATCCTTTTATCGAGGGCACCCTGCGTTGTCCCCTGCAGATTCCTTGCTCTAGTGGTTTTCTTCGATGTTGATGTAGCCTTTGCTATGTCCCGTTGTTGTATCCCTCCATCGCGTGCAAGCGTGCCGCCTAGTATGTCTAGGATGATTCTCTTGTCCGAACTCATACAACAACGTGTAATTGGCTCTGTATATGTATCTATATGTCTTTAATGACTACTGCTTTGTACACACTGCGCCTTTGCTCATTGTTCAAGTTACATCATGAGTGACTCCATACACCTGCTCCACCCCTTGTTAAACTGCTTCCTAATGTTTTTAGCAGGATGGCTGACGATCCTCCACCTCCACCCCATATTGCCGCAATGATGCAGCAGTTTGAGCTCAATCGTCAGTTTATGACTGGGGTAATGGCCTAGTTTCCAAACCAGAATGCTCATCAACAGCCTGCCCCAATAACACTGCCAGAATTTGTGCGCCTCAACCCATCCATTTTTCGTAACTACACTAATCCTATGGATGCTGATGATTGGCTCCGTGACATCCTGTTTGAGATGGAGTCAGCTAATGTTGCCCCTGCCAGTTACGTCACCTTTGCGACATTTCACCTGAAGGGTCCAACTGCTCAATGGTGGGAAAGCCACAGGGGTATGCTGCCTGCAGAGACTGTAACCACTTGGCAAGAATTTCAGTCAGCCTTTCGTGCATGGCACATTCCTCAAGGTCTGATATACCAAAAGAAGAAGGAGTTCCGCAAACTCTCACATGGCACAATGACTGTGGATGAATATCAGAGGAAATTCCTTGAATTATCTCGCTATGCTGCGGATGACGTCTGCACTGACGCTCGCAAGAAGGAGAAATTCTGTGAAGCACTGCGTCTCGATATAAAGCTCGCACTTGTTGCTCATGATTGCGTAGACTTTGCGACGCTTGTCAGCCAAGCTTTTCAAACTGAAACTGGTCTGACTGAGTACCAGGAGTCGCTGAAGCGTACTCGAGATGTTGGCCCATCCTCGAGTCAGCCTTCTCAGAAACGCCGAGTCTGGATCCGACACAATGTTCATCACCGACCTGCTCCAACACCAAGGCCGTCTTATGTTGCACCTCGCCTGCCTCCACCACCGAGACAACTAACGATTCAGGGTGAACATTCCAATGCTGTAGCTCCTCCACATAATGATGGCTTATGCCACAGGTGTGGACTGTCAGGTCACCCTGCTCTCAACTGTTGCCAGGATCAGCCTAAAATTGCATCGCGTTCTGCTGTGGGTCGTAAGAAGAGCCGTCGAAGCTATCGTTCCAGAAACAGCAATACCCAACCGTCTGCTGTTATACTTGGCCAGTCCAACCACATCGATGTTGATAAGGCTCAGAAGGAACCAACCGTCATGATGGGAACCCTCCTTGTTAACTCAGTGCCAGCGTCTATTCTTTTTGATTTAGGAGCGTCGCATTCCTTCATATCTGAGGCGTTTGCATGCGAGCAAGACTTATCATTTGAAAACGTGTACCCTCTGCTGGTGATTAACTCTCCAGGATCCAGGTGGGATACCTCGATGGTAGCCCACAACAACCACATTGTAATTGGAGGATTAGTGTTCTCTGCTTCACTCATGGCCCTCAAGGGTTCTACCATAAATGTCATTCTCGGTATGGATTGGCTGAAAGCACATAATTCTTTCCTCGACTGTGCTGCTAAGAAAGTCCAACTCACACACCCTTCTGGCCAGTTGATCCACTACTCAGCTCAGATGATCCAGAATGCCGAGAGTCAGATATATGTTCTCAATGCATTGAATGCTTCACCTCTTGAGGGAATCGAGAACATTCCAGTCATTCATGATTTTGAAGATGTCTTTCCAGAAGAACTTCCAGGAATACCCCCGGCTAGAGCTGTTGAATTCATCATAGACTTGAAGCCGGGCACTACTCCTATTGCCAAGCGGCCATACAAGATGCTGCCGCATGAACTCCTTGAGCTTAAGGAGGAAATTGACAAATATCTTAGCAAGGGTTTCATTTTTCCAAGTTCCTCTGCTTGGGGAGCACCTTCTCTCTTTGTCAAGAAGAAGGATGGAACTAATAGTTTGGTCCAAGATTACCGTCCTATCAATCAGGCAACAATTTAGAACAAGTATCCGCTTCCCAGAATCAACGACCTGTATGATCAACTTGCTGGTTCTTCAGTATTCTCTAAACTTGATTTGAGGTTGGGTTACCACCAGATTCGGGTTCATGAAGAGGATATTCCCAAGACCACCTTCGTTACTCGCTATGGTTCATACGAGTACACCGTCATGTCCTTTGGCTTGACAAATGCTCCAGCCACCTTCTCTCGTCTGATGAACTATATATTCATGGAATACCTCGACAAGTTCGTCGTGGTTTATCTGGATGATATCCTTGTGTACTCCAAGAACAAAGAGGAACATGCTGAACATCTTCGTCTTGTTCTGGAAAAACTTCGAGAGCATCAACTATATGCTAAGTATTCCAAGTCTGAATTCTGGCTTCCCGAAGTAACCTACCTTGGCCATGTGATCTCCAAGGATGGTATTGCCGTCAACCCCTAGCGAGTTCAGGCTATTCTCGATTGGACTCCTCCGAAGAATGTCAAACAAGTCAGAAGTTTTCTCGGACTCGCCAGCTATTGCCGTCGATTTCTCGAGAACTTCTCCAAGATCGCCAAGCCCCTGACTGGTCTGCTTCACAAAGGCGTCAAGTTTGATTGGACAGAAAAGTGTCAGGAAAGTTTCCAAGCACTCAAAGACAAGCTGACTTCTGCCCCAGTGCTTGCTCCGCCAGATTCTAAGAAGGTTTTCGTCATTTCCTGCGACGCTTCACGACAAGGATTAGGCCATGTCCTAATGCAAGAGTGGAGAGTGATTGCTTATGCCTCTCATCAGTTGTGCTCTCACGAAGAGAACTATCCAGTTCATGACCTCAAGCTTGATGCTGTTATACATGCACTGGAACAGTGGCGACATTACCTTCTCGGTAATCGTTGCGAGATCTTCACCGACCACCAATGTCTGAAGTACCTGTTTACCCAGCCAGACTTGAACCTCCGTCAGCAGAGATGGATGGAGACTGTAGCCGACTTTGACTTGGGTATTTCCTATACACCAGGCAAGGCTAATGTAATGGCTGATGCTTTGAGCCACAAGTCATATTGCAATCACCTTGAGGTTCGAAAAGTTCAGCCCTCGCTTGTTGAAGAATTCAGAAAGCCGAACCTCCATATTGTTCCTCCTGGTGCACTCGCACCCCCTCCTCTAGAATTCCGCAAGATGAACCTTCGCGTTGTTTCCCAGGGTTCCCTCAATACCCTAGCTGTCAAACCAGATCTCTTGGACTCCATCAAGAGAATTCAGGGATATGACTCTCAATTTGAAAAGATTAAACGCTACCTCGCAGAAGGAAAGCCCTCATTCTTCACTATTGTTGATGATGGCACTTTGTACTTCAAAGGCCACCTAGTGGTGCCGTGTAAGGAGAAAACCTGGATATGACTAAGGAAGTTATGAAAGAAGCTCATGATACGCCTCTGTCTATTCATCCGGGTAGCACCAAGATGTACCAAGCCATTCGTCAGATATTCTGGTGGTCAAACATGAAGCAAGACATTGCTCGCTATGTTGCTGAATGTGACATTTGCCATCGTATCAAAGCAGAACATCAAAGGCCTGCTCGAACTCTGCAACCTATCTCTATTCCTGAATGGAAATGGGATCATGTTGAAATGGACTTCGTCACTGGATTTCCCAAATCGTAGAAAGGTAATGATGCTATTCTTGTCGTCATTGACCGACTTTCTAAAGTTGCACACTTCCTGGCCGTGAAACAAACCATCACTGCTAGTCAGCTGGCAACTCTCTATATGTCCAGAATTCTTTCACTTCATGGTATTCTGCTGGTAATCAGCTCAGACCGTGGCAGCTTATTTACTTCAAGATTCTGGGCAAGTTTCCAAGAAGCTATGGGAACTCATCTATCTTTCAGTACTGCATTTCACCCTCAGTCGCAGGGACAAGTTGAACGCGTCAATCAAGTTCTGGAAGACATGCTTCGAGCTTGTATTATTTCCTTCGGCAAGAAATGGGAGGAATCTCTCCCGTATGCTGAGTTCTCCTACAACAATAGCTATCAAGCTAGTCTGAAGATGGCTCCCTTCGAAGTATTATATGGACGAAAGTGCCGAACCCCTCTGAACTAGTTAGAAACTTGGGAACATCCACTCTTCAGTCGGATATTATCCAACACGCAGAAGAACAAGTCCGCATATCCGTGAGAATCTCAAGACTGCTCAGTCGCGTCAGAAAAGTCAGTATGACCGTCATCACAAAGACATGGTCTATCAACCTGGCGAGAATGCTTATGTTCGAGTCACACCAATGAAGGGTGCACACCGCTTCGGGATCAAGGGCAAGCTAGCCCCTCACTACATTGGTCCTTTCACTATTCTCGAAAGGCGTGGAAAAGTGGCATACCAGTTGGAGCTTCCGTCGAACCTTTCTCATGTTCATGATGTGTTCCACCCGTCACAACTCCGCCGCTGCTTCAAGGACCCAATCCGAGCAGTGGATCATGAAGTGCTTGAGTTGCAACAGGACCTCTCCTATAAAGAGCATCCGGTCACATTCTCGACCAAGCTGAACGCCGCACACGTCAGAAGGCGATCAAGTTCCTCAAGGTCCAGTGGTCGCATCACTCTGAAGACGAAGCCACCTGGGAACGCGAGGATCGCCTGCGTGATGAATACCCCAAACTGTTTCCTTCTACCTCCTAAATCTCGGGACGAGATTTCTTGTAGTGGAGGAGAATTGTAACGCCCGGATAATTATGCTACAGTAATCTCATGCTAATGATGCCACATCACCGCAATTGTTGTTGTTAACCTCGCGATGATTCAATCATGTTCAAATTTGAAATTCCAAATTTAGTCAAACAACAAAAGTAAATAAAAGAAAAGGAGAAGGCAACAAAAAACAAAAAGACCCCGTTGCCATCTGGACCAACAGGCCCAGCTGGCCACACACGCGGCCCAGCCGGCCCACCCCCGCTGCCCCCTGGCCTATTAGGCCACACCCCCGAACCCTAACCACTAGACCCCCCACTTCCCCCACGCACCCACACTCCTCTCCTCCCCCCTGATTCGGGATCTGGATCGGGCCATGCCCCGACCCCCGCCGCTCGCCCCGACACTGCGCCATCTCCGGTGCCCCGGCGCCATCGCCCGCTGAGGGAGTCCTGGACTAAGGGGTCCTCGGGCGTCCGGCCTGTTAGCCATGGGCCGGACTGATGGGCTGTAAAGACCGAAGACTGCACCCGTATCTGGATGGGACTCTCCTTAGCGTGGAAGGCAAGCTTGGCGACCAAATCTGTAGATTCTTTTCCTTTGTAACCAACTTTGTGTAACCCTAGATCCTCCCGGTGTCTATATAAACCGGAGGACTTAGTTCGGAAAGGGAGATACTCATTACCGTACTCATATAGGCTAGACTTCTAGGGTTTAGCCATTACGATCTCGTCGTAGATCAACTCTTGTAATACTCATATTCATCAAGATCAATCAAGCAGGAAGTAGGGTATTGCCTCCATAGAGAGGGCCCGAACCTGGGTAAACATCGTGTCCCCTGTCTCCTGTTACCATCAACCTTAGACGCACAGTTCGGGACCCTCTACCCGAGATCCGCCGGTTTTGACACCAACATTGGTGCTTTCATTAAGAGTTCCACTGTGCCGTCCCCAAAAAGGTTCGATGGCCCCTTCAATCGTCAACGATGACGCTGTCCAAGGAGAAACCTTCCTCCCCGGACAGATCTTCGTGTTCGGCGGCTTCGCACTGCGGGCCAACTCGTTTGGCCACCTGGAGCAGATCGATAGCTACGCCCCTGGCCATCATGTCAGATTTGGGAGCTTGAATTACGTTGCGGACATCCGTGGAGATTTGATCTTCACCGTATTCGAGACCGCGGCGACCGCTCCTGGTCACCTTGACGAACATGACCTAAATCTGTCGTCAGACCACATCCAGGAGATAGCTCCTGTGACCCCTCTGGCCTTAGACCCAAAGCACACTGCGACATCCCAGGATCGGAGGCTCGACCCCACCACGGAGGCCACAAACTCCCCGGCGCTGGAGCCGCACATGGACTTAACCTCACATAATGCTCGCGTTACCGGAGCTCCAGACTCTTCTCCGAGTATAAGTTCCAAACCGCATGAGTCCGCAGATGCCGAACTTGATCGCTTGTCGATTTTTGAGTTTAGCGCCGCAGACATCTTCCAGCACTCGCCCTTGGGCGATCTGCTGAACTCGTTAAAAAACTTGTCCTTGGCGGGGGACTCACAGCCGAATTATGTCCGGTTCGAACTGGAGGCTGATGATGACGAAGAATTTCGCTTCCCACCCACCACCCACTTCATAGCCACTGTCGAAGACTTAACCGGCGCGCTTGACTATGAGTCCAAAGACATCGACGATATGGACGACGATGCCGGAGACGAGGAGGCCCAAAACCCGCCGTTCACTGGACGATGGACAACCACTTCCTCATATGACGTCTACATGGTAGACACGCCGAAAAATAATAGTGGCGATGACAAGGAAAACACCACAAAGGAGGACCCTCCCAAGACACAACCAAAGCGCCGGCGTCAGCGGCGCCGCTCTAAATCCCGCCGCAGCCGGGACAACAACACCGGCACAGGAGACGATAACACTCCGGATGGTGCCGAAGACACATAAGAACCCGATGAACAAACTGCCGAACAAGACCATCGGGAAGATGGGAAAGTTAGCCCTGACGAACAGGCAATGGAAGAAGACTCGGAGGATGGTAGTTACCATCTGCCCTCCGAGGAGGAGGCAAGCCTCGGCAACGATGACTTCATCGTGCCAGAGGAGCCTCTGGAGCAGGAGCGCTTTAAGCGCCAGCTAATAGCCACTGCAAGGAGCCTGAAAAAGAAACAGCAGCAGCTTCAAGCTGACCAAGATCTGCTCGTCGACAGATGGACTGATGTCCTGGCAGCCAAAGAATACGGCATCAGACGCCCAGCCAAGAGTTACCCAAAGCGAAGGTTGCTACCTCAGTTTGATGAAGAGGCGCCGGATCCCATACCTCCCTCGCGTAACGCGGCCGACCGAACACTACGCGGTCAGGACAATGCGGCGGATCGACCACCTCGTGGTCGGGATAGAGCGGCAATTCAAGCCGAACAGCCCGCCCCGCCGCCACGGAAAAATAGAGACAAAACAGTTCAGGGTTATACATATGACCTCCGGCAAACCCTGGGCAGTAGAGCAGGACATACAAGATCGATCTACGGATCGCGAGGATGCGCCTCGACACGTGACGACGGCTACCTATTTGGACGTGACAAACCTAGTCACGCTCGAGCCGATAACCATAGACGGACTCCATCGGAGCTACGTCGCGATGCGGCCCGATATAGAGGTGCCGCACAACCTCTTTGCTTCACTTATGAAGTAATGGACCATGAATTCCCCGAAGGGTTCAAACCCGTCAATATTGAATCATACGACGGAACAACCGATCCCGCGGTATGGATCGAGGATTTTATTCTCCACATTCACATGGCCCGCGGAGACGACCTTCATGCTATCAAGTACCTCCCACTAAAACTCAAAGGGCCAGCTCGGCACTGGTTAAACAGCCTGCCTGAAAATTCCATCGGCAGCTGGGAGGACTTGGAAGAAGCCTTTCTTGACAACTTCCAAGGTACATACGTCCGGCCGCCAGACGCTGATGACTTAAGTCACATAGTTCAACAGCCCGGGGAGTCAGCCAGGAAATTCTGGACTAGGTTCCTAACTAAAAAGAACCAAATCGTCGATTGTCCAGATGCAGAAGCCCTAACGGCCTTTAAACATAGCATCCGCGACGAATGGCTCGCCCGCCACCTCCGACAAGAAAAGCCGAAATCTATGGCCGCCCTCACGGCCCTCATGACCCGCTTTTGCGCGGGTGAGGACAGCAGGCTGGCTCGTAGCAAAAATACGGCCAGCGAGGCAGGCCCCTCTGAGGCCAAAAACAGTAACAGCAAGCCCCGACACAGCAGGCACAAACGCCGAAGCAATGGCGATAGCACCGATGAAACTACTGTAAACGCCGGATTCAGCGGCTCCAAGTCCATTCAGCGGTAAAAGCCGTATCAAAGAAACAATCATGGACCATCTAGCATGGACCGCATACTTGACCGTCTGTGCCAAATTCATGGCACCCCGCACAAACCGGCCAATCACACCAATAGAGATTGCTGGGTTTTTAAACAGGCCGGCAAATTAAACGCCGAGAACAGGGAAAAGGGATCACAAAGCAAGGACGACGACGAGGAGCCCCGACAACCGAACACAGGGGGAGAGAAGAAGTTTCCCCCTCAAGTGAAAACAGTAAACATGATATACGTCACACACATCCCCAAAAGGGAGCGCAAACGCACACTAAGGGACGTCTATGCGATAGAGCCAGTCGCTCCCAAGTTCAATCCATGGTCATCATACCCGATCACTTTTGATCGTCGGGATCATCCGACCAGTATCCGGCATGGCAGATCAGCCGCACTAGTCCTGGACCCAATCATTGATGGATTCCACCTAACGAGAGTCCTCATGGACGGTGGTAGCAGCCTCAATCTGCTCTATCATGACACAGTGCGCAAAATGGGCATTAACCCATCAAGGATCAAGCCAACGAAGACTACCTTCAAAGGAGTCATACTAGGTGTAGAGGCCCGCTTTACGGGCTCAATCACACTAGAGGTTGTCTTTGGATCCCCCGACAACTTCCGAAGTGAGGAGTTAACCTTTGACATCGTCCCATTCCGCAGTGGTTATCATGCACTGCTCGGATGGACGACATTCGCTCGGTTCAACACGGTGCCGCACTATGCTTATCTTAAGCTCAAGATGCCCGGTCCATGCCGCGTCATAACGGTCAACGGAAACACGGAACGCTCCCTCCGTACAGAGGAGCACACCGCCGCCCTAGCAGCAGAAGTACAGAGCGGCCTTCTCAAGCAGAACCGTAATCCGGCTGCCGAGCCCCTGGACATCGTAAAGAGGGTCCAAACTACGCTGCAGCAGGACAGAGTGGCCCATCAAGAGCTCGACTAGCAATTTGGCCTCCGTGCCAGCCCTGATCAGGTAGTGGCATTCGTACTGCGCGTACATAACTACGCACTCAAAATCCCATGGGTATCGACGGAGGCATGGCTAGCTCACGATCCACAGTGCGGCTCGACCGACCCTCAGATTCGCACACCTTCACCTTTCCGTTTCATTTCGGGTTTTTCTCTCTTCGAGGTTTTCTTCTGACAAGCCGTTTGTCGGCTCACCAAGGAGGCAAGGAGCTTTGGCGTACAAGGGAATCTCCAGGTGGTCTCTTCTAATGATTGCTATACCTGTTTTACATACCCGCACGCAGCTCGCTCTTGGTCATGGCACGTTAAAATAGCCTTATTTGCTTATCGCATTTCTTGTATAAGTACGCCTCAACGTATTAATCACATTACAATGGTAAATAAATGGTAGCATTAGCTTATTACTTGATTTTCTCCTGACCTTTGTATTTATTACTCATCGAACCCGTACACTCTGGTACGTATCACTTCGCCAGGGGCTTCATCACGCCCCGTAGTACGACAATAAAGTCCGAACACTTTTTATAGTATGGTTCGGCACCCCGAACTTATAGCATTATATGCATCGGCTCCGAATCATGTCTTTGGTCAATAGTTGGGTTGCCCGGCTCCTGTGCCTACTACCTTACGTTCCGCTATATCAGCTAGGGTAGTAAAGGGAGAACTACCGCGATTGTGTCCCAGTTCTTCCAGACGAGCACCTCAGTAGAGAAAGCCGAAAACTGACTGTCATGATGCAGCGAGAGCTGGTGAGCTGTTCAAGAGGTTTCAAATCCTTAGAGATTTTTTCCGCTTTATGCGAGGAATCGGTTTTTATCCGATCAGGCGTGTATAGCGCCCCTAGCTCGGTCTTCCGAATACCAGGGGCTTCGCCAAGATTCTTATTGTCAAACCCCTATGGCTACGTGAGGGCGATAAACGCCGTATAGTCCGACTGCCTTGTTTGTTGCGCTAAACACCTCCTTTAAGGACCAGAATATGGAGTAAAGAGTGTTTAGATTTATCCCGAACACCCCCATAGTATCTACATGGGGGCAGAACCCGACGACTGGTTAACCCTCAGATTACATAAACGGCCGCACATGAGGTAAATTTTAAGTCACAAGCATTATATTACATAACGACCTTGTTTCATAGTTACAAGACAGGATAACATGAATGTTTTCATGGGAATATAACATCCTTCGCACATTGCTCCACCACAAGGCGGGATCCCTCCAGGACACCATCAAAATATAGCTCGGGTCGGCGGTGCTCCTTGCCCTCAGGCGGCCCTTCGGTCATCAGCTTCTTGGCATCCATCTTCACCCAGTGCGTCTTGATGCGGGCGAAGGCCATCCATGCACCTTCAATGCAGACCGACCGCTTTATGACTTCAAGCCGCGGGCAGGCACTAACAAGCCGCTTCACCAATCCAAAGTAGCTGCTGGGCATCGGCTCCGCAGGCCATAGCCGGACTATTAGGTCCTTCATGGCTAGCTCGGCCGCCTTGTGCAGCTCGACCAGCTGTTTCAGCTGGTCGCTGAAGGGCACCGGATGTTCTGGTCCGAAGTATTGAGACCAGAATAGTTTCTCCGAAGAACTCCCTTCTTCGGCTTGATATAACTCGGCAGCATCCGATATGCTGCACGGCAAATCCGTAAACGCCCCTGGAGAGCTCCAAATCCGGGTAAGTAAAAGGAACTTTTGCTTTACAGACTTGCTTTGCATAATAAAAGCCTTACCCGCCACGATCTTCTTGGCCGCATGGATTTCCTGGAGGGCGCTCTGGGCTTCGGCTCGGGCATCCCGTGCGCTCTGGCGGGCCTTCACAAGTTCGGACGCTTGCGTCTTAGAATCATGCTCCAATGACTTATACTTCTTGACGGCGTCCTGGAGCTCTTGCTGGACCTCGTCGACACGGGCCTCATGCTTCTCGCATGTGACGCGCTCCTTGGCCGCTCTGTCCTCGGCCTCGGCCAACGCCTTCTTGAGGGCCGCCACCTCGGTCGTGGCCCCTAACAAAGTTCATGACGCTTTAGTCCGCACGAAACATTCATTCTTCCTAAAATATGCGTGCAGGTTACTACATACCTTGGCTGTCCTCCAGCTGCTTCTTTACGAGGCTGAGATCTTCGTCGGCCCGCTCCAGGCTCTGCTTCAGGCTGGAGACCTCCGCAGTATGAGCGGCAGCAGCCAGCAGCGACGCTTGCTTATTCACATAGAGATATTATGTTAGACTCCTGCGAGAATCGTTTTGATCCTCTGTTCGGCTTTTTCTTTCCGAACACCAAACAAAGCATCAGGGGCTACTATCTACACTGTGACATTATTTCTACTATTATTACCTCAAAGCCTGTTAAAAGGCTAGCGCAGGCCTCGGTCAGTCCGCTTTTGGCGGACTGAACCTTTTGGATCACCGTACCCATAAGGGCACGGTGTTCATCCACAATGGAGGCGCCTCGCAGCGCTTCCAGCAAATTATCCGGTGCCTCTGGTTGGACAGAGGTCACCAGCGGAACAGGCACACCTCCTCCTTTCGGGGAAGGCCGTTCGCTGAACTCCAGAGCCTTGTAGGTTTCCGGAATGGCATCCGACTGAGGGCCGAATTGAACTTGGCCCCCATCACCAGTCCCCATGGGGGCTTTTTTCCCCCATGTGTCCGCCGGCCAAGGTGTCATCCTGTGGCGCCCCCCTTGGTCTGGGAAGGTCCTTTGGGACACCACCTCGTCATCACCCTTGGGCGAGACGGAGTGAGCGGGTAGCGGGGACATGCTAGCCATCTCCTTTGTGCCCAGCGAACCCTTTGTTGAGGATCGCGGGGAGCCATCGCGGGCCGGACTGCAATGGCACAGTTTAAACATATTAATATTACAAAGCGGAAAGGCCAGGCATCTGATGTGCATGAGATTCGGGGTACTTACGAGGCGGCCCGAGGCTTGGTCCGGGGCATTCGCTCCGGGCTGCTATCGACATCCCACGCGGAGTTATCCGCAGGGGAGCCCTTCCCCCTCTTGGGCGCCTTCGCCTCCAGATTTGTTGCGGCCCCTCTTTTCTTCCTTCCCCCCTCAGGGGGGAGCCGCTTTCTTCCTCCCCCTCGCCGTCGTCTTCGGCGGCCGAAGAGTCAGTCTCGTCTTCGGACGACATGTCCGAAGCACCCTTTCGGCGAAGGCCACTCCTGGTCCCTTTGGCCATCTTCTTGGCCTTCTTCTCCGGCACATCATAAGGCGCCGAAAACAGCATCTTCGTCAGGAGTGGGGTTTCTTCATCTTCGGGTAGCGGAGCTGGACAATTGATCCGCCACGCTATGTCGGTCCAGGCCTAAAAAGAAATTGATAGGGAGGCTTAGACTCCTTCCTCAAAATATGCCAGTAAAGGCTATGCCTTGAAAACATGAAAGAACCTACCGAATTAGCCTAGCGCTTTAAGCTAAGCCCACGATTCTCGGTCGTAGGCGGTGATGCCTCGCCGGCCTTGAGCACTTTCTAGACGTCTTCGTGTGTCGTGCCGAAGAGCTCTAGCAGCGTCTGGTGCTTGGCCGGATCGAACTCCCACAAATAGTAAGTCCGGCGTTGGCACGGAAGGATCTGGCGGATGAGCATAATCCGGGCCACGTTGACAAGTTTGATCTTCTTAGTTATCATGTTCTGGATGCACGTCTGGAGCCCAGTCAGCTCGTTCAAAGAACCCCAGGTTAGGCCCTTCTCTTGCCAGGAGGTGAGCCGCATTGGAACTCCGGATCAAAATTCGGGAGCCGCTGCCCAGTTGGTATCGCGCGGCTCGTTGATATAGAACCACCCCGACTGCCACCCATTCAGCGTCTCCACAAAGGAGCCTTTGAGCCAGGTGACGTTGGGCATCTTGCCCACCATGGCACCTCCACACTCTGCTTGTTGACCGCTCACCACCTTCGGCTTCACATTGAAGGTCTTCAGCCATAGGCCGAAGTGAGGTGGGATGCGGAGAAAGGCCTCACACACGACTATAAATGCCGAGATGTTGAGGATAAAGTTGGGGGCTAGATCATGGAAGTCTAGCCCGTAGTAGAACATCAGACCGCGGACAAACGGGTGGAGAGGGAATCCCAGCCCGCGGATGAAATGCGCAAGGAACACCACCCTCTCATGAGGCTCGGGGGTGGAAATAATCTGTCCCTTGGCCGGGAGTCGGTGAACGATCTCCTTGGCCAGGTATCCGGCCTCTCGGAGTTCCTTGATATCTCTCTTCTTAACGGAGGAGGCCATCCACTTGCCTCCAGCTCCGGATCCGGACATGGTTGGAGTGCTTTCTCGGGCGGGGAAAGCTAGAGCTTGGGCGCTAGAGCTCAAGAATGGATGGGCAGAGGAAGGAGAAGGCGTAGGTGAATGAGGACGAATCCTTATCCCCTTATAAAGTCCACGAATGTCAAACGCCTCCCCACTCGCCCTAAAACTCGCCTACTCCCAAGGGCTGTGTAAACGGCATGGTTGGGTTACCCACGCCCGTATTGGTGAAAATCCCGCAATAAGGGGACACGATCTCTGCTTCGACAAGACGTGCCAATGGAAACTGCGTCTCGAAACATGGAGCGACAAACACAAAAATGGTCCCAAATTATGACCGGGTGGACGTGATGTCATGTTGTAAAAAGTTATCAGCAAATTGGACTCGTGGAGTATTATATTCTCTCTGCAGTTGGGTATGGTGTGGCAGGTCCGGATACAATCATCCGTTCAGAGACTATCTTGGAGTTCGGAAATGGGAACCCACCTTGCAATGCCGAAGACAAATCTGCGTGCTGGACTCCTCGTCATTGAAGCCAGGTTCAGGGGCTACTGTGGGAGTCCTGGACTAAGGGGTCCTCGGGCGTCCGGCCTGTTAGCCATGGGCCTGACTGATGGGCTGTAAAGACCGAAGATTGCACCCGTATCCGGATGGGACTCTCCTTGGCGTGGAAGGCAAGCTTGGCGACCAAATATGCAGATTCTTTTCCTTTGTAACCGACTTTGTGTAACCCTAGATCCTCCCGGTGTCTATATAAACCGGAGGACTTCGTCCAGAAAGGGAGATACTCATTACCGTAGTCATATAGGCTAGACTTCTAGGGTTTAGCCATTACGATCTCGTGGTAGATCAACTCTTGTAATACTCATATTCATCAAGATCAATCAAGCAGGAAGTAGGGTATTACCTCCATAGAGAGGGCCCAAACCTGGGTAAACATCGTGTCCCCTGTCTCCTGTTACCATCGACCTTAGACGCATAGTTCGGGACCCCCTACCCGAGATCCGCCGGTTTTGACACCGGCACTCGCCTCTCCGACGCCTCCCGCACGGCGCCCGCCCCTCGACCCGAGCTGGATCGGGGGCTCGACCCCGCGGTGCCCCGAGCCTCGACGCCGCGTCGTCACTGCTCACCACCACCTCGTCGGCGTCAGATCCCCGCCTCTCCATCGCCGGCCACCCTGAGCCTCCCTCGAGCCCGCTGCCACCTCCCTATGGCTTCGATGTGAGCCGCTGTTCGTTTTCCCCTCTTCCCCCTTTGGTGTCTTGCGCCGTTGGACGTCGTTCGTGGATGCCTCGACCGCGCCCATGCCGCGTTGGCCACGCCCGACACACGTGCCCATGCACCACTGCCATCCCCCGCGTGCTCATCGCACCCCCGCAGCTCCCTCGCTCGCCCGCGCCGTCCGTCGTCTGCCGCGCCGTCGCGGCTGCCCTCTCGCGGCCCCGCTCGCTGTCCCGCGGCCCTGCTTGCCACCTCCACCTGCCGCCCGCTGGTGGCACCACGGCGCGCCCCGGTGGCCTCGTCCCGTTCCCCCCGGTCGGGCTTGGCGCCACGCGGGTTGCGCCCGCAACCGCGCCCGGTGGCGCCCAGCACTTGTACCCGGCCCCCGATATGGCCCCTTGGGCCTATGACACGGGGGGCCCACCCCCAAAACATTTAAAAAAATGTTTTAAAGGGAATAAAAATAAAAATAATAATTAAAATAAATAAATAATTAATTAACTTAATTAATCCTGTTAATTAACCTGATTAACTATTTAACTAATTAAACTGTTAATTAGTATCAGTCTATGACAGAATGGACCCACCTGCCAGTTTGACTGGTCAATAGGTCAACGTTGACTGCTGACATCACTCTGACTTCATGCTGACATCATTATTCATTTTCTATCGAATTAAAAAAATTCAGAAATTCTAGAAAATCTTTAAAACTTCGAAAATTATTTTAAAATAATCCGCATCTCGGATGAAAAAGTTTTATACATGAAAGTTGCTCAGAATGACAAGACGAATCCGATTCCGCGGCCCGTTTGTCCGCCACACATCCCTAGCATAGCGAACATGCAACTTTCCCCCTCTGTTTCATCTTTCCGAAAAATGCCAAACTTCGGGATAACTTTCCCGGATGTTATCCCCCTTCACTGGTATCGTGTAGCACCGCGTTAGAACACGTCTAGCTCTGCATGTTGTCCTGTTATGGACTTGTTTGCTCTGTATTTACTGTTTCTTCCCCCTCTTCTCTCCGCTAGACCCTGAGACTGATGCCGATGCCCCTGTGATCGACTACGTCAACGGCGAACCTTCTTCCCTTTCAGTGGAGCTTCCAGGCAAGCCCCCCCTTTGATCATCCTGATATCGCCCATTCCATTCTCTCATGCTTGCATTAGATTTTGCTAATGTTATTGTTTGCTCCTATTTTGATGCATAGCCTACTTTTGTAACCTGCTCATTGTACCTTACCTGCTTATCCTAAACTGTTAGTATAGGTTGGTTAGTGATCCATCTGTGACCCCCAACTTGTCCTTGTTGCCCCTGCTTCATCATCGACGACTCGATCAACGTGATCGACGACTAGAGCCCGACACCCCACATCACATCACGCCCCTTTTGTTGCTCGACTCTGCAGAGCTACTATCGAGTGCCGAGGGTGAGACCTCACAACACACTCTCGATGACAACTCTGTAGTGTAGCTTTTTGGCCGTGGTCAATGAGGGTGGTTCCTCCTTCACCACTCCTGATACGGCCCTGTCGTGCAACCCCTCAAGTGTGAACCTCAAGGGTGGTTCCTCTTACGTTCACCTTGATGATTACAATGAGTGGAATTCACCAAGGGTGATTCCTCGGGTTTTCCTCCTTGATGTTTTGGACACACGGTTACCCGAACTTTACTTGAGACCATTGTTGAAGTCGGGTCGGCCCTGAGGGGTACCCGCGAGTTGATGTGAAAGTTGGGCAGGCCCGTTGATCACCCGCGAGTTTTCTACGTGGCACGGCCGGGCATTCTGGGCCCTTGCCGTAAGTCCATGAGACAGGGCGACGGGGTCACATTATCGTGAGTCTCTGCTCATCTCCGTGAGCCCCCAATGCACTAACAGGTTTGGGTATTTGTTCTAAGTTGGCCTCTGGCCTTTACACACTAACCACCACGCGAGAATAGATAAGGGCCTCGACGTCGCAGTATCAGCCGAAGCTTTGTCAGACGTCTAGTTCAGCATTGTGGCCGGGCCGGATCGTGCCATCCACTTGACGGGTGGTGCTGGTATCCCCTTGCGCACAACGACCCGGAGTGCAACGGGCGATGGGCCCAGACCCCAGAGTGCTTAGGATGTAGACTAGCGGGGACCTCTCTGCTGAGACTAGGTAGGGCTGCAACGTGTTGATCTTCCGAGGCCGGGCATGACCCAGGAAAGTGTGTCCGGCCAGAGTGATCGAGCGTGTTGGGTAACGTGGTGCACCCCTGTAGGGAAGTTATATATTCGAATACCGTGTCCGCGGTAATGGACGTTCAGACTTGTATCCTGATCTATTACAACTAGAACTGGTTACTTGAGATATGTGATGGAGATGTGGCTCCGGGATTGCTTTCTCGTAGGGAGTCGAGGAAGGATCTCTGGGCATTAATACTACAACATGCTTGCTAATTAATCTGCTATTCTTTACTCTTCTACATGCTGCAAGATGCTTGGAGCTGCTTGAAGGTGCTAGTCTTCGATAGGCTAGGCTTTTCCCCTCTATTCCGGCATTCTGCAGTTCAGTCCATATATACATACCTTCCTTTGATACCAATGCATATTTAGTATAGATCTGATGCTTGCGAGTACTTTGGATGAGTACTCACGGTTGCTTTGCTACCCCTTTTCCCCCTTCTTTCGTCTTTCCGGTTGATGCAACCACATGGTGGATCTCTGGAGCCAGATGCCACCGCCGATGCCTACTACTACATGGAGAACGCCGATGACCAGGAGTAGTTAGGAGGTCCCAGGCAAGAGGCCTTGCCTCTTCAATCGTTGTTTTTTTGTGTTTCCCTTCTTAAGGCAGTCTTGTCTAACTTTATGTCTGTACTCAGATATTGTTGCTTCCGCTAACTCTTGTGTATCGAGCTATGTATTCGAGCCCTCGAGGCCCCTAGCTTGTAATATAAAGCTTGTTTTATTTCAATTTGTGTCTAGAGTTGTGTTGTGATATCTTCCCGTGAGTACCTGATCTTGATCGTACACAGTTGCGTGTATGATTAGTGTACGGTCGAATCGGGGGCGTCACAGTAACCTTATCATTCTCTACTGCAGCAAATCACTAAAATTATTATTTAACATTACATACTAAATGCCTCTGCATATTTAATATTCCTATCTCAAATAGAAACATTAAACAAGCAAACATATGCAAACATAACAACAATCTGCCAAAACAGGATAGTCTGTAAAGGATGCAAGAATATCAATACTTACTTAACTCCAAAATTCTGAAAATTTACCGCACTGTAGAAAATTTATTATAGCCTTTTGTGCAAAAAAAATCAACATTTTATCACATTCTGACTTTTTTCAAGAATTGACGCACTAGCATGCAACTTTTTGTTTTCAAACAGCAACATATAGACTTGCAAAATAAGCATGGCAAAGGCTATACTTGACATTTTTCATTGAAATAAAAGATACAAAACATTATTCTAAATAACATCAAGCAAATCCTAGCAAAATAAAATGACGCTCCAAGCAAAACTCATATCATGTGACAAATGAAAATATAGCTCCAAGTGAGGTTACCGATAATGTTGGAGACGAAAGAGGGGATGCCTTCCTTGGCATCCCCAAGCTTAGTTGCTTGGATCCTTGAATATTACCTTAGCTGTGCCTTGGGCATCCCCAATCTTAGGGTCTTGTCACTCCTTATTCTCCTCGTATCGATATCTTACCCAAAACTTGAAAACTTCAATCACACAAAACTTAACGGAACTACGTGAGATGGTTAGTATGATAAAGACAAATCTGTCACTTTGGTACTGTCATAGACAAGATTCATAATTTTTCTCACACAATGCCTACTATACCTTATCATTTCCACAATTTATATTGAGCACTATAAGCCATAGAAATTAGAAAACAAGCAAACTATGCATTGAAAACAGAATCTGTCAAAAACAGAATAGTTTGTAGTAATCTATACTCCAACCATACTTATGTAACTCCAAAAATTCTAAAAAATTAGGAAAACGTAGGCAGTTTGTATATCAATCTTGTGTAAAAAATTCAGAAGCTTTCGTCAATTCTGTGATTTTTTAAAATTGTTTTACTGGACACAAAAGTTTCTGTTTTCCCACAAGATCAAACCAACTATCACCAAGCATAATCCCAAAGGCTTTACTTGGCACTTTATTGAAAAAAAGCTATAACACATGATTACTACAGTAGCTTAATCACGTTAACACACAAAAACAGTAGGGGTAAATGTTGTGTTGTCTCCCAACAAGCGCTTTTCTTTAATGCCTTTTTAGCTAGGCATGATGATTTCAATGATGCTCACATAAAAGGTAAGAATTGAAACATAATGGGAGAATCATGAGTCACATGGCAAGCAAATTTAAGTCTAACCAACTTCCTATGCATAGGGATTTTGTGAGAAAATAATTTATGTGAGCAAGAATCAACTAGCATAGGAAGGCAAAACAAGCATGACTTCAAGACTTTCAACACATAAAGAGGAGACTTGATATTATTGAGATATTTAAAAGCATATGGTCCTCTCTCATAGTAATTTTCAGTAGAATCGTGAATGAATTCAACAATATAACTATCACATAAAGCATTCTTTTCATGATCCACAAGCATATAAATTTTATTACTCTCGACATAATCAAATTTATTTCATGCATAGTAGTGGGAGCAAACTCAACAAAATAACTATCATGGGATTGAAAATTAAAATCATGATGACAAGTTTCATGGTTATCATTATTCTTTATAGCATACATGTCATCACCATAATCATCATAGATATGAACTTTGTTGTCATAGTTAATTGGAACCTCTTCCAAAATAGTGGATTCAGCATTAAATAAAGTCATGACCTATCCAAATCCACTTTTATCAATATAATCATCATAAATAGGAGGCATGCAATCATCATAATAAATTTTCTCATCAAAACTTGGGGGACTAAAAATATCATCTTCATCAAACATAGCATCCCCAAGCTTATAGCTTTGCATATCACTAGCATCATGGATATTCAAAGAGTTCATACCAACAACATTGCAATCAAGCTAATCATTCAAAGATTTTTTGTCAAACATTTTATAGAATTCTTCTTCTATCAATTGAGCACAATTTTCCTTTCCATTATTTTCGTGAAAGACATTATAAAGATGAACAATACGAGACCACCTCAATTCCATATTTTTTGTAGTTTTCTTTTACAAACCAAACTAGTGACAAAACAAGAAACTAAAAGATTCAATTGCAAGATCTAAAGATATACCTTCAAGCACTCACCTCCCCGGCAAAAACGCCAGAAAAGATCTTGATGTCTACTACACAACTTGTTCTTGTAGACACGTGTTGGGCGTCCAAGCACAATGTTTTTTTAGGACAGTAGCAATTTTCCCTCAAGTGGATGACCTAAGGTTTATCAATCCGTGGGAGGCGTAGGATGAAGATGGTCTCTCTCAAACAACCCTGCAACCAAATAACAAAAAGTATCTTGTGCCCCCAACACACCAAATATAATGGTAATTTGTATAGGTGCACTAGTTCGGCGAAGAGATGGTGATACAAGCGTAGTAATGATAGTAGATATCGATTTTTGTAATAGGCACAAATAAAAAACAGCAAGGTAGCAATTGATAAAACGGAGCACAAATGATATTGCAATGCTTGAAAATGAGGCCTAGGGTCCATACTTTCACTAGTGCAATCTCTCAACAATGCTAATATAATTGGATCATATAACCACCCCTCAACGTGCGATGAAGAATCACTCCAAAGTTCCTATCTAGCGGAGAACATAAGAAGAAATTGTTTGCAGGGTATGAAACCACCTCAAAGCTATTCTTTCCGATCAATCTATCTAAGAGTTCGTACTAAAATAACACCAAGCTATTCTTTCCGATCGATCTAACCAAGAGTTCATACTAAAATAACACCATATGAAACACATCAACCAACTCTAATGTCACCTAGAAGCTCCAATGTCACCGCGAGTATCCGTGAGTTGATTATACGGTATGCATCAAATAATTTCAGATTCATAATACTCAATCCAACACAAAGAACCTCAAAGAGTGCCCCAAGATTTCTACCGGAGAAACAAAGACGAGAGCGTGCATCAACCCCTATGCATAGATTACCCCAATGTCACCTCGGGAATCCGCGAGTTGAGTGCCAAAACACATATCAAGTGAATCAATATGATACCTGTCAGATTTTGGGTTCCAAAAAACCCTTGAGGTTCGAACACTGGGGTGCGCACAAAGATCTCTCCTCCCCCTTGCACTCTCCCTCACCGTGATCTCAAGGCTCAGCGCGTCGAACTCGCAGAACAAAGGGACACAAGGTTTATACTGGTTCGGGCCACCGATGTGGTGTAATACCCTACTCCAGTGTGGTGTGGTGGATTGCCTCTTGGGCTGAGGAAGAATAGTTACAAGGGAAGAACAGCCTCCTGAGGAGAGGTGCTCTTGTGCTTGGTGAGTTTGTGTGGATGAGGATGATCTGAATGGCCTCGGATCAGTTTGTGTGGATGAGGATGATCTGAATGGCCTCGGATCAGTTGCCTCCTACTGTGGTGGCTAGCCCTATTTATAGAGGCCCTGGTCCTCTTCCCAAATGCTGGCGGGAAAGGATGCCACAACGACCAAATTTGAAGGGAGACAAGTAGTACAAGTTATGCTGACTAAAGGTGGTCTTCGCCTGCCAAAGGCTCTAGTGGTGACGCCGGCCTGGGCTCCACGCTGACCTCCATCCTGCCGTCCTACTGGTCTTGGTCTTGTTGCACTGATATGGAAACCTTTGCCTGATGCCTCGGGACTCCTCGCCTGCGCTTGCCTCTTTAGCACCAAAGAGGAAACGAGGACATTGTGCGCTGGTGCCCGCCTGGCCCCGGTTGTCATGTCTTGTGTCATAGGAACCTCACGAGGTGCCCCTTGCCTTGATCTCTCCGCCCCTCGCAAGCCATCCTGGTGAGGCCGCCCCCGAGGAGGTCTTGCGTCGTCCGCCTTGCGAGGCTCGGCCCCTCGCGAGGGTCTTGAGTGTTTGCTAGTGAAGATGGGCCTACAGGGCCACTGGTGGAGCCACGCCGTGGGCCGCAGGCAGGCAAGTCTGGGGACCCCCGTTCCCAGGACGCCGACAATACCCCATTGGCACCACGGGTATTCATAGCAATACGTACATCAAGTGTTCTCAAATCTATAGAAGTATTCAATCCGATAAAAACGAAATCTCAAAGGGAAAACTTAATTCATCACAACAAGATAGAGAGGGGAAAACACCATATGATCCAACTATATTAACAAAGCCTGCGATACATCAAGATCGTGACATCTCAAGAACAGGAGAGATAGAGAGAGATTAAACACATAGCTACTCGTACAAACCCTCAGCCCTGAGGGTGGACTACTCCCTCCTCATCATGGTGGCCGCCGGGATGATGAAGATGGCCACCGGTGATGATTTCCCTGCCGGAACGGGGTCTAGATTGGTTTTCCATGGCTATGGAGGCCTGCAGTGGTGGAACTTCTGATCTAGGGTTATTTCTGTTGGTTTCTCTATTTATAGGATTTTTTGGCGTCAGTTTCACGCGAAGATGGGCCTCGAGGTGAGCACAGCCCACCACGCCACGGGTTGGGCTCCAGGCGCGCCCCGGTGGGTTGTGCTCTCCTCATGGATCTTCTGGCCCTCCCATGAAGCTTCAGGGGTCTCTTTTGTTCCAAAAAATCGTCAAAAAGTTTCATCTCATTTGGAGAACTTTCATTTCTGCACAAAAACAACACCACGGTAGTTCTGCTGAAAACATCATTAGTCCGTGTCGTGGGAAACCACGGGCACCTATGGGGCCATGAGCCCCTTGTGGTTCGGCAGGGGGATGAGCACATTGCACAAAGAGCAGAGAATGTCGCGCAGCATGGCAGAGATCACACGGGATATTTTACCCAGGGTCGGGCCGCCGCGAGGCATAAAACCCTACTCCTGCTTTGGTGGATTGTGGATGGAAACGCAGCGCTCTAGCCTGGCAGGGTTGCCTCGGGGCGAGAGTAGATATGCGCGTATGAGTGTACAAGGGTCCGAATCCTTTCTATGGTTGCCATAGGCCTCCTTTTATAGATCAAGGGGTCACCACAATGGCAAATCAATCATTGTGTACTGATTAGATAGCAAACAACGCTATCATACCTAACTCTGCAGACAGGTCAGAGTGCATTAAATGCGCCGCTTAGTTTCACATCATGGCCTACTCGGCAAGCCTTGTCGGGCTGTTTGGCCACCTTCTCTCCTGTCTACATGACACGTCTCTGGACGGGTGTCATTTGGAGGTGATCTTCATAGGAAGTGGCTGTCATGTGGCAAGAAACAACCACTTAGTCATTTGGGGGCTTGACACCGCACCGATTGATGACTTGCATCGCTTTGAGGTGGAGTGATGAAGCCTTGGCGGGGTAGTTTGCCTTTGTAGGGCCCGAAAGGCCTGCCGAGACGGTCTTGAGGCTTGTTTCCAGGGTAACCTTGACCCTGCCAGGCTCGCCTGTCTTGCAAGGGAGGCTTTTCCCTTAGTGGTGTCTTGCTTCCTTCGGCCTGACTTGGTCTTCTTGATTCTCCTTTGATCCTTCAAAGAGATGATCACTTGTCCTTGGTCTGGTCTTGGATGTTGCAATCCTACCGGGCCGGTGGTTTGCAGTCTGTGCACAAGTCAGGGGAAACATAGACCCGTGTTTGTGTACCCCGACAGAAGCCCCCGGGCCTGAGCCATACGTGTCGCTGGGTGATAACCCACAAGTATTGGGGATCACAACAGTTTTCGAGGGTAGAGTATTCAACCAAAATTTATTGATTCGACACAAGGGGAGCCAAATAATATTCTCAAGTATTAGCAACTGAGTTGTCAATTCAACCACACCTGAAAGACTTAATATCTGCAGCAAAATATTTAGTAGCAAAGTAGTATCACTACAAAAAAATACACTTCTGTGATGATACGTGTTTGTCATAGTAGGTCGCGTTTTTTGTCATGCATGTACATCCATGACAAATTTATGACAGATCAAGATAGTCATACTTGTGCTGTCGTAGAAGTGTTCCATGACATTACCAAAATTATCATCATGGAAGTGTCCACTTCCATGACTATAAATCGCGCGTCACAGAAGTGCTTTCGTCAAGGGTGACCGACACGTGGCATCCACCGTAACGGAACACCGTTAAGCTATCGGGTCGGGTTTTGGATCCGATAACCCATTAACAGCCCCGACCAATGGGGATTTTCCACGTGTAAAATCATCATTGGCTGGAGGAAACACGTGTCGGCTCATCGCCGGGACAGATGTCATCCACTCATTGGACAGAAGGCGCATATGATACGTCGACACGTGGCACGGCCCAACAGTGGCCCATTCCTGTGAAAAGGCCGGCCCGTTTGACTTGGTCAAAAGCTGGTGGGCCGGCCCATGGAAAGCCTGTTAACGGCCTGTTCGCATATAGCCCATTTACAGCCCGCTAACCCAAGGCCCGTTACGCCCTATTCGAATTAGGCCCAGTAGCATCATCTGGGCCATCCAATATGATTCCAGCCCGTTTTCACTTCTGGCCCATGTATGGCCCATGATGTCTTTCGGCCCATATGAGGCCCTATGTAACTCTTGGCCTATTAACGGCCTGTGCTGAAACTGGCCCGTAATGAACAGTGTATTACTTTACACCCATTAACGGCCCATGGTGATACTGGCCCGTAATGAACAGTGTATCACTTTATACCCATTAACGGCCCGTTATTCCGTTGGGCCGTTTCCAGCCCATGTTATCTTTCGGCCTTCTGAGAGCGCATTTATTCTTGGGCCATTTTCCAGCATTCGTTTACTTACGGCCCGTTACTGTCATTTTCTGCTTGTGGGCCAAATTCAGCCCGTCGTTACAGTTGGCCCGTTTGTGGTCCGTTAATACGTTGGGCCGTTTTCATAGCGTCATCAAATACGGCCTATTAACGATGGCCCGTTATGGTCGGCCCATGAACGGACGATTCCAACTCTAGTCCGTTTACGGCCAGAATGCGGTCTGTTTGGCCCATGTTTAGCCAATCGATCATACGGCCCGTATAAGGCCCATTGAAGATACGGCCCTAGAAGGCCCATTGTTTCTACGGCCCGTAGAAGGCCCACTGTTTCTACGGCCCGTAGAAGGCCCATTGTTTCTACGGCCCGTAGGAGGCCCAGTGTCACTACAGTAAATATTAGCCCATGGTTATTGTGGCCTAGTTTTAAAAAATAGGTTATTGCAGCCACTAGCAAACCGCGAAAAAAGAACTGCAATGACTACAAGCAAACAAATAAACAAGACAACAAGGAAATAAATAAGCAAGCAACTTACGCTAGGCTATCACGACTATCACACATATTACATCCACTGGTCATCAAAGTTCACCACCAGTGCAAATAAACGCGCCGACAAAAGAATATACAAAACCGAGAGCACTTCAGAAGGCACTAGGCCTGGCCACGTTGGGCCCCCCAAACAGCTGAAGAAGCTGAGTAGACCTCATTTGTGTCAACGATAGATGCATCAACACTAGATTTAAGGCATGATGGTGTGCACGGCAGTCCTCTGACATCTTCATTGCATCTTTGACTTCAAGTCGGAGCTGGCTGAAGCAAGCCTTTCCGCTTTAAGTTGAGACTGAAGAAGTCGAACTGATTGAGGCAGCGACTGCACAGAGGTTGTCTCACACCTGCTGGTGAGTAGCTTCAACTCACTGTCTTCATCAAGACAGGACCTTGGGGTCATCTCGCTGTCCTCAAGATGGTTTGGCTCACTATCTTCCCTAAAGTTTTGCCAGGCGTAAGAGATACGAGTCTGAAAGAGAAACAAGGAGACACGTAACAGGTTTCACAATTATATAAGCAAATAAATGGATCTGTTCTGCATAAGGAACATGTTTTTACAACTACAATTTGAAACTGGTAGTTGTTGCAAACATCCAATCAGATGTAAACAGCAAAGCAAACAACAGTGGAGGATATGATGCCTATCCAAATCTATACTAGAACAAAGTTTGAAGGCTTGAGAAGGATGAACTTACATTACATGTTAACACGGGCTGGACAAAGCCCTTCTCCATGTTGATGGAAGGATAATTCAATAAATTCCCCAAAGAAAATTCTTTATAAGCGTTGCCATTATTCTACATTTTGCAAAGAGTAAATATAGATCAAATAATATTGGAAGAAACAGAGGATAATGAAGCTCAGGTGCAGACTGATGATACATAATCAAATAGCAATTAATTAAGTACAGTGTTACAAGGCAAAAGGGAGAGAGGTACTGACAAGAGCAATGCAGAGCCCATTATTGTTTTGAGATCGTATGATCCTTTGAGCAAGGAGATTCATCTGAAATTAGTTTTCATACAAGAGAGAAGGTAAGGCACAAGCAGAAATTTAGGAGTTCAAATTTTGAATTGATATCATAGACAGTACCTGACGCTGGGCTCCCAGCAGTTCTAATAGGGGTTTGGTCACTGGAGTAGGGGTAAAGTGTGGTACAGTTGGGCCTGTGTTTTCTGTGGCTGCTGATCTATCTGATTTAATAGGTATCACTACCTATCCAAATACCTAGTTTGTACTCCTTGAGGATCTGCACTCACCCTCTTCCTTTTGGACATCTATTACGAAAGAACAACATTTGACTGGAAAAACATAGTGTGACGACACATGGAATAGGTACAGAAAATGGATAGGTATGGCATATACTCATATATGATGCTTAAACTAAGCAGATGGTGTAACAAATTAGAAGTAATGCAAGAGGTCAGATGCAAAATATGTGCGACCAATACAACTTTGCAAAGTTAGAGCAAGCACCTTGATGGGTGAATAAGATAGGCCATCCTCCACCATGCCAAGTTTGTTAGCCAGTGGATCATTCCACAATATTCCTCTCATGCGCCCATTCTCATATTCATTTTGATAATGTTCAATATCTGACATGCATGAAAACATAAAAACAAGTGAGATTTTCTTTGTAATGCAGAAGTGATTCTAATCCAATACTGCCTCCCTGTAAACCCCTTTGTGCTATCTCTGCAATTCTTTTAAAAGATGCCATGCATGCTGTAATTTGTTGTGTGCATTAATATAATGTGGCCTACTACTCAAAATATGAGAGCTCCAGAAGTGATGACACTTCGCAGATGATAGCTTCAACATATCGTAAAGAAGAACAAGTCGACCTGACCTGACAGATTCAAAATATACTAAGGGAGAACAACTCGACCTGACCAGTCGACCGCAAGAGAAGAGTATCATCTTAAAGAAGAGCAGAAGAGCAAGCAGATTGAAGATATTACTAGTCTTTCAATACAATGTCGGTTGGCCACCCATGATGAACCAGAGCGCACAGAGAAATACTATTCTTTCCGGTCTCTCCATATGTGGCTCACATGCATTTCGAAACTAAAGTAGGAACATTTAGCTAACCAATTAAACATCTCTCAGTTTTACTAATATCAGCAATAATATCAGATATGAATTTGTACAACTAAGCTTGTTTAGCTCGATGGGTGGAGCAGTGCTATTACGACACGAACCACGTAGGCTGATTGTGATCATCATAAAATGGGGAAAACATAAGCATGATGAGTACAATGTTGACCGTGGCAGTGGGATGGCAGATCTGAAGCTGCAAACCGCGCAAAGGGTAGTTAGCAACCGATGTTTGCTTTGAAATAACAACTAAGATTTGGTATGGACAAGAAAGTATGGTCAACAAGTGACAAAGAAATGCAATTATGCTGTCTCTCTATATGTCGCGACATGCATTTGGAAACTCAAGTGGGACCTTTAGCTAACCAATTAAATGTGTCGGTTAACTAATATCAGTATCATATCACAATCATATTTGAACAACTAAGCTTTCGAATTCTGAGTGTTGGGTTGTTTAGCTTGAAGGGTGGAGTAATGCTAGTACGACAGAAAGCACCTACGCAGATCATAGTAGAGTAGATAAAAAGGGAAAACCCTAAGCATCAAGAGAAAAATCAGGAAAGTGGAACTAGCTGGACCAGTGGGTGGCGCACATGCTTTTCGAAATGAATATAGGAACATTAGGTGACCAATTAAACGTTCTCTGTTTTAGTGATATGAGCATCATATCAGATTCGTATTTCAACACGTAAGCTTTGGGTTGAGGTCTTGAGGAGCAGTGCTAGCACGACACGAAGCACCTACGATGATGGTAGTGAATATAAAGGGGGGAAACCATAAGCTTTACGACTATAGTGCCCGTGCCATGGCGGATCTGAAGGTGCAAACCGGACAAAGCTACTTCGCAACCAATGTTTGCTTTGAACTAGCCACTACGATTTGGTACGGACAAGAAAAGTACAGTAAACAAATTACGATCTATTTTCCGGGTGAGATCAATAACTTAAGCACATATGGAAGAGTACCACCTCTCTTGTGATGCTGTGTAGGCCTATGCTGATACGTTGAGGGTGCTGCGGGTGCGATGGCTGTCGACGGCGGGGAAGAAGACTTTAGACGGCAGACGACCGGGTCGGGGGATATATCCTGTTGCCGTGGACGAGGCGGTCGTAGGAGCAGCAACGGCAAGGTGGACGACGGCGCCGATGAAGCGAGAGGAGGCGATGAAAGGATCCTGGTCCAGCGCCGTGGATGAGAGACGTCCATCTCTTGCAGTGGACGATGGGGTAGGGGTAGCGGCTCCTGCAAGGTGGAGGATGGGGTGGCGGACGGAGGAGGCTGGCCGCAGTGCGGAGGTTGTCTTGCCGCCGACGGTGTATGAATGGGAAAATGGAGGGGAGGGGGGGATCTCAAACTTTGGGACGCGCTTCTCTGAAATGGGGGAAAGTTACGAACTTATCCCCCGTTTAAAATTTCAGACATCGCGTCGGTTGGGGATAGGACGGTAATCTCGCATCTCCCAAATATTTGCCGGTAACTATTTCGGGTGAGGAGAGGGTGTTTTGCCACCCACGGTTGGCGCCCACGGTGTATGAACGGGGCTGACAGGTAGGGCGGTTGTGTCACGTCTGATGGAAGTTACACATCTGCCCCTATTTAAAATATTAGCCTACATCGATTTCGGACGAGGAGAGTTTGTTTTGCCGCCCACCGTGTATGAATGGGGAAATGGAGGAAGAGACACTTGTCTTTCGAACGAGCTTGAATCAAATGTGTTTTGCCGCCCACGTTTGGCGCCCACCATGTCTGAATGGGCTCAGAGGCCGTCGTGTCACGTCTGATTGAAGTTACTAGTCTACCCCTATCGACAGCAGTGTAAATCCGGTCGATAAGGATGTCAAGTGTCAGGGGTAGACAGTAATTTCCATCTCGCAAACACTTGCTTCGGGCAGCCCACAAATTATAGTGGGTGTTTAGCCGCTTTGTTCAAAACTTGGGAGAATTAGCATTCACGTTTGCCCTGGGACCTGGCAAACTAAATTCAAACCCAATTTGTATTCGATTATGAATATCCACAGATAATTATACGTTTTGTTATTTATTTCTTCAAAACCACAACAAAGATTTATTCCACCTTTATATATGATTATGATTTAGAAATGCCGTGATCTTCGAATTCAGTAGGTTGGATACACTCTGAGTCAAACAGTTATTTCATCCAATACAATATCCTCACATGAAAAACAGTTCACCTTATGTCAATCATACAAGTACTGAGGATTACCTCGCCTAAAAAATTCGGATCATTACAACACATGGACAACATAGGGGGTCTTGCAACATAATCCATTCAGAGACATGACACAACATGCAAGTACAATAATCTAATGACAATTTCAACTGGTATGTAAAGAAGAACCGGGATTACCTTGGGCTTCAGATAGCAGAAACAGCAGGACCTCCTCCGTCTTCAAATGCAACATTCTTACTTCCTCCAATTGTTGGGTTGCTTGCAAAATGCGTGCCGCTAATTCCGTAATTTCCAGCCTCAAGATAAAGATTACCTCATTCATGGGAGCCACACCATCTCTTTCTGCCTCTAGTAGAGGCTCAAGCACTATAATATCTGTGCTCAGACTGCTCTCCGGTGGTGTTGCCTCTGAACTGCTACCATCTGGTAACATGGATGGCGCACTGCTTCCACAAATAGATTCTGGGGTTGCACATTGTGTCCTAGTGTGAACGGCATCCTGAAAGGTTTCCGCTGGACATCAGTAAGAGATAGTTATCGTATGATCCAGGCAGTAAGCTTACATGGTACACGACGGACGAATTATTGCCGAGCATGGCAAACTATATTTAAATGGTTAGAAGCAGCATCAGCCGAAAAGAAATTAAAATGGTAAGATGAAACTAGGGATGTAAGTGGCAAATAAACGACATCCGCCAGTCCCATCTAGTTAGTTTTTGCTACCTCCCTAGTTCATTTTCCTCAAAAAACAAAAACTCTTTTGAACTATCATACCACTAGTGGACTTTAATCGGGATTAAACGAGACCCAGTTGACATCCCTAGTTGAAAGGGAGTGTACAACCGCTATATTTAAGTTGCCAAGGCATCTAAGCAGTTGAAATAATCTGAGAAAGCACTTAACAGTGTGGCCTCATATAAACTACGAAGACAGTCTTGTGATGAAGTTGAGAGGAAAAGTTAAGGACTCCAATGAAATAGGCATGCATTTCTTTACGATAGTACAACAGGCACTGCTGACATATTGGCCAACTCAGGTATAGCGTAACAATAAATAAGCATTCGAATCAAGCAATACAGCAAAGCAGACAACTGAACTATTTGTAATTCGGTAGGATTACACGTTGAGGGCACAAGCCAAGAAAGCAGCCCACTCGCATTACATTTCACATGTACTAAAACACACTAGCTTACCATATGTTGCTGTGAAGCCTAGCTGCTGTTGCAATGTTCTTTGAAGATATCGTCAGCATCCCGTGGTTGCAAATCTAGTTGTTGTAGTTTATTCTGCACCATCTATTTAGGTAAAATTAATTTTAATCGCATGCACTGGTCCAAATTGATCATCAATGGTTCATCCAAACTAATGAAAGAAGGGTGTGTGCATACACGACAATATATCTGCTTCCCTCTATTTTTATGCTTGTTCGAGGTGCCAGCCCCAAAAGAACAAATATTTTGCTTGATGGGGTTGGCAGCTACATAATTAATAGAAGCATCAAATTATTCATGCAACTTGGGAAGATCAAGAACACACAAACAAGTAATGAACAGAGGCTCGGAGCAGTGATGTAATAGCTAGCATCATAAAATGTAGGGTAAAACAAACAAAAAGCAGCGGAATCACATGCTAGTTTGCTGATGTGTAATTAAGTATAGAGAACATTAAGCAGTCTGATGGAACCAACAGGTGGCATCAGAACAAAACTAAAGCATATTAACTATATGTGCACTGGTATGTAATTTAGCACATGTAACATGTTCACTGCCAGAAGTATGGCCCTACAGGTGCAAGTAGAATAATGCGTCTCATGAAAAACTGAATGATGCCCTGAAGAAATTCAAAGGTGCGGTGCTTATGCTAGGAAAGTGAACGTAGGCGCCGGCCGTTGGATAATAGTACCTGATTCTCGGCGGCATATAGGTATTGTTGTCATACTTGATAGCTAAAGATCGTCGATGGTGCTCGTGTTGCGGTTGAGTTTGGGCCGGCTATCGCCGTCGCTGAAGCGGCTCCGGTGCTACGGTTGCAGCGCCTGTCGACATATAAGAAAGCTCATCTGTGGTAAGTGAACAGTTGCATGATAAAGAGAAAAACTGAAGGAGTACAAATCGAAATAACCTGATGAGGCTGCAGCGTCGGTAAAGGCGGGCCGGTGGAGTTGAATATGGCGTCCGTGGAGCGGGTCTGGTGCAGTGGACGAAGGCTTCGGCGGGCGCGTTGTACAGTGCTTTCGGTGAGGCAGATCTGTTGCGGCGGACGAGGGCTTGTATGAAGGGCCAGCGAAGGGGCGGACGAGGGAGTCAGTGAAGGGCCTACCCTGTGGTGGACGAGGGCACCGGTTAAGCAGATCCGGTGTGGTGGACCATGATGGCGGTCAAGGAGATCTGGAGCGGTGGACAAGCCAGCCGCTGAAGCGGCTCCGATGAAGTGGTGAGTTGGCAGTTGGGGGTTCCAAGGTGCGGAAGGTAGATCCAGCGGGGTGTGAGGTCCACCGCTGCAGCGGAGGACTAGATTCGGCGGCTTGCCGTGGTTGGGGGGTCGGGGAGGGGAAGGGGAGGGGCTCTGGGGAAGAATGTTGGGGGCAAAGAGGGGAAAACAATGGAGTTACCAAAGCAGCCCTTTTCCGTTCATGTGGCAGGGGTAAAACAGGAATATCGCAGGGCTAAACTTTCGGGCGCGTGATATTTCGATGTGAGCGGGAAGTTTGAAAGCTTTTGGCGCCTAAAATTATAAGTATTCTGCTCTCGTACGGCCGACTATGATATCATGGCCGACAATTTGTTTGTTTTGCATGCAAAAAAATGTGCAAGTTTTGAAAATCAATGTCTCCAACTCGAAAGTTAGATTGTCCATTCAATTTAAATATGGATCATTGAGCTACTACTAGCAAATACCATCATACGGTCCAATTCAAATGAAATTCCAAATGTGTTTATCCTAAATATGATGACAAAAGCAAAAATGTGTTTGTGTATGAATAAAGTGGATGATTATAAAGTTTGAACATGCCCGTATGTGTATATCTCTAGGTTTGATATATGAATTTGAAATCACGAAATCCCGGCTTAAAAAATGTACCTCCATTTAAATGAATTACAAAAGCTAATGATGGAGTCGAATTCCAAAATTCCAATCTTAGGTTTGTAATTCTGGTACATCAAGGTATATCACGCATGTTCAAAAGTATCGTTATCTCATAGTACAAACTGTGAAACAAATTGATCAACCATGAGTGCACAATATCTCAATTACGCTAAAGTCCCTCAAATATAGACACCTCACTCTTTATCTGAAGTCAACCCCCCCCACCACCACACACACACACACATAGAGAAGTTGTTCTCTCCCCCAAACACCAACACACGAGCACATTAACACCCCTCTCTCTTGTAAAGTCCGGACCCCAACATAGGTCTCTATCACTTTGTCTCTCGGAGTCTCGGGCATGCACACATCTCTTCCCTCACTCTCTAGGTCTCCCGCTATCTCTCTTACCCAAGCACACGCACTATGTAGAGTGTATATTTCCCATACACACAAAACGTCGCCCCCAAACGTCTATCTCCCTAGTTATGTGGTTCTCGCGCACTCACCTCACACACCACCCCCACTGCAAACAAGCACACTTTGTCTCCTTGTGCACCACTCTCCTCTTTCTATCTCTCCCACATGCGGACCCACCCCAGCTCCTTCCCTGTATACATATATGTCGTGACTCTTTGCATAGGTCCCTAATGTATAATCGTTCTCGATTTCGCACATTGTTCTCTACACCATCTATTCTAGATCTCTCATGAAGTCCCTATCACACACACGATGACTCGCTTCCCTTGCGTCTCCGTTCATAGGCCAATTTCGGACAACATCAACATTGTCTCCCTATCTATACGCCATTTATGGACACAAACGACCCCTCTCGCCCCCTCTCTTCCTCTCTCTCTCTCTCTCTCTCTCTCTCCGTTGCTAGCTCTCTCTTCCTCTCGCTCTCACACCCGTCTCCCACACACACACTCGATGTCTCTTCCAAATAGTCAGCTCCCCCCGCCCGCACCCGTGCTATCTCGCTACTACACATGTCACACCATTCCCCCTTCCCTTATACTAGGTTTACATCATCAGTGGTCTCTCTACTCCACATACACTCTCTCCCTCTCACACACAAACGCGTGCACAAACACACACAGACACGCACAAACACCCATTTATCTGGATCCTCATCTCTCCTCATGTCCGCATGTGTATCTCACACACTCACTCTCTAATTATGTATACGTGTCTCCACGTTACACAACACAAAGCCCCATGTACATGTCTCTCTCTATCATCCACACACATAGACACAAAGAATCTGTTATCATTGCCTCAGTCTCTAACATATCACACACGCACACTGTCTCTCTCTCTCCAGCAACCACGCTCAACAAGGGTTTCCCCGTGAATAACTTACCATCTATTCATCAACAGTCGTGGCAGTACGGCGAACACGAGAGATGAAAAAGAATAAATCTACACGTGCTTAGACCACCTAGTATGACTACTAGGACTAGAGCAAGCCAAAAAGCGCGTCGCCGTCACCCCCTCCTTGTCGGCGATGGGAAAATCTTTGTTTTACACAGTCGAGAAGTCATTGTGCTAAGGCCCCACATGCCGAGGCGTTGAATAGAATGTAGATGCTAGTTTACGGAAGCAAGTTTCGATAATACGTTTGTATCTCCATACTTATATTTCTTCTCTTATAAAAAACCGAGTTGGTGATGATGGTACGTGTGCCATATTGCAATATAGACCGTCCGATCTATATCTGACGGATGGAAATTAAACTAAAAGATACCCGCACCTCTCTCCACATTTGCAGACAAGGCCTTCCCTCATTCATCCTTATCTCCAACAAACCTCATTGTTGAGCAATTAAGAAAGGAAGCCTCTGGAACAAACTGGCCTGGTGGCCGCTGCCGGCGTCGTCAATCCCCATGCCTCCGCTCAGTCCGACCACCAACCACCACCACACCCCACTCCTCTTCACCTTATCTCATATTTCTCGAGATATCATTAGTTTTTACACATGGGATTACTCCCGCAATGGTCAATCACAACAAGTGTTTTATAAAAAAATGCATCTTGATGTTCCATGCAATGCACGGATCTTGCTAGTACTCCTACACAAGACTAAGTTGGTGATGCTGGTGAGTCTGCCATCCGTCGTTTCTGACCATTAGATCTACATCTAACGATTGTGAGGTAAGTTGTTGCCTTTTCTCACCAACATCCCACTTGTCTACCAATTTGCAGAAAAACCCATAATTAGTATCTTAAAACCAACCACATCCCTCCCTGACCTCACCAAAACAGCCCAAGGAATATATTCTAATTGAAACATAATATATCTCTAGTGACATATGTATATCAAAATTAGAGTGTTTTGTACCAAGTTTGTGAATAAGTATTATTCTAATTATGATTCGTTGCAACGAACATGAACATTGCTAGTATTTCCAACCATGCATTTTTTCCTAGTATTCCATAGTTTCGAGTTTTCCATCAAGATATTAGTCACTCATGGTTGATATTTACTTTCAATCATGTACACATATGCACTATGTAACTAGCCTTGCTTATTGGCTTCCAAAGCTTAACTTTCACTCCTACTTACAATATGTAGAGTATTTAACAAAAAAAATACCACTTTCAACTAGCCCTAGGAAGAATCTATTGTACAAAAAATAGCAAAAACATACCCAAAATTTCTTAATCCACGCCAAAAACTACCTAGTACTCCTACCGATTAGGTTCGTTTAAACCCATTTATGACAGGGTTGGCCCACACGTCCGTGCTGACGAGGCAGCATAAACCAACACATTTTGTTTGACCGTTGACACGAGGGACCCACATCTGACCTTCTATCCTGTTATTCCCCCTCAAATTATTATTTTTCCTGAACATTACTTCAAACAGTACTGATGCGTGTTCGTCGGTTTGCGCCGGTGATGAGCGAGTTGGCCGCTGCTTCGCCGGACGGGCCGGACACCGCGCTGGCCTCCTCACGGGTTGGCAGGCTGGCCCGAGCGTGACTCACGAGCGAGCAAGCCGCCGCACTGGCCTTTGCTCGAGCCAGATGGCTGGCCTTAGCGCGGCGCGCGCAAGCAAGCCGCCGCGCTGCCGTGCCAATCTAGCTAGCAAACCTTGCAGACAAGCAGCTGGATGGAGCTATCTTGGCTAGCTAGCGGCCGCGAGCGCCGGACGGAGCTGGCATCCGGGCTGCCGCAACCTGGGCTCTGCACCGCCAACGGTTTTGACCTCGCCTTCTGCCGGCGGCGGTAGCTGCGTCCCATGGCCGAGGATGACTAGGTGGACGGGCCGGAGGTAGGAGGTCACTCGAGGATTTTTGTTGGTAAGAGCATGTACAATGGTTGATAAGGTAGTCTTATCTTAAGTCTGCCACGTATGCAAGTGGTAGTAGTTTCGTGGCATTTTAGTGGTTTCTTGCATTATTAGAGCAAGTACAATAGAGCTGAGTCAGCGGGCTATAAGAAATAAACTAGTATATTTCTGCTTAGTTGGAGGAAAGAGAAGAGGAGAGAGAAGGTAAGCGGGCTCTTCGTGAAGAGCCAGCTCTAGCACGTGCTCCTAGGCACTTTGTGAGAATGAGAAGTGGGCCACATAATAAAAAAGTAGTACACTCTTTTGATCTATTATTGTACATGTTGGCTATAAGATGGGCTGTAGATGACATGGCACTGGCTTATAGCCAGCAGCTGGCTATACTATTAACCATGCTCTTAGGGGTTTCTTGTAAGGAACAATGTACGTACTACTAGCGACAAAAGGCGATTCTAGGTTGCGTTGTAGTCCAACGAGTACTACTAGTGGTCGCGGGAGTGTCTACCTCGTTTTGTGGGTTCGATCCCGGCCAAACGCACGGCAGCCTTTTTTTTAAAATAGTACTACTACACTTCGCTGCGAGCCAATATTTTACACGGGTAGTTTGAGTTTTGAAGTCAAACGGACGTGCGGCCCCACAATCTGGGTGCACTGGACAGCCTAGCCACGTGAACGGGTTTTCCTTCCTAGCATCCCGTGGCTCGCGTGCTCGCCCTAGCCGCACCTCGCTTGCAGCTTCCAGCTAGTAGCATATTTAAACTAGAGCCTCCCAATTAAGCCCCAGGAGCCGGAAAAGCCTGGCGGGGCATTGGGAACTGTGCAATATGGCTCTGTACGTAAAGTGCTCTACTACTACTCTGTATCTTGTGGCGTTGCACGCATGGACTTCACTCCATTATCGGCTCTACTATAAAAGAAATTCCTCTTGACGTGTTGTTTTGAAACGGAGGCAAAAGCTTTGCTTCATCTCATTCATAAAGAAGGAACTACTAACAAAGTTCGACGAGATCCATTACACCTCCACAAATGGAAGCGAAAAGCCTAGTCTCGCTGTATCAAATAACTCAAATGTTCTGCCCCCGCAGTAACCGTCACTGATAAATAGGCTGCTAGTGTGTGCGTGAGAGGAGCGTCTGAGTAGGCCAGCTACGTGAGAGGAGCGGCTGAATAGAGCACCGAGAGTACCCACTAGGTCACTACGCAGGTGTACTTCCCCTGCATTGATAGTACAGCGATGGTTCTAGAGAACAGTAGTACCCTCCACTTCCAACTGTAGCTCCTTGGCCCTGAGATTCAAGAGTTCAAAACTGGTGCACTATACTAGACTAGACTAGAAGTACAGTACATCACACTACTGTTGAGAAAAGTAGTACTAGTACTGCTACAGTACGAGTACGTACTCCTCCGTCACATAATGTAAGACGTTTTTTGACACTAGTTGGCGTGTACAAAAAATGGCAAAAACATACCCAAAATTTCTTAATCCATGCCAAAAACTACTACCTAGTGCCAAAAATTTCTTACTAGTGCTATTATTTATAGTATAATGCAATCCCATAATGTTCCATAATGCTAGTACTAGTAGTAAATAATAGCCTCACCCCTTCGCTGAGGAACGATCTATAGTTGGAAGGGACGAGGCCCTGCGGTTACTATGCTCTTATCTCCTCGCCAGTTCCCCTCCCCCTGAAGAGAAGGCAGTTCGTCGCTGCTCCCATGGATTCGCCAGGCGGTTCTCCTCCTCGTCGGGGCAGGGAGACCTTGGACGACGATCCTCTAGGAGAAATCGCACGCCGCTCCGACGTCCTCACCGCCGCAAGACTCGGTGCTTCCTGCACCAACTTTTTCAAGACGCTGCTTAAACATGCTTGGGAAAAGGCCATGCTTGTTGGTCTTCCATGCGTCCTCGAGGAGAAGGTTCTTCTATGGGACAATCCTTCGAACAGTCCACCGCTCCCTGGCCATGGTTGCATGTTGACTCCGCTAGAGTTGCCGACGTTGAGAGGTAGTCGGATTTTGTCCGATGAGCAGGTCAGTAATGGAGTTTGATCATGTAGAAATTAGTTATTCCATTTCCATCCCATAATTTCTCCGCTGCCCACCGTCTTATATATAGGTCTAGGTCGGTGCCAACGAAGATTGGCTTGCATACCTCTGGCCGGATACCACCATCATTTTGCACAACATCCACAGTAGTGCGGCCATTCCGGTAGATCCCTTCTCCACCATTGGGATCGGCCTTCCGGATTGGCTGGGCTTGAATACGTATGATGATGCCTACATGAGATTGAAGAAGATAGCAATTGCGGACCCGCCGACAAAGCGACGCGACTACGATGATTACTATCTCATCGCGGTGTTCGACATAAGGATTGCCATCAATGCAAGAGGCAGTAACGGCAAAGGCTGGCACATGTTGGCGGCGGCAGATTTGTACCCCTACACGTTCGAAGACGCCGTGCGCCATCTAGGCCGCATCTTCGCGGTGACAAGCCAGGGGACTTGTTTCATCTGGTTGCCATCCTACGGTACAGGAGATTACAAACGGAATGCACAAACCATCATTTGCATCCCTAATGGTACTCCATTATTTTGCAGGGACCAGTTATCCCCCGATCAAAATAAGATCGCCGATCCTGGATGTGCATTTGCATCCGCGATTCGGTCTAACCTGGAACCTTGTAGCTGACTTGGGCATATTGGGATCAACTATCTTAGCAGTCGTTACCCATGGTACCACTGATGTGCAACATGGTCACACAATCTACCACGATCGGACCGTCACCATCTACCCAGGTATTCCATTTTTTAACCCTCTCGCCTTCTCTTTCATTGTTGTACTAGTAGTATACTTTGTAGTACTAGTAGGAGTACTTTTTACCTTGGAGGACGTGTATAGCTAGCTAGGCCCTTGAAGACTTGAACCCACTAGCTGCCACCATTTTTGTTTTTCCATGTCTTACTATCTCATCCATGTGGCCAAGAGTGGCTATATATAATAAGCCGGTTATTTTACTTCCTCTATACCGGAGTAGTACTATTTGCTGCATAGTATTACTGACCACCATATTTGAGCACAAGATTATTATGCATGGACCTTGACTATGTATGTCACCATGTGTCCATATCTGGGATGCCGCGTGTACCAGATGAACGGCGCCGAGTTCGACCCCCGTGATGCTACGTGGGTGCCGAGGAACACTCTTGGAGAGTACTCGCTTTTCATCGGGGAGAACTACCCCATTGTGAAGCGGATGCCACCTTCCGTGCACGACACGGAAGGCCTGCCGTTCATGAAGCATGGTTGTGTCTTTAGTGCGCACTGCCGGATGAACGACATGCTAGGACACGCTATCCCTGATTTATGCCACTTCAGCTTGAATGAGTCTCCATCGTGTGGAACCGGACTAGAAAGCTGCGACAATGATTCCCGTTGCCCGCCGCTATGGATCGTGCCATCCATGAAGAACACCTAGGACTGGAACCTGGAGGAGGACATGTAGCCCATCTATAACGTGTAAGTGGAGTACGGTAATTGTGAACGGTAGTGCTGTGAATATATGTAGACTAGTCGTGCACAAATTTATCACATGAATTGGAGATGAACTTGTGTGGCATACTGGCATTTGTCCTTTAGAATTTATTACTAGTAAATGTGTTATGTGTACGTGCAACTTGTGTGGTTGTTGCACGGGCTCCAACACGCTCTTTGAGAAAAAAGGTGGCACAACTTTGGATATACGTGACGTGGCGGCATCATACAGTAGCATCGTTCGCTATAGTTGTAGTACACTCCTACTAGGATGACAACTCCTATAAAACCTTGCGCTTGGCTCTTTGCCTCTTCGGGAGGTTCAACAGTTCGTACTCGTGTGAACCTTGCACTTGGCTCTTCGCCTCTTCGGAAGGTCCAACAATGATGATACTACAGTACAATATGCTTCTGGCAATCTGACACCGATTGAACTGCTGCACGTCCACCACGAGGGCGAGGGCGAGGGCGAGGGAGAGGGAGAGGGAGATGGAGAGGGAGAGGGCGCTGTAGTCAAAACCCTCTCCTCGTCCTGCAAACCACCGCGCGCGTGGGCGAGGGAGAGGCGTAGTAAGCAAGCTTCTCCTCGTTCGGCGAGTTGACATGACACATCAAAGCAGTACTAGTACTAGTAGTAGTAGTCCATACTGCATCCTTTCCGATTAATATGGCTTAATTTGAAACGAGAAAAATACATTGGCGGTCAACGTATGTAACAATACGCTCTTTACGGTCACTATATATAGTTTTGCGGCGATTATACGATCACTAGCTCATCGTAGAGCACCGTATTGCACCCTACTGACCGGCCACATAGTCGACGTGGCACTTTGTTGACTGGTTAAATTGTCACCTGGTTTCTGGGTCCCACCTGTCAGTTGGCAGAGCAAAGCAATCAGTTAAACAAAACTTTACGCAGGCGCGACACGAGTCCAACCCTTGCGCGCGAACCGCCCTGGCTATGTATGTGAGTGCATGCACGTGTCCTCCCTCGGTCTTCCAACAAGGAGTGTACATCGGCTATAAAACAAAGAGTGTAGTACATGATGTACATCTACACTTCCAATGCATTTAGCCTTTAATCTAAATCGATATTGATTGACTAATGCACTAACTTGTGCTGTAGGTATAGGCTACATGTCTATCCTTAATTACAGCATGCAACGGCCTTCATTTAATCTTCTTATCTCAATGGTCGCATGCACACATAAGTCTGCTACTTTTGGGCGTTAATTATGCCCTGGTCAATGTGTAAATCTCTAAATGTACAGTCTTTCACGGACGTAGGGAGTAGGTTGAGCACTTTAGCGTGAGCGTGTGTGTTGCATCGTGTGCTGTGTGCCGCATGGGTGCGTGAGTGTTGCGTGCGTCCATGTGTACGTGTGAGTGTTGCATGTTGCATGCATGCATGCATGCATGGGGCTTACTCCCTCCCATTGACATGTTCATATTTCAAGCTTCCTCTGTTCCCTCCATATGGTGATACTCCCTCTGTTCCCAAATAGTACGGAGTAAAAGCCTCCCTCTGTTCCCAAATACGGAGTATTTGTCTTACTACAGATTTCAACAAGTGACTAGGTACGGAGCAAAATGAGTGAAGTGAGCGTAGAGGCATAGGGATACTGTAGAAAGGAAGTCCTCGCGATCCATTATTCCCCATCTCGGTCAGAGAGAACTATTCAACTAGTCTTCGCAGTGAAGTGACAATACACGCTGCAGCAGATGGGACACGTAATTAATAAGCTGAACCAGCGTGTTGGTGTTACTAAATCAGCCTTACCCAGTACTGCCATCATGTTTGCCAGTAGAGCGCTTCCGCAAATACGCCTACGCACCTCTGTCCTCCATTAACTGACATATGGGCCCTGTTGTGGTAGACCCACATGTCATCGGTGTAACTATTTACACTCTGAAGGACGGTATATCCTGGTAGTAGTACTAGTAGAATTGAGATTGAATGCACTTTCTTCCCCGTCTTCCACTCTTCCTCCTCCTCTCTTCTTCTTCCTCCTCTCTTCCCCATCTCGGCCGCACACCATTTACCCCCGCTCACTGCTCACCCGCCCGCGCCATCTTCCTTGGTAGCTCGCTCGTACCATATCCCCCCTCTCACTGCTCGGCCACACGAGGAGAAGCTTCTTCGCTCGCCCGCCCGAATCCACTTCCCCGCTGGCTCGCAGGCACCGAAAACCCCAATGGCAGAACCGACTGACACGCTGAGCCATGATTGGAATTCCCTCCCCGATGTTCTCTTGGAGCAGATCTGTAGTCGTATGGACCTACTCAGCACCGTCCGTCTGGCCGCATGCTCGGTGTCTTTGTACCGTCTACTCGTCTGCAACCGGCCGGCTCTTTTCAAGACACCCTGCTTGCTGATGCCCGATCCTCCTAGGTGGCCCAGATACCGACTTGACGATCCTATGGAGGTTTCCGTGGTGCCCCTCGACATGCTACCACTACCCGTCCACCTGTCCTTCATGCGCGGCCACTACTGGGCGGGCATGAAGGCCAGCTGGATCGTCCTCATCCACCACACCGGTAGTCCGTGGCGTCTCGTGGATACCTACACCCAGCGAGAGATCACCCTTCCATCGTTGGATACCACCACCATCGAGCCTCGCGGCCCGCCGGACACTCCTGCCTACTACGCACGAGACGCGTCAAGCTTTTGGCTCGACCTCTGTTTGCAGAAAGTTGTAATCTGCGAAGTGCCCACACCATCAGAAGACTACATGGATTACAAGCTCATTGCCTTGTTCAACATGGGATTAGTCTATCTGGAATCCGGTCACCATACATGGTTATGGCTCATCATCAATCCTGTTGAGGCAACATTTCTGTCTGATGCTATAGTGCACGATGGCATCGTTTACGCGGTCGACGCACAGATTGGCTGCCTATACTGGTGGAATATATCGTCGTGTAATTGTTCTATCTCATCTCATCTTTACCTTATGGATACGACTGCCTGTTCATTTGTTACAAATTTAGAATGCATAGCATGTCTATAACCACATCATTGCTATATGTTCCTCTCATTTCCTAGATTTTTATGACCACACATGTTATTGTTAGAGTTGATATGAGAACAATTGGCATCTAATGATTGTTAGAATACATATTATGAGCATAACATCATGATTGCTATATGTTACTCTCGTTTACAAGATTTTTATAACAACGCATGTTATTGCTTAGAGTTGATATGAGAACAGTAGTAGTAAGTGCTATGGTAGAATATGAGTAGGCGCTGTCATAGCTGTTTTCCTCTCATTGTTACATGATGTTTGAACTATGACATATTGCTAGAATATGAAAGCCATTGGCTTATTTTTTTAACTTGGGGTATGATTATGACCACGGCATTGCAATTCTCTGTCTATGATATGTGTCACTGTTATAATAATGTTAATTCCACACATACTCTGAACATGATTGTTTATTTTTGTCCTTTTGGTCTCCAATTTGAATTGTTGCAGCAGACGCAAATGCGCTGGCCTTCATGATTGTAGGACCTAGAATCATACCTGCCGATGGGTGGTGGTTTATCGCTCGTTCAGCCGACGGCGGTCATTTGATGCTCATTCGCACGTAACAAATTGACCAAACCATTACATCAAACCACATGCAGTACAATGCATGGGGCATTCGTGACATTGATGGCTATGGCTGCTTCGTGTTCGAGAAAGATCCCAGCTCCATTGGGCCAGGCGTATTCAACTGGAGGCGGGTTTACAGCCTCGGCAACCACTCCTTGTTCCTCGGGCTCAATTATCCGATCATCCAACCAATCATCGATCATATCACCGGCGATGATTACTGTGCTATGCAACTTCCATTCGCGAGGGGGGGGGGCTGTGTTTACACATCATACCATGGGTTTCATGAATCACCATATCGAGAGATTCGTCGACACAGCTTGTTGCCAGATAATCTTCAGTGTGTGAAAGGCATCAAGCTTCCATGCGATGGATGGCTTTTGCAAACCCGACATGCAGCGATGTGGTTCATGCCAACAGCAAATATGCACAACTTGATTCGTGCTGATATCTAGACTGAGCCATGTATTATGCTGCTGTAGCACGACCCTCTTTTGTTGGATATTATGTACTGTTGTTAGTTTGAAGCACTCCTCTGGTTTGAAGGATAGATACCTTCCTGGGATCAAGTGCATCCTAACTCACCTGCGTAGGATGTACTGATAATGATGATGGAGATGTTGTGCAGAAGCCATATATATATATATTAGTTAGGCTTCAAGTGCGTACTTGTTAGTTAAACCTATGTATAAATTGTGACACTAAATACGACTAGTAAGTAGTACAGTAGCAGTACTAGTATACGCCGGTCAAATTATTCATCATGTCCACACATTGAATTGACGTGACAACACGCTGCGCATGAGGTGACACAAGAATCCCGGCGGCGTGTTCGGGTATTCTGGACTTCAGATTTGGAGTACCACTCATCTGTCGAAATCTTTCATCATTCACTTAAAACAGTCGATTGATCATCATTGAGTACCATATAACTGGAATTACCGATGCAAGTCGAAGAAGGATTGGCCGGTGTTGCCGGCTGGCGTCAAGTTCGATCCCACAGATCAGGAGCTGATCGAGCACCTTGAGGCCAAAGTGAGTGCTGACAGCGCGAGATTTCAGTCTCTCATCGATTTGTTCATACCAACCATCGACAGCGAGCACGACATATGCTACACCCAACCTGAGAAACTTCCAGGTAAGACACCGATTGGCCATCTACTTGCACAAACATATTCCTTTGTTTATAGCTCTATTTTTCTTTTTAGACGCAGACCTGGTGAAGCAATTAAAAATTGACAGTTAATAAAAAGTGAAACAAGTGACAGCAACATGCCAAAGATGTTATGAAAATGCCAACTAGGTATACTAAAACTTGTATTCCACAATACTGCAGGTATCACACTGAGTGGCCTAAGGAAGCATTTCTTCCAGCGCAATTCCAGGGCATTCAAAAGGGGCACGTGGACGCGTCGCAAGATATAGTCGGAGTGCGGCATGCACGCGATGTGGCACAAGCCCGGCAATACCTTGCCGGTGATGGTCAACGGCCGGAAGACGGGCAGCAAAAAAGGTTCTGGTGCTGCACACCAACAAGAACTTCGACCAGTAGAGGACCAACTGGGTGATGCACCAGTACCACCTCAGGGACCTGGAGCAAGAGAACGAGCGGGAGCTGGTCCTCTGCAAGATTTTCTACCAGACGAACACTAGGGCCAGGAGTAAAAAGATTATAAGTTAGTTTGGTATTGGTAGTTGTACTGCCTTGTCGTCCGCAAGTTGGTATTGTTGTTAACGATCTTTTGGTATGAACTTGCATTTGCTTCCAACCATCATGCCGAGGGTCGACATGGATATAAAGCTGAATCATTTGTTTCAAAACGAATTTTCAGGCACCTGATTTTTATTTGGTTGGTAGCATAAGCACCCGCCGTTCGAATTCCCAGTTCTCCAATTTTTTCGAAACAAGTGCATGCACTTATTATCACGATAAAAAAACAATATCCGTGCTGCATCCCAGTTATCAGTCTGTACTTGCAGAATTCTCTCCTTTATTGAGCACGTATATTGTTTTTTCAGGCCGAGTAAGTTTCAACTAGGCTGTAGACTGCCCAGGGTTGGTTTTGTTTTTAACAGGCCCAGCCCATGACGACAACGGGGCACAAAGATCCAGCAAGTATCTACTGGCCTCTGGCCCGCCAGCGTTAGTTATATTTTGTCTTACAACATCCGCAGGCAGTTTTTTTTACTGAATCAAACACACAGCCCAGTTCTATTTTCCTCTTGAAACGCATGTCCTACATCCGTTTTCTAATCCCTACCTATAGTTTTACTAGTTCATATACACGTATCACTATATTGAAAACACATAAAATTCCCTTTTCATATTTACATCCTTATTTTTGTTGTTTTTTCCCACCCAGCGCTGAATTTTTTACCACTGGTTTTCCCTTAAATCAACTCAATTGTCCCACGTCTTATTTGCTTACAAAAACAAAACAATTTTTTCTGGTAAATCAATAAGTTCTTAAAAATGTTTATCATTTCGGGATTACAACAGTTCGGACTCCACCAAAATATGCAAAATAAGGTTGAACTTTTTGACCATGGTCCTGGGCAGAAAATGGGCTGTAATAAATTACTTAAGAATTAGCAAATGGGCTGCAAATTATAAAAAATAGCAAATGGGCTTTATGTTGTCTGCCATAGATTTGGAGGCTGACTTCTGGGCCTACTAACTTCATGCGTACACAAGGTTTCTCAAAAAAGAAACTTAGTCAACAATTGACTCTACCAGCGTCAGACCGTTAGATGTCAATCTAACGGCAATCGTGCTTCTTCAGTCTCTGATCTTCCTGCCCCAGCCGCCCAAACCAGCGCCGTCGGAACCGCCTGCTCCCGCCTCCCGTGGCCGGCAGTGCTGCCGGGCAGGCCTCACGGCCCCATCATACTCGCATCCCTGGCCTGTCTATCCCTCTACTCACCCACACCTCCTGTTATTTTCCGGCGACGACAGCCGAACCAGTCAACCCTCGTACTCTCCACCGCGTGGGCAGCCACTGCCGTGTCTTCCCTGGCTCCGTGTCGTTCCCTTCGTAGGCCTCGCCGTCGTCCACCGCCCTGGTGCTCTCGGCGCGGCGTGGTCAACGATGTCCATCCAACGACCGTAGTGCTTCTTCAACCTCTGGTCTTCTTGCCCCAGCCGCCCAAAGCAGCGCCGGTCGTGCCGCATGCTCCTGCCTCCCGTGGCCGGCTGTGCTGCCGCGGAGGCCGCACCATCCCCATACTACTCCCACCGCTGGCCAGGCCATCCCTCCACTCACCCACTCCCCCTGTTATTCTGCGGCGACGGCAGCCTCACACCGCAGCCGAACCAGTGAACCCTCGTACTCCTCTCCGCGTGGGCATCCACTGTCGCGTCTTCCCCGGCTCCGCGTCGTCCCCTTCCTAGGCCTCGCCGTCGTCCACCGCCGTGGTGCTCTCGGCGTGGCATGGTCAATGTGGTCAACGACCGACTTATATCGGAAGAGTAGTATACGTGGAGAGTCTGACAGCTGGGTCCACGGCAGCCGCAAGGAAGTGCCTCCTTATTACGCGCAAAATAATTATTCCTCCACCTGACAGCAGGGACCCACCGGACGGGCCACCAGTATTTCGCGGAAAAAACGTTTCCCCCCTGACTGCTGGGACCCACCGGATGGTCCACCGTATTTCGTGAAAAAAAGACTACTGGGACCCACCGGACGGACCACCGTATTTCGCGAAAAAAACATTCCCCCCGCTGTCAGCTCGGACCCACCGGAAGTGCCTCCTTATTACGCACAGAAAAATGAATACTCCCCCTGCTAGCTGGGACCCACCATGGTGGGAGGCTGACTTGTGGGCCTACTAAGTTGACGGGGACAGAGGGGTTTGTCAACTTAGTCAATATGAACGATTCTAGCTCCAGTGACCGTACAATGTCCATCCAACGGCCGTCGTGCTTCTTCAATCTCTGCTCTTCCTGCTCCAGCTGCTCAAACAAGCGCCGGCGGGACTGCCTGCTCCCTCCTCCCCGCGGCCGGCTCTGCTGCCGCGCAGGCCTCACCGCCCCACCGTACTCCCATCGCTGGCCTAGCCATCCCTCTACTCACCCACACCTGCTGTTATTCTCCGGCGATGGCAGACGAACCAGTAAACCCTCGTACAGTCGTACTCCCCTCCGCGTGGGAAACAACTGCGGAGTCTTCCCTGCCTCCGTGTCGTTCCCTTCCTAGGCCTCGGCGTCGTCCACCGCCCTGGTGCTCTCGGCGCGGCCTGGTCAACGTGGTCAACGACTGACATGCATCTGAAGTGGATTGTACGTGGAGAGGCCGACAGTTGGGTCCACGGCCGCACGCCAGGAAATGCCTCCTTATTACGTGCAAAATAATGATTCCTCCACCTGACATCAGGGACCCACCGAAAGGGCCTCTGTATTTCATGAAAAAAACGTTACCGCCGCTGACAGCTCGGACCCACCAGCTATATCTTCGCACGCAAGGAAGTGCCTCCTTATTACGCACAAAAAATGAATACTCCCCCTGTTAGCTGGGACCCAGTATAGTGGCAGGCTGACTTGTGGGCCTACTAAGTTGACGGGGACGGAGGGCTTTGTCAACTTAGTCAATATGCATGATTCTAGCTCCAGTGACCGTACGATGTCCATCCAACGGCCGTAGTGCTTCTTCAACCTCTGGTCTTCTTGCTCCAGACGTCCAAACTAGCGTCGGTCATGCCTCGTGCTCCTGCCTCCCGTGGCCGGCTGCGATGCGGCGGAGGCCTCACCGCCCCCTACTACTCCCACCGCTAGCCAGGCCATCCCTCTACACACCCACACCCCCTATTATTCTGTGGCGACGGCAGCCTCACACCGCAGCGAACCAGTGAACCCTCGTACTCCTCTACGCGTGGGCATCCACTGCTGCGTCTTCCCCGGCTCCGCGTCGTCCCCTTCCTTGGCCTCGCCGTCGTCCACCGCCCTGGTGCTCTCGGCGCGGCGTGGTCAATGTGGTCAAGGAACGGCTTCCATCGGACGTGGACTATACGTGGAGAGGCTGACAGCTGGGTCCACGGCCGCAGCAAGGAAGTGCCTCCTTATTACGTGCAAAATAATTATTCCTCCACCTGACAGTGGGGACCCACCGGACGGGCCACCGTATTTCATGAAAAAAAGTTTCCCCCCTGACTGCTGGGACCCACCAGCTACACCTTCGCACGCAAGGAAGTGCGTCCGGGCAAAAAAAACAAAACGATTCGCCCCCCTGACTGCTGGGACCCACCAGCTACATCTTCGCACGCAAGGAAGTGCCTGACAGTCGGGACCCACCTGGTCGAAGCGTACGTAGCGTTGTCATTCTGGTCGCGAACGTGTACGTACATATATACTGGTGGATGTAGAGGCGCGCACGTGTCGTAGTAGAGGCGCGTACGTGTCGTAGTAGAGGCGCACACGTAGCATGTACACGTACGTACAGCGGCCAGGGTGCAAGAAAGAAAATATGGCCACGTATGTGTACATACGGGCGGGGTCTCGAACGCCTACTCGCGCATACGTATGGCCAGGGCTCGTGTACATGGCTGGGTCGAAACGGAGAAACAGCGTCGTCATCGTGTTCATGGGGAGGCAACGGAATGCGTCGTGTTCATGGGGAGGCAACGGAATGCGTCGTGTTCATCAGGAGGCAATGGAACACGTGGGAGCCAACCGGCTGGGTCGGAACGGAATGCGTGGTCGTGTTCATCGGGAGGACTTGGACGGAACAGGCGATGGAAACGAGGCCTGGCGTACCGCAGAACGGTGGAAACAGACCTCCTACGGTCGAAACGGGGGTCCTGTTGATCGGGAGGGGTGTGGCGTACCGCAAAACGGAGGAAACGGACCTCCTACGGTCGAAATGGGGGTCCTGTTGATCGGGAGGGGTGTGGCGTACCGCAAAACGGAGGAAACGGACCTCCTACGGTCGAAACGGGGGTCCTGTTGATCGGGAGGGGTGTCGCGTACCGCAAAACGGACGAAACGGACCTCCTACGGTCGAAACGCGGGTCCTGTTGATCGGGAGGGGTGTGGCGTACCGCAAAACATACGAAACGGACCTCCTACGGTCGAAACGGGGGTCCTGTTCATCGGGAGGGGTGTGGCGTACCGCAAAACGGGACTCCACGGGATACTGTTCATCTCCACCGTCGACCTCCTCCAGCCTCCACGGGCTACTGTCAACCTCCTCCAGCCTCCACGGGCTCCTGTTCATCCAGCCTCCACCGCGCTACTCCACCGGGTACTGTTCAACCACCCCTCCACCGTCTACTGTTCATCCAGCCTTCCACACCATGGGGTCCTGTTCAACCACCCCTCCACGGGCACCCCTCCACCGTCTACTGTTCATCCAGCCCTCCACACCACGGGGTCCTGTTCATCCAGAGGCAACGCCACCGCTCACTGTTCATCCACCCCCCCCCCCCCCCGCAACGCCCACTGTTCATCCAATCGATCGGCTTCAGTTAGCAGCAGTAGCGAAGGAATCGCTCGATCGGGTTCAGTTAACAGCCATCGATCGATCGCTCGGGTTCAGTAACGCGTAGACTGCAGTGCAATCGCTCGGGTTCAGTTAGAGCCCAACGCCTCGCTCGGGTTCAGTTAGAGCCAACGCCTCGCACACACGCGCGTACGTGTACGAGAGAAACGTGCATCGCTCGGCCCCCGACCTCCCACCGTAACCGGGAACTCCCCGAAATTTTCCTCGCCCTCGCTTCTACCACGTTTTTTTCTGTCACGGACGGCCCAAAGAATGTCATGCAGCTGCGTCTCCAGCCCGCCCAGGATGAAAAGCCCATTTTCTGTCATGATTTTGTGTCATAGAAGTAGGAGCCCACCACATCTATGATGATACCGGGTTTTGTCACAATTATCGTCATAGAAGTGTCATATGTATCACAGAAAAAAATTCGTTCGGCCCAAAATGTCACGGATGTGTCTTTTTTTAGTGTATGGAAGTAACGGTAACGGTGGCAAAAGTAACAGTAGCAGTTTTGTAGCAATTGTAATAGTAGCAACGGAAAAGTAACTTAGCAAAGATCAATATGAAACGAATTCGTAGGCAATGGATCAATGATAGATAATTATGTTGGATGGCATTCATCATGCAACAGTTATAACCCAGGGCATGTATTCCGAATATAGTCATAGGTGCTTATGGAAAAGAACTTGCATGACATCTTTTATCCTACCCTCCCGTGGCAGCGGTGTCCTGATGGAAACTAAGGGATATTAAGGCCTCCTTTTAATAGAGAACCGGACCAAAGCATTAGCACTTAGTGAATACATTAACTCCTCAAACTACGGTCGTCACCGGGGAGTGTCCCAACTATTGTCACTCCGGGTTGCCAGATCATAACACGTAGAAGGTGACTATAACCCGCAAGATAGGATCAAGAACACAAATATATTCATGGAAACATAATATGTTCAGATATGAAATCATGGCACTCGAGTCCAAGTGACAAGCATTAAGCATAGCAAAGTCATACCAACATCAATCTTAGAACATAGTGGATACTAGGGATCAAACCCTAACAAAACTAACTCGATTACATGGTAGATCTCATCCAACCCATCACCGTCCAGCAAGCCTACGATGGGATTACTCACGCACGGCGGTGAGCATCATGAAATTGGTGATGGAGGATGGTTGATGATGACGATGGCGATGATTTCCCCTCTCCGGAGCCCAAAACGGACTCCAGATCTGCCCTCCCGAGGAAGAACAGGAGGTGGCGGCGGCTCCGTATCGTAAAACGCGATGAATCCTTCTCTCTGTTTTTTCTCCCCGAACGTGAATATATGGAGTTGGAGTTGAGGTCGGTGGAGCTTCGTGGGACCCACAAGACAGGAGGGCGCGCCCAGGGGGGTAGGGCGCGGCCCCACCCTTGTGGACAGGTGGTGGGTCCCCCTCTATTGATTCTTTTGCTAATATTTTTTTATTTATTCCAAAAATATTCTCCGTGAATTTTCAGGTCATTCCGAGAACTTTTATTTCTGCACAAAAATAACACCATGGCAATTCTGCTGAAAACAACGCCAGTCCGGGTTAGTTCCACTCAAATCATGCAAATTAGAGTCCAAAACAAGGGCAAAAGAGTTTGGAAAAGTAGATACGATGCAGACGTATCACTGGGCACGTTGGGTTAGGCCCCAAACAGTGCACGAACACATGGCGAGAGAATGTTGCGCGTGCAGTGATTTGTCATGATAACCAGCCAATCCAGCGTCCACGTCGCGTATTTACCATGGGTCGTGGGGTAGTAGGACTGTAGTAGTTAATGTGAAACGG